>NC_134355.1:562905641-563242663 GCF_048569485.1 Anomaloglossus baeobatrachus | reverse complement strand
TGAATGTTGCAAGTGACATATTTTTTAAAATTACACAGTTGACTTGGTCAAAAGGCGTTGGCGTTCAGCACGTGATCAGTACTGAAGGGAGTACAACCCTATACCATCCTCATCCAGCCAAGGCCGCAAACGCAGATATGTTTATTATGAACAAATAAGCTTCCTAGCACCCATCTTAGAAGTAACACAGTAAGTTTATTTTTTTTTTTAGAAGAAAAAAAAAAAATCCAACATTCATTTACTTCATGAAGATAATTGTACAAATATAAATGTTAAGATTGTAATATGTTGTCTCATTTCTTATAGAACGGAGGATAATCTAGACGATTCAGATGATCAACCAACAGCAGGTCCCTCTGCTACAGCCACCTCAGCATCAGAACAAGAACCTGGCAGAGAAGACAGTGAAAATCCAGAGATTCAACAAGATGCAGCAACTGAATCACATGAGGGTGGGACAGAGAGTGCACAAACCAACACCCAAGGCTCATCCACACAACAAACAACCACACCAGCTACACAATCAACACAAACTAATGTACTTCCACGTTTTGCACCACAACCTCTACGTGCAAGAAGAATCCGCAGACCTGAGGAAATGAGATCCTTACCGGAAATAATTGACACACGCATTATTCACATAATGAACACTCTAATTCCAGAAACAGATGCCGAGCGCTTTTGTCGGTCTTTATCTTCTAGCTTAACCAAAATTCCATCCGATAGGCAGGAACGTGTACGTGCTGCTATGCTGACCCTACTTTCAGCTATTCAGGCAGAACAGGAACCAGTGAGAGTATATGAGGCCATAGAAAATTGGCGTACCATTATGCAACAACATACAGTCCCAAACACAACAGACAATCAAAATACAATTTCAACACAAACAACAATGGCAACTGTAATAGTCAATAATCCAGTATTACAAAAATCTGGTCAACCTTCAATTGCTTCAAGTACGTTATTCCCAACACCAATTAGACAAGGGTATGTTGCAACCAATACTGGTGCCTTAAGCACTGTACAAAGTGCTACCTCACAGCAACCCATGAACTATATGAATTTACAACCCACTCCAAGTACTAGTTACTTTACTCAACCCACAAATATTGGTGGTTTACCTAACTTGTTTCCTGGTTCAACATACCCACAATCATTCATGATGCCTCATTATCCAATCTCAACTATGTTACCTACACCACACTTACAAACATCAGTCAACTATCCTCAAGGTCAACAACATACACACACACAATACCCAATTACCCATGTAGATCCACAGGTGTACTCAACAACAGGCAATGTGTTGGGACAAACAAGCATGCAACAGACTGTTCCACACACTACTGTAGTTAGTAATAGGAATGTTGTTCAGCAAACAACAGCTTCCATTCCTGAAAATACCATTTCTGAGGCCACACAAAACAACATACTCAGCAACACTCAGGTTACTTCACTAGAAGATCTTGTTGACTTATGATACACATTTTTGGTAATCTTTACATTCAAACAACAAATATGATGAATGTGTCCAAATTTAAAAAAAGAGGGATTTCCAAAAATGTGTAAACTCTGAGTTTCAAAAAACAAAAAAACATGTGTGATTATATTTAGTGACGGATCACATATATGTTTGATGGCATGGTTTTTTATTTTATTTTAGGAACACATTTGTACCCAACCAATTTGATGGTTAGATTACTTCTTATATTCTCAAAACACAGTTTACATTTATTATGTCTATGTCAATGTCCAACATGAGACCAACTTAATTGGTCGACAATTTTACAACATTGTAAGCAATGCACACATTTTTGAAAATGTAGTCTTGTAAGTAAAGTATATTTTTAATTTTAGAAAGAATACCATAAAAATTTACATTTTGTAAAATTTAACAGAAGATGAACAATATGTTCATTTTTTATTTTGATGTGAAAAAATAACAGCATTACTTTATGGATTAATATGCTTATTATTAATTAAAAAATATGTTTGAGAAAAAAACTATCATGTTTATTATTTAAATTTATAAATAATATTGCATTTTTTCAATAGACGTTTAACATTATTAATGTTGTAAGTTTAAAAAAAAAAAACAAAACATGATAGTAACACAGAAATTTACAAAAACATACATACAACATTCAGAAATCCATGTTGTTAACAGAAATGTCAGTTGATGATTAACGCATTTTCACTTTAATACAAGTAAGATTTAAGCTCTTAGATGTTTAGAAAAAATTAAACATTTTCGTATAAGAAAAAATAATAAATTTTTATCGACATAAATCCATGACAATCTTAACAAACATCACTATTATTATTATCATCAAAACAATTAAAGTAATCAGTAAATAAATTTCTAATTTGTAAACCAGATGTCACGGAATTATGAGACATAGGTTCACCTGTTGGATTAACAACATGGTTTATCTGAAATTCATCATCCACATAAGTTCCTCCTTCATGTATCCGACAGAAATTGTGAAGCACTATGGTAGCCTTGAGGACAGATGTGACAAAGTTTGGCTGCAACTGAATAGTTGTCTGATAAATGCGCCATTTGTTAGCTAAAATACCAAATGCACACTCCACATAACGTCTTGCTTTAGTTAGCCGATTATTAAAGTACTGTTTCCTGTCATCAATGGATCTCCTTGGATATGGTCGCATAACATGTTTGGATAATGCAAATCCTGCATCTGCTACCATCACATATGGTGCCAACGGTCCAGATGTACCAGGTAGGGCAACTGGTGGGGGGATCAATAATGCATTTTCTTGCAGGCGTTGGGCTAATCTTGATGAACGGAAAATACGGGCATCTGAGGCACTACCATAGGCCCCAATGTCTGCATAAATAAAACGGTATTCTGTGTCAACCAATGCCAAAATAACAACGGAAAAAAACTTATGAAAATTGAAATAACGTGACCCAGAGTTTGGTGGCTTTTTAACTCTGAAATGCTTGCCATCCAAAGCTCCTATGCAGTTAGGAAAGTCAACAGAGTCCTTGAAGCCCTTAGAGATTTTCAACCAATCTTCTCTGTTTGGCTGAGGCATCATTTGTTCTTTTAAATGTTGCCATATCATGTCGCATGTGTGACGTACTATAACGGCAATGGTTGATCTCCCCAACAAAAAATCAAAATGTAAAGCACTAAAAGATTGACCAGTCGCCAAGAATCTATGAAAACAAGACAAACAATGATTTACAATTAACAATATGTTATTTTAAATTAAAGCAATCCAAAGAAAACACAAACATTGATTCAAAACAGATATTAGATCAATAAAGATCAATTACACATTTCAATGTGAAAAATAACACATTTACCAAAAATTATAAAAAAAAAAAAAAACCTCAGAGTCACCATAAATCTCTCCTCTGGGGAAATGGAAAGCCGCATCCAAGTGTCCTGATGTTGCAAATGAGGTCGTAAAATATTTAGTAAGTAATCAAAACTCTCAACTGACAAACGGCAGTATGAAAAAAACTTATCTGGGAAATTCCGTAACTCAAAAAATAAAGTATGGAAATGACCATGCATAGGCCGCATCATCATTAGTGGATGCACCCACAATCTGGTTCTTCTTACATTATCATATTGCAACATGTGCCGTCTAACGCCAAAATGACGAGATATAATCCAACATAAAAACACTAAGGCCTCCGTGGATAATGGCATTGCGACAATTTTGTCTCAACACATAGGTGCTCCAAGGCAAAATACAAGCAGGAAACAGTTTATAGTTAACTTATATTTATGTCCTAATCACATACACCTATGTGTCATTTAATTCCAAGTAATCACCATTATCTCAATGTGTGAAACATGTTAAACACGCACAAAAAACGGACTGCACACGGAACACACACTGACGTATTTCACGCACAGGAAAACGCACACACGTACACACGTATGAGACACGATATGCATACGGACACTACACGGAGGGGAAAAACGGACTGCAAATACGGAACACGGACACAAAAAACGGACTACAGCAAACGTACGTTTTTTACACGTGAGTGTGGCAGAGGCCTAAAGGGAACCTAACCCTTAATTACAACCCAAGTTCTGTGGAACTACAAGTCCCACAGTCACACCTTCAGTTTAATATCACAGGGGGATCCTTCTCCACTGCGACCATCCACAACATTGGTGGTCGCTACCTCACATATCCCCCCCCTCTGTTCACACTTGTAGGGTGGAACATTTGATAACCCACAGGGGCCCTGAGACAGGGCATTAGTGTCACCTTGCCCTACAAGTCGAGAGGGCCCTCTCTGATAAATTTGAGCTTGAGCTCCTGACAGAAAGTCGGTCATTGCCACCAGACTCGTTTCAGTCAACCTCCTTGTCAGGTACGCCCCCCGGTCAGACCTATCTCTCCATGACTGTCTCCAACGGCTAGTGTAGTAGCGAAAGTCTCTTCCAGTCGAAACTGTCTGGTCTGACTCCGAGCTAGCTAATCCACTAGAAGGGCTACTGTCTGGGCACCTCAGCACTGAGCGGATAGACGATCTGCTATATCTAGACCGTCTGCATTCACTTTTTGCAGATTTACTATGGCTTGTTCTGCCATGGCGTCTTCGGTTGTCATCGCTCTGTTGGTGTGTTCTCTCAAGACCATCCTTCGCTGTAGATACATCACTCCCTTCATCCATTCCTTTGGAGTTTAGAGTAGAGGACTTGGACCATTCAGAGTCTATGCTATAGCCCAAAGTGTAGTTAGGTCTTCCATGACCTTGGTTCCTTTCATTATAGGACCTACTTTCTGTGCCAACTGAAGCAACACCTTTATCAGGTGGGCAACCCTTCTCCTGGCCCCAGCCTGAAAGCGGTCTCCACTTCATACCCACTTGATGGAGTTGTTCTGCAATATTCTGCCTTTTTAGGTTCAACTGCCTTAGTTCTTCCAGGTAACCCAGGCGGTACTCTAGTAGGACTCGTACATTTCCAACACACTCCTTTGTTCCCACAATGACACATGGGACCATACCGACTTCACAGAGTATCTTGGCTTCATTATGAATATCAATTCTTACTCTCGTCACACTGGACTTGTCAACCATCTCCTGCATGACTCTTCCATTTCTTCCAATCAGCTTCTTAACCAGTTCTCTGGGCACTTGTGTGACCTCCTCCACAAACTCCAACAACCTTCGAGCTGTCTTGACTGCTCCTGCAGTTTTCCCATAGATTCGGAATGTTCCACTGGTTTTTTCCACTTCAATAGCTGTAATACCTGGAACCTTCCTGGCTTGCTGAATGTTACTTCTCAGTGCTCTTATTGCAAGCCCAATTAATGGTTTCTTCACAACCACCACTTCCTGAAACGCTGCGGCGAGCCGCTTCATATGCTCCAATCGTCTGGTGTCTTCTTCCATCCTTGTAGAGATGAGCCACTTCGTGCGAAGACACTGTAGGTGCATGCCACTCAGGATAGCCACCCGCTTCTTTGTGACATCACTTACAGAGCACACCACCAACCGACAAGACTCTGGGGCAAAGTACACTTTATAGGCTCCTACGGCCGTCTTGAATTTTTCATGTACCGCCTCACTGGCACAGGCTTTTCTCAAGTCTGCAGGGACTTCTACCATGCACGTAAAGACTGGCCGAATTTCTTTACCTGTAAGGCCATCGGACCGTTCCTTGGGTCTTCCATATCCATCCTCTTTTCTTATCACAGGCTCCACCTTTGGAGTTGCATTCTCCTCAGGTTTTTCCATAGCCTCAGAGCCTTTGAATTTTTCCTCATCTTTGGGCTCAAGATTCTCAATCTTCTGTACCAAGTCCATCTTTATGGCCTCCATCTTGGTCTTACCAGTAAGTTCAGTTAAGCTCTCAGCTGCTGATGGGACTTCTGGGCTAAATTTCCCTCCTTTAAGGGTTCTCTCAATTTCTGCAGCTTCAGCCATCTCTTGGGACTCTGCAGAATCTCCCTCAATTTCCTCTTGATTCTCTGCAACTTCAGAGGCTTTCTTGCACTCCATACCTTCAACCTCAGATTCTCTGGGGTCTACAACAGCTTTTGTGCCGTTTGCACTATTATTCACGCCAGCACTGGTTGGATCACTGGTCTGCTCACCATGACCTTTGTGGATTTTTCCTCCACCAACAGCCTCCATGATTTCTTCTCCTATAGGGTTTTCACTCAACAGACCATCAGCCTCACACCAGGAAATCATAGGGGACATCACCACTACTGTTTTGGTCGGCTCCTTTTCTGCACTTTCACCCTGCTGATTTCTGCCGTTACAATGTGTCAGTTCCAGCTCAGACTCATCTTTCTTTTGCGTGATTTTGCTGTCCAACACTACATTAGCGGTTGCTATTGGCAACGTGCCTTTCTCAACCTTCTCTGCACACTCAGATTCTGGAAGGGAATCCACCCTTTTGGCAGAACTACATGACACTGTCTCTACCTGGACCATATTTTCAGAGGTTGTAGCTCGCTCCGCCTCTCTACGCCTGTTGCGCCTTCGGCGACGGGAGGATGTTTTTCCCTGTTCGCTCATCAGTACGTCACTGTACTCGTTTGTCACTTTAGTAGAGTTAGTGTATTTACTGGAGTCATCGTCACTCGCCCTGGTGTCCTGGACTAACATGTTCCCACCTAACCAGGTGTTGGCTCCCTTTTCTGGAGCTCCCCTGTCACTAACGGTCATATTGTCATTTATTTTCTTACACATCATGTCACTAAGTTGGGCATGTCCACCTTTTTCTTTGCTCCCCACTAACTTAGGACAGTCACCTTTAGGGGGTGCTATCTTCACCTTACCACACACAGCCACCCCACAAGGACTCTTTTTAATCTCCCACTGTGGTAGAGCTTCCTTTGGACTGTTACGGCTCTTACACAAGCAACCGTATACGTCCCCCTGCTTCCACAAGTGCACAAATAATTTAGAGTCCCAACCTATAATAATTGGGTGCAGTAAATCTGAGACTACTCCAACATCATGAGAACCACTGTCCCAGGCTGTCTTAATGACCACGCTGGATACCGGGTATTCCGTCTCATTATTGTGGGTGCAGCCGACGTGGATCTTCCTTCCAGGAATCAAGTTGACATCAGAAGTGGCCCTCACCAGGGTCACCAAGCTCCTTGAGTCTACGACCCCTGTTACAGATTCCCCATCCACTTCCACGGAACACAGACGTGGCTTCTCGTCGGATGGGTGGTCTATATTGCAAACAGGACACTTGTGGCATGAACACTGTTGTCCCTGGCTACAGTCCATCTGTGCCACTTCACCCTTGGATTTGGGATGCTCCGCACCCTTTTGGGGGACCACCCCTTTATGGGACTCCACCCCCTTATGGGCAACCACCCCTTTATGGGACTCCACCCCCTTATGGGCAACCACCCCTTTATGGGACTCCACCCCCTTATGGGCAACCACCCCTTTATGGGCAACCACCCCCTTATCTCCCTGGGCACCCAGTGTCCATACTGGCCCCTGAAGGGAACGCTCAAACTGGTCCATGGCTGTGACATCGCTACACACCGACAGCTCCTGCTGTCCCTGGACCAGGAACTGGTACAGCTCCTCCACAACGTCCGCAGGGACCATTCCCTCTTTTTGGCTTTTAGCCCCCACTGCTGTCACTGGACCTCCAGGCACATGCTGTTGGTGCTGCTGGCTCTGCAGCAGCTGGTTCAGGAGCTCCTCCATGCTGTAACGAAAAAGAGGCACAGGAGGGGCGCTCCAATGGGTAATACCCGGTGGTCAAAGACAGGGGGGGGGGTTAGAGAACCACTAACCTTTCCGGGTTGTACCGCCCGTACAACCAGGATCTCCAGCCTGTGGTGTATCACTGCTCACCAAGCAGGGCCTTGCAATTCCGGCTGGCCTGGAACCTCCAGTCGCTGGACTCTCGCCACTGCAGCACGGGTCCCCAACGACCGGCTGATTCACCACCAGGTGCTTGAGAGCGCTGTCCCTGTTCGTGGATCCGCCGATCCACCGCCAGCTGCTTGAGTGCGCAGACAATTTTCGTGGACCCGCCGATCCACCGCAAACCGCTTCAAAAAATTTTCGTGGACCCGCCGACCCACCGCAAGCAGTCCGTATCCACAGGAATATGTCCTAGGCCGTTGCCCCTAGCAACCAGGCTGCGTTGCCCCTAGCAACCAGACCGCATGCCCGCATTCGAGACACCATATGTGAACGTTGCTTACCGCAACCCCGGGGGTTTACTCGCTTGCAGCGATGCAGGGTAGCTTAGGCATACACAGGCAACGCAGTCTCTCAAAAATGCAGCAGTTTATTAGTACAACATAAACTGCCCTTCCAAAACACAATGAAGCCTCTCCTGGCTTAAAGGAAAATATAACATCCACATACCGTGGGCTTCCAGTCCAATTAAGTGTCCATAGTGGATTCTCCACACTCTGGCTCCAGCCAGCGAACACAAATCACTGTGGTGCTTCCTGCAGCCTCCTGCCCTCTCCAGCCAGGCTGCAGTATTTTTCCCCAGTCATCACCGAGACTGATTTCCAGGAGTCTCTCTTCAGTCTTCACACAGACTAAGATCTCCAGCACACATCCTCCATGTGCAGCACTCTCAGGCTTCCCTCTGTTTCTAAAACTAACAGTCTCTTAAAACCCAACCGGACACACCCACAGGTGGAGGTATGTGATTCTACAGCTCTGTCCATCACACTGGTCACAGTTTAAAGGGAACCTAACCCTTAAATACAACCCAAGTTCTGTGGAACTACAAGTCCCACAGTCACACCTTCAGTTTAATATCACAGGGGGATCCTTCTCCACTGCGACCATCCACAACATTGGTGGTCGCTACCTCACAATATGCTAAAGGGGGTGTTACGGTTGCTGTGGCTCTGGAGACTATGTTCGGATTTCTTGCTACTGCACATGTGCAAGCGCTGGAGACTAAGTCCTATCTTGGAGCCATTGCACATGTGCAGGTGACATCATCGCTGACACAAGGTCACATGTCTCTGACACCTTCTAAGCTGATTGGCCACTGGTCATGTGCTTGTGACATGTGGTCACATGTCTCTGACACCTTCTATGCCGATTGGTCGCTGGTCATGTGCTTGTGACGCTTTGCTCGGTGATAGGCCAGCGTGACGTCATTGCTGTCATTCTGGCAGCGGATTGGCTCTGGTGTCCTCCATCTTGGATGAGGCACAGAGTCTATATAAGACCCTGACGCACGCCGCCCGGCGCTCAGTCCTCTTGGTTCATGCATGAGGGTAGACGCCCTGTGCACATCCCTCTAGGCATCTCTCTGTCTATGTTAGGTGAGCGCTACTGGCAGGGTAGCGTTCTTATACCTTACAGCTTCGGCTGCAGTCCGTATCCTTACCTCTTAGTGGAGCGGACATAGGCAGGTGCCTGAGGCACATGGTCCGGCTGGGCCTTGTGATTCTACTCGTAGGTGGACGTTGCCGCTAGGGTAACGTTCCTTATACTGCGTCTGGCAGCTGTTCGTATCCTCGCACACTAGGGGAGCAAACAGGGGTAGGAGCTTTGTGCGGCTTATGCTGCTGTCCGTCTCTTTTGCACCACTAGAAGAGCGGACCTAGGCAGGTGCCATATCTAGTGGTTCGTGTCCTCGCACACTAGTGGAGCGAACGCAGGTAGGAGCTTTGTGCGGCTTACGCTGCTGTCCATCTCTTTTGCACCACTAGAAGAGCGGACCTAGGCAGGTGCCATATCTAGTGGTTCGTGTCCTCGCACACTAGTGGAGCGAACGCAGGTAGGAGCTTTGTGCGGCTTACGCTGCTGTCCGTCTCCTGGCACCACTAGAGGAACGGACCTAGGTAGGTGCCATTTCACACTCACTGCTTTTGTCTCTGTGATCTTTAACAGAGACCATTCCACACACCTTCCAAGTAAGGGAGGAATTGCTTTATTTTCTAATTATATTCCTCTGTGAGTTTAACAGAGGTATTGCACTCTGCACTTGTGCTATTATTTTTTACAGTGGCACACTTATATACCCCTTATCCTCTGCCGTAGTCTGCAGCAGAGTCTTTGCACGGTGGACCCTGACTGTCTGACATTCCTTTAGGTTTTATTATCAGACAGCCCCCGTAACAGAGGGTGGCACTGTTGTTCCGCCTGGTTTTGTTACACGGTTATTTAATAAAAGGCTGCTGTGGCCATTTAAGCCAAGTCACCGCCGTGTGTGTGGCTTTTATTAAGGGTGGGTACAAGGTTACATAGAGGGTAGCAGTCAAAGGGAACAGGAAATCCCTACTAAATTGTCACGCAGTACATAATATCTTGTTTATGCCTTGTCTCTCTGCTGCTTCTGTTATGCATATTCGTCCAATGATGTACTAAAAATAAATGAAATTTATTTCTTACTTGCTATGTATGAAGTCACTAGAAGATATTCTATATCTGGAATGCAATATATCGGTAATTCACCATGTATAAACGCTACATCTTGATAATTTTACCAAATGATGTACCCTGTTTGATTCATGTATATATTGTAAATATTTAAATGTAGCAACTTATGTATCTTTCAATTTTTTTTGTAGTGACTCATTATCAAGACCACACAGGTGGAAATGTTGCCATAGTCGCCCACGTGTGCCATAGGTGCCCACGTGTGCCATAGGCGCCCACTATTTGAAATAAGAGTGTGCAGTGGTTACACAATTGATGACGTTTGGTTGAAGATAAGCTGTCCACTTGTACTTCGCCTTATCTAATGTGTGTGTACCATTTTTTTTCGAGACTGTGTGGCGCCCCTGAGGCTTCCGTCGCCACAGGAACATTGCACCCCAGCCAGCGGTGTGATGTCCCATCCTGGGTAAGGAAAGGGGTGAACGCCGGTCCACAGGCAAATTTGCACTACACCATTGTTAGGTACACACAGGGACCAGGGACAGTGGCAGCAACCCTCCCATGCTGCATGCTGGGAGGGGCCGTAAGACCCATTCCTGCTCTCAAAGGGTGGTAGCTTAGCAACTGGGGGGTGGGAGGAGCCACCCGAGAGTAGAGTAGTAAGGAAGGTCAGAGTCTGCGTGAGGCAGAAGAGAGAGCTGAGAGGAGTGAGAGGAGAAGTGCTCTAGTCAGTCAGGAGCAAGAAGGAGAAAGTGACGCTTCCTGGTGAAGACCCTGGGGCCCGGCTAGGCCCAGGTGACACCAAGCAGAACAGAGGGGATCCCAGGGCCACAGACAGCTTTCAGGCTAGTGGCCTGTTCCACAGAAAGATCAGGTGGAGGCATCAAGCTGCATACAGGGGATGGTCCCTAGAAACTGGAGGAAGAGAAGTGAATTCCAAAGGTAAAAACCAAGGCCCAGGGTAGTTGCAAGTGCCCCGGGCCACAGCCCACAGCAGAACCTCTGGAAAGGGGGCAGAATACCCACTAGGCAAGCCCCCGGCCCGGAGGCTGTAGTGGAGGCCGAGCCAGGTTCATCCAGCAAGGGCAAGGCTTAGAAGACAGCTGAAGAGAGGAACACAATAGAAGGGTGCACCGGCGTTTATTCCCAGATCTACCTGGGATGAGCGGAGGTCCCTGACAGTGGGTTCCAGCCGTCCAAAGGCACAGTGCGCCATAAACCAGGAATTGTGAGTAAACAACTTGAAACTGCACCCTTGGTGTTGCCTCTGTTATTTCATCTGCACTGCATAGACTTCCATCATTGCATAGACTTCCATCACTACATCGACACTTACAAGCACCAACAGTTGCCCCGGGGCACCGCTCCACCTGTGGGTAGCAGTACCATCCAAGCTGCCATTCCACCAGCCCCGGTGGCCCCATACAGCAGCGGCGGCTTAATAGCCGCAAACCACAGGTGGCGTCACGAATATAAACTTTAATCACCCCCCAAAGCATCAGCCATATTAATTGACTCCCGCCAGAGTCGGGCCCCGCCACCACTGACGACCCCCCGGACTAGTCCGGCCCGGCACCGGGTGTCCCATAGCCCTGGGGTGGGCGAGTCAACTGCATTATTTAATGGCGTACTTACCCCATACTGAAAACTTGCCTGTTATGCCTCTATGCAGTTTGACAAACAGGAGGGCAAGAGAGAGAAAAAGAGAGTAAAAGATAGTTTGCATTACTTCTGAGCCATCTGTCTTTGCTGCTAGGGAAGGATTGCACTTGACAACAGGCAGTGGACAACAAGTTAGATAGCATGGAGTGATTTTTAAATACTGTAGAGTGATTTACAGATTGATTCTTTAGCACTTTATCTATGAAGTGACATCCCGTTGTTTGAAAGTTTAGACACCATTCAATAAATGTCTTGATGTGACACAGCCATTAAGTTTGCACCAAAGATAAACAAACACTGATTTGCAGGACTCATTATACGAACAAGCTCAAGGTATGGTCAAATGAGCAGGCAATTTAAGTGTTCTTTTCTTACATGTCAGCCTGTAACGGTGTGCCGGGGGTGCCTCGGCAGTCGCTGTGATGGCCGCTTCGTGTATCAGGCTAACCCCCGGCCCAGCCGTCACTATTGGGACAGGGGAATGTGTTGTGGGGCAGAGTGTGGATGGCAGGAGCACGCTGACAGACTCAGGAAAACTCCGCAGGCAGGCATCAGCTGAACCAAAAGGCATTTTATTACACATAATCTTCAAAAACAGTCTCGGTACACAAATCTTTCAGCGTCAAATCACAATTCCTGCCGGGGAAACTGTTCCTGTTTTCTCTATTCCGGGGCCTTGCCCGGCTACTCTCGTTTCCTTCACCTAGGCTCACACTCCGGCTACATGCAGACTTGACCCACAAACTTCTGCTTCGCCGGCTAGGCCTCTTCGGGTCCCACCTTTACACTGCTGGTTCCCGATCAGGACACTTTCCTTTTTCTCTCTCTGGCTATTTGCCACAGTCGCTCCCACACTCTGCCCCCGTTGCTCCTTCTCCCCTGTCCCAGCAGAAACTAAACTCCTTTCTCCCGATTTTACTACAGCAACCTCTCACCCTCCCCCTAGACTGTCCGGCTCCTCCTCTCTCCTGTACTGTTCCTATGGGGACAGCCGTCCCACCCTGACATCTAGGGGGGGAAAACCCGTCAATCCTGTAAAACACAATGAACATTAACATCTTTAGTTACCCCAGCGTGGGGTATCTTCAGGGGGAAAACTGCGCCTCCGTGCAAGGGGTCTGTCCACCCCTTACAAACCCAAAACAGCTTGATGGGTTTGACGGCTGAGATCCCCACTGATCTGATTAATGAACCACTCCCAATATTTGAAGCTTCATTTGCTGGGCCATGTTGTTGATGGATAAGGTTGGTGGACTATAACTAGCACGTTCATATCCCTTATGACACCTATCGCGTTGTGATGTAGTGTAATGTGAATGATGTCTCGCATCTTTTGTAGATATTGAATAATATGAATTGTAAGGTATAGCAATGTCATCCTGTGTGATGTATAGTGCGCATAGTTTGTGTATAATGTAAGGTATAGTGTAGAGTAAGTATTAAGTGGGCTTAACACGCTACGATATTGCTAGCAAAATCGTACGCAAAAGCACCCGCCCCCGTCGTGCATGCGATATCGTGTGATCGCTGCCGCAGCGAACATTATCGCTACGGCAGCGTCACACACACTTACCTGGTCGTCGTCGTCGCTGTGACTGCCGAACAATCCCTCCCTCAAGGGGGAGGTGCGTTCGGCGTCACGGCGCCGTCACCGCGACGTCACTAAGCGGCCGGCCAATCAAAGCGGAGGGGCGGAGATGAGCTGGACGAACATCCCGCCCACCTGCTTTCTTCCTCAT
The DNA here is from genome assembly GCF_048569485.1 of Anomaloglossus baeobatrachus. Taxonomy (NCBI): domain Eukaryota; kingdom Metazoa; phylum Chordata; class Amphibia; order Anura; family Aromobatidae; genus Anomaloglossus; species Anomaloglossus baeobatrachus. The sequence goes on along the minus strand of NC_134355.1, from coordinate 563,228,914 downwards.
TGCGGGCGGGACGCAGGTAAGGAGATGTTCCTTGCTCCTGCGGTGTCATACACAGCGATGTGTGCTGCTGCAGGAACGAGGAACAACTACTATAAACAACCATTAACAATTTTTGGTTTTAGGATGACCTCTCCATGGTGAACGATTTTCACCACTTTGGACGACGTTTAAGGTCGCTGGTAAGTGTTACACGCTGCAATACCGTTAATGACGCCGGATGTGCGTCACTAACGACGTGACCCCGACGCTAAAACATTAACGATATCGTAGCATGTAAAGCCCCCTTTATATATATATATATTATATGTGATAATGTATGCTATAGCACTTGTTTAGAAAGTCACCAGACTATAGGATAAGTAATAGCTAAGTATTGGGATTAGCCCATAGTGGAAGGAGTCAGTAATAAGGGAAAGGGACTGTTCATTCTAGGAGGGTAGTGAAGATTTAGTGAGCAAAAGTTCTGGACATTATTCTGCTGTTCGTAAAGATTGCATATAGTGGGTGGTTTGTGGCAGCAAAAGAAAAAAAAGGAGACTGAGACGAGAGCACGCAATCCTCAAGTGTTGACAGAGACATGGAGCGAGAACGACGTGAGAGCTAGAGATGAACTCTTGAACAGAGTGGCCCTTGACAATAGGAGCCGGAGCACAGGACTACTGGCAAGGCCCATTAACCGTAAAGCTAACGGGTTAACTTTATTGGAGTGAGAGGGTAGTCGAGGACCCTAGTGGAATCTCATCAAGCATCTGGGAGCACAAAGCTCTACTCTAGTTATGGAGACAGTTCTGTTGATCCTCCAAGGAGACTAGATGTAGAGCTGCTGAAAGGGAAAATGACTGTCACAGACTGTTATGTAGCATTGGTCTGGGTTGTGCTGGGACTCATGGAACCAGTAATATCTGATGCAATCCAATGGAAAACGAGTTGCTGTCTGGTCTCGGCCAGCAGATGACAGCGGCAGTATTCAGCCTGCAGAGGTTCATAGCCCACACAACACGAGTGCACACAGCCAGCCAGGACCTCCTAGTATCATGTAGTGTGTCGAGACAACCGTAGTCAATCCTTGATCCATGACTACTGCCCTACGCCACTCTACAGATGTGCGATCTGGCCAGTAATGCCTACACAATACAAGTGCACACACCAGCCAGGACCTCCTAGTATCACGTAGTGTGTCGGTGCGTCCGTAGTCAATCCTTCACCCATGACTACTGCCCTATGCCACTCTACAGATGTGCTATCTGGCCAGTAATGCCTACACAATACAAGTGCACACACCAGCCAGGACCTCCTAGTATCATGTAGTGTGTCGGTGCGTCCGTAGTCAATCCTTCACCCATGACTACTGCCCTATGCCACTCTACAGATGTGCTATCTGGCTAGTAATACCTACAAAAGCTCCCACATATGTTTTGCCACCTTTTCATAGGTGCTTTTAGATAGCAGTCATGTAAAAACTCTTTTGCTATGAAAGCTGTCGCGGGCGGAGGAGAGGACGCTGCACTCTCCCACTGCTCGGGTCCGGCCGCTGCTGCTGCGGCTGCTGCTGCTCGGTGTTGGCTCGAGCAGTGGGCTGGATCCCGGGGACTCGAGCGGTGCTCCTCGCCCGTGAGTGAAAAGGGTGGGGATTTGATTATTGTCCGTGACGCCACCCACGGTTGTGGTGATATTGGTGACACCACCCCTGCTCTGGACGGGGATCCCGGGAGCGATGACTGGGAGCAGCTTTGATGTTAGTTCTCCCCTCCGTGGGTAGGGGGTTGGTTGTCCCGGGGCCCAGTGATGGGGTAGGGATGGATGGCAGGCGGGTTACAGGGCCTGGAGAGGTGCAGGGTCGCGGGGGCAGCGCTGTGCCGCACGGCACGGTGGTACTCAATCAGCCAATGATGAGGACACAGTTCTCGGTAAAACACATGGCTGGATGGACGGGTCCCACAAACGGCTGCGGTGTTGTTTCTCCCGGCAGGTTGATGGTGACTGCCTTTCCCTGCACCTATGTAGTGTAACGGTTCCAATGGGTTCCCACCGGTAACCCGCTCCCAGGCTTGGATGTGGGCCGGAGGAGTCCCTTTTGCCCGCAGGCTCTGGCCCTGGGAACGGTAGCCTTGGCGGTGGCTGTGTTTCCCTCTCTCGGTTGGACTGTTGCCTTCTGTCGGGACTTGGCTGCTGGGAAACCCAGGAGGTTCCCTTCGCTAACGAATTTGGCAAATTCACGGCGACTCCTAGCCTTGCCGGGGTCCGTAAGCCCCTAACGGATGGTGCTGGCTTCTCTTTGGGTACCGGTCCGGTACCGCCGGGCCACCGCCTGTCCACGGTCTTTACGGTAAACTCCGATAGGCCACTCCTGCAGACGGTCACCACCGTCTGCCAACCTTGCTGATCCGTCCGGGCCACACACCCGGACCAACTTCAGGCTGCTTAACTGCCACTTTACTCCTCTCACTTCCACTTCCAAACTGAACTCTCTCCACTCCTCAACTCATCTGCCTGCTTTTCCCGCCTCCAGGACTGTGTACTCCTCGGTGGGCGGGGCCAACCACCTGGCCCACCCCCCTGGTGTGGACATCAGCCCCTGGAGGAGGGCAACAAAGGTTTTCGTCTGACTTTGGTGTGCCTGACCGGGAGTGTGGGGTGTGTAGGTGTTGTTCTCTGTGGCCCCTGGCTTGACCAGGGCGCCACATTCCCCCTTAGTAAAATACGTCCGGGCCACACACCCGGACCAACTTCAGGCTGCTTAGCGTTCGAGGTGCTGAACTGAAGTAAAGTGCTGAATTTAAGATAAGTGCATAGTTTCAACACAATGACATAGTGGTGATAACTGTAATTGTTGAATTTCATTAGGGAATTGTGTGTCTGTTTGTGATTCTGTGAAAAGGAAAAAAAAAAGTTAGTCTTGTGATTTAATTAGTAGGATTAGTCACACCTGTTTCTAGAAGCTTCTAGCAGCTTCTCGTAGTCATTGTACATCTATATAAACCAGCCAGTGCAAGCGAGGTGCTGAGCGTGCGAGGTGCTGAACTGAAGTAAAGTGCTGAATTTAAGATAAGTGCATAGTTTCAACACAATTACATAGTGGTGATAACTGTAATTGTTGAATTGTTGAATTTCATTAGGGAATTGTGTGTCTGTTTGTGATTCTGTGAAAAGGAAAAAAAAAAAAAAAAAAAGAAAAAGTTAGTCTTGTGATTTAATTAGTAGGATTAGTCACACCTGTTTCTAGAAGCTTCTAGCAGCTTCTTGTAGTCATTGTACATCTATATAAACCAGCCAGTGCAAGCGAGGTGCTGAACTGAAGTAAAGTGCTGAATTTAAGATAAGTGCATAGTTTCAACACAATTACATAGTGGTGATAACTGTAATTGTTGAATTTCATTAGGGAATTGTGTGTCTGTTTGTGATTCTGTGAAAAGGAAAAAAAAAAAGTTAGTCTTGTGATTTAATTAGTAGGATTAGTCACACCTGTTTCTAGAAGCTTCTAGCAGCTTCTCGTAGTCATTGTACATCTATATAAACCAGCCAGTGCAAGCGAGGTGCTGAGCGTGCGAGGTGCTGAACTGAAGTAAAGTGCTGAATTTAAGATAAGTGCATAGTTTCAACACAATGACATAGTGGTGATAACTGTAATTGTTGAATTTCATTAGGGAATTGTGTGTCTGTTTGTGATTCTGTGAAAAGGAAAAAAAAAAAAAAGTTAGTCTTGTGATTTAATTAGTAGGATTAGTCACACCTGTTTCTAGAAGCTTCTAGCAGCTTCTGGTAGTCATTGTACATCTATATAAACCAGCCAGTGCAAGCGAGGTGCTGAGCGTGCGAGGTGCTGAACTGAAGTAAAGTGCTGAATTTAAGATAAGTGCATAGTTTCAACACAATTACATAGTTTGACACAAGAACCTAGTTTGAATTTATCCTTATACGTTTTCCATTGTTTTTTTTTCTCTTTGTTTTACTACTTTAATGTTTATCCCCATTTAATAGGTGCTCCATGGACAATGCTACCAGGTGTGTATCTTGTCAGATGTATGCATGCCTTGAGCAGCCGTTCGAGGGTGACTATGTCTGCACTCGATGCAAGCATGTTGCGTATTTGGAAGCCAAGGTAACTGATCTAAATAAGCAGCTTGCAACACTAAGGGGCATTGCAAACCTGGAGAGGAGTTTAGAGCTCACTGAGCTTTCTCTGGCTGGGGCCAGTGATATGGAGGAGGGTGGAGGTGGGGAAGATCAGGACCCAGAGGTAGGTAGCTGGGTAACAGTTAGAAGAAGAGGTAGGGGGAAAAGTGTCAGGGAGCCTAGTCCAGACCTGGCACAACCTAGTAAATATGTCTGTTTGGATGATATTAGGAATGAAGGGCCTGGACTAGGGTCACTACAGCAGGATGTTGCTCCTAGCAACCAGGAAAACAACTGCTGTAGGAAGGAGGGAAATAGGAGTGCAGCAAAGCCCAGACAGATGTTGGTGGTAGGGGACTCTATAATTAGGCGGACAGACAGGGTCATCTGTCGCCGAGACCGTGAATGCCGAACAGTGTGTTGTCTGCCGGGTGCTCGGGTTCGGCATATTGCGGATCGGATAGACAGATTGCTGGGTGGGGCTGGGGAAAACCCAGCGGTCATGGTGCACATTGGTACTAATGACAAAGTTAGAGGCAGGTGGAAGGTCCTTAAAAATGATTACAGGGAACTAGGAGAGAAGCTGAAGTCCAGGACCTCCAAGGTGGTGTTTTCAGAAATACTACCGGTGCCACGAGCGTCACTAGAAAGACAGCGGGAGCTTAGGGAGATAAATATGTGGCTTAGAAATTGGTGCAGGAAGGAAGGGTTCGGGTTCATGGAGAACTGGGCCGACTTCTCAGTCGGCTACAGGCTCTACGGTAGGGACGGGCTGCACCTCAATGGGGAAGGTGCAGCTGTGCTGGGGGAGAAAATGGTCAGACGGATGGAGGAGCTTTTAAACTAGGATCGGGGGGAGGGAGGGTAGTGGAGCAAATAAGGGGAGAGATAGAGCAGATAGAGACAGTGAGACGGTAGGGGTCAATGAAGGATTAGGGGGGATGGGACATACAAGGAACATAGGGAGGCTAGGAGTAATAAAGGTGTTAATAGGATTAAATGTCTACTGGCAAATGCAAGAAGTCTTGCAAACAAAATGAATGAATTGGAGACTCTTATGTCAACCATGGATTATGATGTGGTGGGCATTACGGAAACCTGGCTGGATGAAAGCCATGACTGGGTGACAAACATACAGGGTTATAGTACATTTAGGAAGGACAGGAAAGGCCAAAAAGGTGGTGGGGTGTGTATATTTATTAAATCTAACCTAAAACCTGTGTTGTATGATGACATTGAGGGGAACAGCAACAATGTAGAGTCAGTATGGGTAAATGTACATGGGGAGGGGAATAATGGAAAAATGCTAATTGGAGTTTGCTATAAGCCTCCTAACATACCTCAACAAATAGAGGGTGAAATGCTGGAACAAATTGAAAAGGCAGCTAATAATAATAATCGGGTTCTTATTATGGGGGATTTCAACTATCCAGACATACAGTGGGACATAGAATCTTCTGGTTCTGCTAAAAGCTGTAAATTCTTATCTACTATTCAAGACCATTTCCTCTCTCAGATGGTAGATGAACCGACCAGGGGAGATAATTTGCTAGATCTGGTCCTGTCAAATAGACCGGATACAATTTCAGATCTACAGGTCCGGGAGCACTTGGGCACCAGCGATCATAATATGGTAAGCTTCAACATAATATTCAATAGAACATTTCAAAGGGGGTATGCTAAAACCTGGAATTTTAGGAAAGCTGATTTCAACAAATTAAGGGAAGGGCTTAAATGTGTAGATTGGGACAAAGTCATAATAACTGGGGATACCGAACATAAATGGGGTAAGTTTAAGGATATACTACTAGAGTCCTGTAAAAAACGTATACCCTCTGGTAATAAAATGTCCAGGAATAAAAAGAAACCACTATGGACAAATAAGACTGTACAAAGTATAATAAAACAAAAACAAAGGGCATTTAAAATCTTAAAGGCTGGGAATACAGAAATAGCATTTCAGAAGTATAAAGATATCAATAGGAAATGTAAAAAAGAAATCAAACAAGCAAAATTAGCTACTGAAACAAAAATCGCCAATGACATTACAATAAATCCCAAAATCTTTTATAAATACATTAATGCCAAAAGGAAAACAAAGGATAGTATCGGCCCCTTAAAATATAATAACAAGTTAGTTATAGAGGACAAACAAAAGACTGAGATATTAAATAGGCATTTCTCATCTGTATTCACCAAGGAACTGACTGTACCAGGGATCATTCAACAAGTGAAAAATCAAAGTTCACCACCCGATATAATTAATTTAACACAAGATGAAGTACGCCTACGTCTGAGTAAATTAAACATTGACAAATCCCCAGGGCCAGATGGCATTCATCCACGAATATTGAGTGAATTGAGCTCCGTAATCGACAGACCGCTGTATCTCATCTTTTTAGACTCACTTATAACAGGGTTGGTGCCTCAGGATTGGAGGATTGCTGATGTGGTACCGATATTTAAGAAAGGTAAGAGGGTAGATCCAGGCAACTACCGTCCAGTAAGCCTGACATCAGTAGTATGCAAAGGTTTTGAGGGCATTTTAAGGGATGACATGCAAAAATATATTGCAGAAAATAATATGATAACTGACAAACAGCATGGATTCATGAAAGATAAGTCGTGTCTAACCAACCTGTTGGGGTTCTATGAGGGGGTAAGTTCAAACCTGGATATTGGTAATGCAGCTGATGTGATTTATTTGGACTTTGCAAAGGCATTTGATACTGTACCACATAATAGCCTTATACTAAAGCTCCAGAAGCAAGGACTAGGGGACACAATATGCAACTGGGTAAGGAATTGGCTAAAAGATAGGAAACAAAGAGTAGTCATATATGGTACATTCTCTAAATGGGCTATAGTCAGCAGTGGGGTGCCGCAGGGATCTGTGCTTGGACCGATTCTTTTTAATCTCTTTATTAATGACCTTGTGGATGGGATTGATAGTACAGTGTCAGTCTTTGCCGATGACACCAAACTATGTAGGATATTAAAAACTGACCTGGATAGTACAATATTACAAAAAGATCTGGATAAGATGTCAGAATGGGCAGATACTTGGCCAATGAGATTTAATGTTGATAAATGTAAAGTAATGCACCTAGGATGGAGTAATCCTATAGCTGCGTATACATTAAATGGAAGTAAACTCGGGACTACAGAACAGGAGAAGGACTTGGGTATTCTCATTACAAATAAGCTGAGCAGCAGTACTCAATGTCAAGCAGCAGCTGCTAAAGCAAACAAGATTTTAGGGTGTATAAAAAGAGAGATTAGATCCCGTGATCCCAACGTATTGTTACCCCTCTATAAATCACTTGTAAGGCCACATCTGGAATACGGGATCCAGTTTTGGGCTCCACATTTTAAAAAGGACATTCAGAAGTTAGAGTCAGTTCAAAGGCGGGCAACTAGACTATTACAAGGAATGGAAGGCCTCCCATATGATGACAGGTTGAAAAAGTTAGATATGTTTAGCTTAGAAAAAAGACGTCTCAGAGGAGATCTCATTTATATGTATAAATACATGTGTGGTCAATATAAAGGACTGGCACATGACTTATTTCTTCGAAAGACAGTACTAAGGACCAGGGGGCACTCACTGCGAGTGGAAGAAAAGCGATTCCAACAGCTAAATAGGAAAGGGTTCTTTACAGTTAGAGCAGTCAGACTGTGGAATGCCCTACCACAAGAGGTAGTACTGGCAGATACTATAACAGCTTTTAAAAAAGGGCTGGATGATTTCCTCAGTACACAAAACATTGTTGGTTATAAATGACTTAGTGACTAAATGTAGAACTGGTGGAGGAAGGTTGAACTAGATGGACCTAGGTCTTTTTTCAACCTAAGTAACTATGTAACTATGTAACTGCCACTTTACTCCTCTCACTTCCACTTCTAAACTGAACTCTCTCCACTCCTCAACTCATCTGCCTGCTTTTCCCGCCTCCAGGACTGTGTACTCCTCGGTGGGCGGGGCCAACCGCCTTGCCCACCCCCCTGGTGTGGACATCAGCCCCTGGAGGAGGGCAACAAGGGTTTTCGTCTGACTTTGGTGTGCCTGACCGGGAGTGTGGGGTGTGTAGGTGTTGTTCTCTGTGGCCCCTGGCTTGACCAGGGCGCCACATTCCCCCTTAGTAAAATGCAGACCGTCCGCGGGCTGCCCGTCCATCACCGGTTTTATTTTCACAACTGAAAAGATAAACGGTAAAACAGGGATTACAAGTAAAATAACATCGCACATCGGGAGGTACTCTTACTTTAACGTTGCAAAACGGTTACGGCTTCCGCTCTCTCCCACCCAAGTAACCTGGCCCTGATGCTGCCCCTAAGCAAACAGGCAGCACCCCTTGACCCCAGTCCAGCACAAGTTACCCGAGTGGGTTCTGTCCTTTTCAGGGGACCCACGTCCATGGGGAACCCCTGAAACCCCCAGAGAATCACCACCGGTTCCGGTGGTGGCTGGGCCCCAGCCTGCTCCACTGCGGGCCCTTCCTCCAATCTGCCTCTCCGGAGGCGGCAACGGTGAAAGCCATAAAACAACATTTTTATTTACAAGCCACAAGTTCGTGGCTGCCTTGCTAGTTCTCAGGCTTGTCCATAAGGAGTCCCTTATGCAACACTTGTAAACAATCCCCACGGGGACAACGGTGCCAGCAACGACCGGTCTCAATCACGCTGACAATCAGGTAACTTTCTTCTGCTAATTGGCTTATCATTCATAGAACTTTTAACGGTACTTTTAACACTGGTGGTCCCAACGGGGACAACTTTTAGGCGGGGGACCGCCGACTTCACTGCTCGCTTTCATCATCCGGAACACGGGGATCAGACCCTCCAGCGCATAGCAGGCGCGACGGGGAAGGGCCGCACGGTACACATTATTTCCGCTCCAGGGATGTAAGTGGCCTCCATGTCACACAGGGCAACGACCCCTTCGTCTTCCTCGGAAACAGGCTCTGTGTCCGGTCCGGAGTCGCTATCATCCGTTCCTGTGCCAGGCAGGCCGCCGCCAGCTGCCACAGCTTCTGGGCTTGCCACTCTCTCAGCCACTGCCACGAAGGGGTGTACGCCAGACGGATCAGGCGCAGCACAGTGCACGGGCAAGGAAGACGGAGGCGGCATGGGGGCCAGGGGTAGACCGGGTCCCTCAGCCGCAACGGCCAGTCCCTCGGGGACACAGGGGCGTGGGTCACTCACCAGCTCCTCTATCATGGCCTCCATTCCATACACCCGGGCGACTGCAGCTACCTCCTCCACCTCCGCGGTCCACTGCTCCATCAGCCTACATATCTGACTCCGGTAGTGTCGGCAGATCCCTGCCGTTCAGGCCCTCAGCCATGCCGCTGTTCCAGGCACCGGCTCGGTAGCCTCCGCATAGCTAGGTGGGGCAGACATCCTTTGCAGGACTCAGCAGTTCGCGGGGTCCCGGCGTCCTTACTTGTATAGCCGCGAGCTACATGCGGCCAGACGCCATCAGTCCCCCTTAGTCTCTTTCCGGCTCCTCCTCTACAGGGGCGGGGTTTTGGCCTTCGCGCCTCCACTACTCGAGGAGACGCTCGAGCGGGAATTTTTCGCGCCCAAGATGGCGGCTTCTCAAATTTTCCAGCTGGACACCTCCGGCGGTAACAAGGCGCACCTCTACCAGACGGCAGAGTGGTAAGATCCTGTTCGTGACGCCAAGTTGTCGCGGGCGGAGGAGGGGACGCTGCACTCTCCCACTGCTCGGGTCCGGCCGCTGCTGCTCGGTGGTGGCTCGAGCGGTGGGCCGGATCCCGGGGACTCGAGCGGCGCTCCTCGCCCGTGAGTGAAAAGGGTGGGGATTTGATTATTGTCCGTGACGCCACCCACGGTTGTGGTGATATTGGTGACACCACCGCTGCTCTGGACGGGGATCCCGGGAGCGATGACTTGGAGCAGCTTTGATGTTAGTTCTCCCCTCCGTGGGTAGGGGGTTGGTTGTCCCGGGGCCCGGTGATGGGGTAGGGATGGATGGCAGGCGGGTTACGGGGCCTGGTGAGGTGCAGGGTCGCGGGGGCAGCGTTGTGCCGCACGGCACGGTGGTACTAACTCAGCCAATGATGAGGACACAGTTCTCGGTAAAACACACGGCTGGATGGACGGGTCCCACAGACGGCTGCGGTGTTGTTTCTCCCGGCAGGTTGATGGTGACTGCCTTTCCCTGCACCTATGTAGTGTAACGGTTCCAATGGGTTCCCACCGGTAACCCGCTCCCAGGCTTGGATGTGGGCCGGAGGAGTCCCTTTTGCCCGCAGGCTCTGGCCCTGGGAACGGTAGCCTTGGCGGTGGCTGTGTTTCCCTCTCTCGGTTGGACTGTTGCCTTCTGTCGGGACTTGGCTGCTGGGAAACCCAGGAGGTTCCCTTCGCTAACGAATTTGGCAAATTCACGGCGACTCCTAGCATGCCGGGGTCCGTAAGCCCCTGCCGGATGGTGCTGGCTTCTCTTTGGGTACCGGTCCGGTACCGCCGGGCCACCGCCTGTCCACGGTCTTTACGGTAAACTCCGATAGGCCACTCCTGCAGACGGTCACCACCGTCTGCCAACCTTGCTGATCCGTCCGGGCCACACACCCGGACCAACTTCAGGCTGCTTAACTGCCACTTTACTCCTCTCACTTCCACTTCCAAACTGAACTCTCTCCACTCCTCAACTCATCTGCCTGCTTTTCCCGCCTCCAGGACTGTGTACTCCTCGGTGGGCGGGGCCAACCGCCTGGCCCACCCCCCTGGTGTGGACATCAGCCCCTGGAGGAGGGCAACAAGGGTTTTCGTCTGACTTTGATGTGCCTGACCGGGAGTCTGGTGTGTGTAGGTGTTGTTCTCTGTGGCCCCTGGCTTGTCCAGGGCGCCACAAAGCCATTTTGGAGCTTGATGCATTTACAACACAACGTGGCGCAGATGCAGAGACAGCTGATCATATTCTACATTGCTTCATGAAATCTGCATCCTATCACTGGTAATAGGCAACCACTTCCTTTTTAATTACACTAGTTTTAATAAACCTTCCCCATGTGACGTTTACCCACAGCAATCATTACAATTTCAGATGTATAAAGTATCCTGTGCATATTATCCTATTATATTCCTCCTATCGTCTTTGTACACGCAGGTGCAGTGAATTCCACGCTCATGTTGTATGGTGTTTGCTTGGATGTGTATTTGTTTTTGGTGACTGTTTATATCTGCATATTGTTAGTGCATTGTGGCATTCCTTACTACGAGCGCTGGGAGTGGCTGTGTAAATAGCACAAAAGAATGTGACATTACATTTCGTATATTGCAGGGAGCGGTTTGTTTCTAATGTCACCTTTAGCCAGTCACACTGTCTCTTTAATTTAGCATTTCCCTGTACACAGCTAGTGCACACAAGATACTTGTAGACCTTTGGTACTGCAGGAGAGCGGGATATCATCATACAAAGCCAGAGCACAGGAGAGACAAGCCAGTGCCAGCTGTTCTCCATACACTGGACAAGGTAATTTTGGGGGGGGACTGATCATTGTATACACAATCCTGCTATCCAGGACCATGACAGGTTGATTGCCACCCAGATACAGGTAGATCTACTGCTAGAGAAAGAGCCCGGACTGCTGACCCGAAGGGGCTTAAGGGAGGGCTACATGACTAGGAGGGATGCCAGGCCATAGGGTTAATAAGGGGTTAATGGAGAAAGTCAGTTTGGGCGCGAAATTTGGGGGTGGTGCTAAGGGGCAGTTAGGATCAGGGGTCAGTGTGATTGGTCAGGGGGTGGTGGCTATTGGGGGTCGTATATAGGGCAGGTCAGAGGGGGGTGGGCCATTCCTACCTGGACGTGACTGGAATCGTTGTGGCTGGATCCCGAAGATGGAGGACTTCATGGCACAGATGAAGAGGATGGCGGAGCAGCGTGGACAGCGTTGGATGGACGAGCAGCTCCAGCGATGGTCCGGCGTCGGCGAGGAAGATGGGACCCCCCTGCCTCCGAAGCGGCAGCGAAGAACTCGGCCCCCAGAGCGCCTCAGCCCGGAGATGACGCCGAGGAGCCGGCGGCGGAGACGGAGCCCGAGTGGATGTGCGGCGGTGGATCCGGGAGCCGGGACGTCGCGAGGCCCCGGCCGGAAGTCGGGCCGCGGGCGCCAAGGCAACGGGGCGGTGAGCGACACGGCCGGCCTCCCCTCCTCTTCCGGGTCGCGGCGCACGGCAGTGACGCGCGCGTCGCGGCCGCGTGACCCGGCGCGGTCACCTGACCCGGCGCGGTCACCTGACCCGGCGCGGTCACCTGACCCGGCGCGGTCACGGGGCCCGCTGCGCTCGCGTGACCCGGCGTCCCCCTGTGCTCCGGCGGCCTCACCTGACCGAGCGCGCTCACCTGACCCGCCGCGGTCACGTGGGGCGGCGCGGTCACGTGGGGCGGCGCGGTCACGTGGGGCGGCGCGATCACGTGGGGCAGCGCGGTCACGTGGGGCGGCGATGTCACCTGACCGGGCGCTGTCACCTGACCGGGCGCGGTCATGTGACCCCGCGTACTCACCCGTCCCGCCGCGTCCTCGCGATCCGGCAGGCTCGCCTGACCCGGTGCGGTCACCTGACCCGCCGCGGTCACGCGGGCCGGCGCGGTCGCGTGGGTCGGCGGGGTCGCGCGGGTCGGCGGGGTCGTATGAGCCAGCGGGGTCATGGGGGCCAGCTGGGTTGCGTGGGCCAGCGGGATCGCGGGGCGCAGATGAGGCCACAGTGGCGGCGGCGGCAAGGTCTAGGAGCAGAGCGGGGCCCATGCAGGAGCATGGGGTCCCAGTGGCGGCGGGGGAGTCCGTACGGAGACGGCCCGGATCGGCGGGGCCCGGCCTGGGATCGCAGCGGAGGGACAACGATGGGACGGCGTCGGGATCAGCTGGAGCACGCGGGGATGCCGGACGGCATGCCCCAGGCGGCGTTTATGTGGCGGAGCCAGCGTCTGGATCGTCGCGGAGGATGGATGGTGCTGCGGGCGGACGGGGCCTAAGGTCGAGTCTGCCGGACGGCGGGCTCCCTGGGCCTGGGTCCAGTGAGGACGAGGAGGCAACCCTGGAGGAGGACGTCGCGGAGGACGGCAACGGGGACCAGATCGTGGAGGTCGGCGAGGCGGCTGGAGTGCGACGCGGAGAACATGTGACGGCTGTTTCGGGATCTTCTCGGAGTCAGCCTGGTAAGACCACGGTTTCTTCTATTTCTCGTGCACCTGGTTTGGCTATGGATGGTGTGTCTGGTGATACGGATGGCGTGCAGGGCGTGAATGTGGTTGGTGGTACGGGTGGTTTACTTGGTGGCCCGAGTGGCGGGCGGGTCGTGAATGTGGTGACGGGTGACGGCAGTGTGGCGTCCGAGTTGTTGAGGTTGGTTAGGGGTTTGTTTGCCCCTGTGGGGGGCCCTAGCTTGGTGTGGCAGGGAGCGACGGGGCAGGAGGTTGCGACTCCTGCGGTTGGAGGGGTTGCTGGTGGCAATGCGGTTGGTGAGCCGGTGGTGGCGGCTCCCGCGGCCCCAGCTGCGGCTCCCGCTGCCGCAGCTGCGGCTGCAGTGGACATTGTTCGATTGGATGACAAGGCAAGAGGGGAAGTGTATGTTTGCTTTGATGGCCCGTTGGGGGCGCATCTGAAGCAGGAGACCAGGGAAAAAATATGGAAGGATGAATATGTTGAAATATTCTCATTGCTTCCGTTGGAAAAGTTTAATCTGGATCGGGTTAAACCGGATGAGAACAAAAAGGACGAGGAAGAACGGCGGCGTTATCGCCTTATTCCCCGCACTTTTCAGAACTGGTTGCAGGCCTTTGTGATACTGGCCGGTGTGGTGGGGGAAAAGGCTCCGGATAACTGTACAGCGCTTTTCTGTTATCTGGATTCTATCTGTGAGGCGTATAGGACCTATGGGGGGACTGCTTGGCTAAGATATGACGAGCAGTTTCGCCAGAGGAAGGCGGTCAGACCCAGTTTACGGTGGGACCACAAAGAAATTAGTCTATGGATGCGGCTGATGGCTGCGCCGAAGTCGGCATCACAGTCCTTTCCAGGGGGCACCGGCGGGGGATCATTTGGCACCTCGTCGGGGCCCAAAAAGGGCGTTTGCTGGCAGTTTAATGAGAAGGAATGCCGGTTTGGGTCTTCCTGCCGATTCAAGCACGAGTGTTCGGGCTGTGGTGGCGCCCACAGTCACCTTAAGTGCTTCCGGAAGGGAAAAGGAAAGGCCGCGGAGTCTTCGTCAAAAAGGGAGGACCCCGGTGAGGGTAGATCGGATGGCGCCGTTTCTAAGTAGATACCCGGACCGGGGATCGGCGGAATTGTTGAGTGACGGTTTTAGTTTTGGTTTCAAGATACCGTCAGTGGTTAAGACGGGAGAGATTCGTTTAAAAAATTTGCAGTCGACGCGCCTACATGGTGAGGTTGTTGCGGATAAGTTACGGAAGGAGGTGGAGCTAGGACGGATGGCGGGGCCTTTTGATGCCCCTCCATTGCCGGACTTGGTTGTGTCCCCGTTGGGGTTGGTCCCAAAAAAGGAACCTAACAAGTTCCGGCTCATCCACCATTTGTCCTATCCTACTGGCCGGTCGGTGAACGATGGTATTGATCCTGAGCTGGTTTCGGTTTCGTATGTCCGTTTTGATAAGGCTGTGGAATGGTTAAGGAAGTTGGGCTGTGGTTCGCTGTTGGCGAAAACGGATATAGAAGCGGCCTTCCGCCTGTTGCCGGTGCACCCGGACAGTTTTCACCTGTTGGGGTGTTGGTGGGAGGACAAGTTTTATGTAGATTGTTGTTTGCCTATGGGCTGTTCAATTTCATGTTCTTATTTTGAGAAGTTTAGTTGTTTCTTGGAATGGGTAATTAAGGAGGAGGCGGGTCTAGATTCAGTGTTGCATTACTTGGACGACTTCTTGTGCATGGGGCCTGCGGGATCCTCGCAGTGTTCCCTTTTGCTTCGGACAGTGGAGCAGGTTGCTCGCCGGTTTGGCGTTCCGTTGGCGCCGGAGAAGACGGAGGGTCCGGTTACGGTTTTGAAATTCCTGGGTATCGAGCTGGATACGGTTGCCATGGAGTGCCGCTTGCCGGAGGACAAGCTGGTGGATTTGAGGCGTTGTGTTCAAGGGGCCATTGAGGCCAAGAAGATTCGTTTACGGGACTTGCAGTCCCTGTTGGGGAAGTTGAATTTTGCGTGTAGAATATTGCCGATGGGGAGAGTTTTTTCCCGTCGCTTGGCTCAAGCCACCACCGGTGTGTTGCACCCTTTGCATTTTGTGCGTTTGAAGGTGGAGCATAAGGCGGACCTGAGAGTGTGGTCCCGTTTTTTGCAGCGGTACAATGGACGGTCATTGTGGCTTCGTGAGGTGGTGTCAAATGAGGAGTTGGTACTGTATACGGACGCGGCGGGATCCAGTGGTTTTGGCGCATATTTTGGGGGGAGATGGTGTGCCGGCAGGTGGCCTGATTCGTGGCGGGTTTGTGGTCTGACTAGGAATTTGGCCCTGTTGGAACTTTTTCCTATTGTCGTGGCCATAGAGGTTTGGGGACAGGATTTGAAAGACAGGAAGGTGCGTTTCATGTGTGACAACTTGGGGGTGGTTCAGTGTGTTAACAAGCTGACAGCTGATTCCCCCCCGGTAGTGGACCTCTTGCGTCACTTGGTGCTGAAATGTCTGGAGTTGAACTTGTGGGTCTGCGCTGTACATGTGCCGGGGGTGCTGAATTCTGTGGCTGATGCTTTATCTCGCTTCCAGTGGGACCGCTTTCGAATGCTGGCGCCGGACGCGGAGCAGCAGGAGACCGTATGGCCCGTCTGGTTGTGGGACCTGGTTTGCAGCCGGCCTGGGAATTGATCCGACATTCGGTGGCACCCAGTACGTGGCGCAGCTATAATTCAGCGTGGGACCGTTGGCTCGAGTTGGTTGATGAGGTGGGAGGTCATGTATCTGAAGGTGACAGAGTTTATTTAGTTTTGTTTATGTTGGGTAGGGCTAAGGAAGAAGGCCTTTCGTGGTCGGCCGTGGCGGGCAGGTTAGCGGGCATTTCCTTCTTTTTCAAGTTATTGGGCTGGAAGGACGTTACGAAGGATTTCTGGGTGCGCCAGGTGATGAAGGGTTACCGGAGGGCGGGGGCGCGCCGAGACCTTCGGCGCCCGGTATCTTTTGAGCTGCTGGGCAAGCTGTTGTCGGTGTTGCCTCGGGTGTGCTGTTCGGAGTATGAATGCCAGTTGTTCGGGACCGCTTTTGTTTTGGCCTTCTTTGGGGCGTTTAGAATTAGTGAACTGGTGAGCAGAAACACGAGGAGTCACGGAGGTTTGTTGCTGGAGGACGTGGAATGCGGTATGGATGTGGTGCGGTGTTGCTTGAGACGGTCAAAGACGGACCAGCTGGGTAGAGGTCGGATGGTGGAACTATGGGGTGTACCTGGTTTAGCGGAGTGCCCTGTCAGATGGCTGTCGGCGTTTTTAGAGGTGAGGGGTGCTCGCCCGGGGTCCCTTTTGTCCCACCAGGACGGGTCAGCCTTGTCGAGTTACCAATTTGTCTGCATCTTTCGGAGGTGCCTGCAGTGTTGCGGTCTCAACGAGGCTGAGTTCGCGTCGCACTCCTTTCGGATTGGGGCTGCGACTCAGGCGGCTCGTTGGGGTCTGGGCGCGCAGGCTCTCCGTAAGATTGGACGATGGGACTCGGCCAGGTTTCGATCTTACGTCCGGCCGAACTTGTTGTGAGCTATGGGTGGGGAGGGGGGGGGGGGTCGGGGGGCTGTATTGGTTTGGTAATCATTACCCATTTTCTTCCTTGTGCCCCCTTCCCCCCCCCCCTCCCCCTCTCCCCTGTTGTGTTGTCACCTTTTGTTTTGTAGGTTTCCCATTGTTGGTGTGGGTGCTCGGCCACTCATACGTGTATTGGGGGGCGTTCCGTGCGGGAATACGACCGGACGGCCGCCAGTTGGGGGTTCCCAGAGAAAAGGCTACTGTGCGATGGATCGGGGTCAGGGGCATGCTGTGGAGTGAGGTGTTGCCTACCTGGCGCCACCATTCGCAGCTGGACAGAGCACCGGACGTGGTAGTACTACACGCGGGTGGGAATGACCTGGGTCTCCGGGCTTCCAGGGACCTGATACAAGACATAAAATGTGACTGCCTGCGGCTCCTGTCTTCCCACCCGGGTCTAGTAATTGTCTGGTCGGATATGGTTGCGCGGCTGACATGGCGGCACGCCAGGTCGGTGGAGGCAGTAAACAGGGCGCGAAGTAAAGTGAATCGGGAGATTGGGCGGTTCATTTCCCGGGTTGGGGGTGTCTCTGTTCGGCACCCGGAGTTGGAAGCGGCGTCCGCCGACTTGTTGCGCCGGGACGGGGTCCATTTAAATTCGGTGGGAAATGATATTTGGGCCTTAGGGCTGATGGAGGGGCTTGAGAAGGCTTTGTTGGTGTGGGAGGACTCGCGCGCACAAGGGGTCATGCGAGCTCGCGGTGGCGGAAAGGAGGGGGGTGTCTGAAGGTGGGGGTTTGCACAGAGGAGAGGACGGAACCCAGTGCCGGAGCGGGTTACCTCTAGCGGTGCAATTGTTTGGTAAACGGGTCCTTGCTGGGTTGAGTCTCAGCGGGACGTAGTGGGGGCAACATCTGGCTTGGGCTCTCGAGTCGGTGTGTTGCGGCTGAGGGTCAGGAGACAGGCTGATGTTGCAAAGAACATTTTGGTTAACCTTCAGGTACCCCCCCCTTCCTTTTCGGGTTCTTCAATGAAGAGTTGTATTGTTACATGGCTGATGTTTATGTTATGAATAAATGGGGCTGCTGTGGCCTTTATATTCCAACGTCACACAGTGTTTGTGTTTATTTTAGATAAGAACCCTAGGGGGTAGGGTGTTGTTGGGGAAGGTCACAGGCCTTCAGTCAGACATTCCGGAGTCAAGAAAGAGCCCGGACTGCTGACCCGAAGGGGCTTAAGGGAGGGCTACATGACTAGGAGGGATGCCAGGCCATAGGGTTAATAAGGGGTTAATGGAGAAAGTCAGTTTGGGCGCGAAATTTGGGGGTGGTGCTAAGGGGCAGTTAGGATCAGGGGTCAGTGTGATTGGTCAGGGGGTGGTGGCTATTGGGGGTCGTATATAGGGCAGGTCAGAGGGGGGTGGGCCATTCCTACCTGGACGTGACTGGAATCGTTCCCGCCCGCCCGCCCTAATTGTGGATTCGACATCGATGAAGAAAAGAAGGAAGATCGTATTTGTCGCAGCGGCGGAAAGGAGGGGGGTGTCTGAAGGTGGGGGTTTGCACAGAGGAGAGGACGGAACCCAGTGCCGGAGCGGGTTACCTCTAGCGGTGCAATTGTTTGGTAAACGGGTCCTTGCTGGGTTGAGTCTCAGCGGGACGTAGTGGGGGCAACATCTGGCTTGGGCTCTCGAGTCGGTGTGTTGCGGCTGAGAGTCAGGAGACAGGCTGATGTTGCAAAGAACATTTTGGTTAACCTTCAGGTACCCCCCCCTTCCTTTTCGGGTTCTTCAATGAAGAGTTGTATTGTTACATGGCTGATGTTTATGTTATGAATAAATGGGGCTGCTGTGGCCTTTATATTCCAACGTCACACAGTGTTTGTGTTTATTTTAGATAAGAACCCTAGGGGGTAGGGTGTTGTTGGGGAAGGTCACAGGCCTTCAGTCAGACATTCCGGAGTCATGACTCTTCTGGTAGCTGACAATACTCCTCACCTTGATCATAGTATACAGGTACTGAAACTGTTAAAAGCACAATGAAGTCCCCATGATGGCGTCAGTGGTGTCCGTACCCCTTATAATGGATAGTCTTACATGTCCTGCTATAGATTCTGTGATTGGGTGCTGTTGTGATGTATAATGTTCGGCTGTAAGCAGCTAAGGACGTATAGCCGAGCATATGGGGCAAAGGGTATTCTGAGGAACACCTACAAATCACTGCGTTGGATAGGATATCTAGCCACAGGGCTATGGCAGTAATCTGAATCTTTAGGTAGGTGTTCTCTGTAGGTGAATGAGAGCCTAGCAATGACTGTGTACTGATTCAAGGGGTATTCTCAAGTTTGCATATTATCCCTTATATATTGTATAGTGAATAACTTCTTGACAACTGAGGGCCCGACCACTGGGTCCCTCACCGAGTGCAAGAAACTGTGCTCTAAAGTGTCCTGTGTGAGTGGAGCCGTGGTCAATAAGGCGCATTGCTGATTTATTCATTGCTAATTTATTCATTTTTAGGGGAGTGCCAAAGACCAACCGAATGCAACTATCTCCAGCGCTCCCAATAAGAATGAATGGAGTGGCTCGGCACATGAGTGTCCACCGCTCTAGTCACATGAGGAGAGCCAAAGTTTTCGGGATTGGTGGGGATCCCAGTGGTCCGACCGCCAGTTATCCCCTTTGGATAGGGGAAAAATTCCAAACTTGAGAATATCCCTTACAGTTTCATATTGTCCCTGAATACTCCAATGGCATCTTGTCACTTATGTTGGTAATGAGATGGGTGACGTTTCATGGCATACCTGCATACTACATGAGGACATTATAATGTTAATAGCTGTTGTGATGGAATTGTATTAATGTCATAGTATTGTTTGGTACTGTGGCAGGGGTTTGTGATAAGCGTGAGTACAGTAGGGAGTTAGTGTAACTGGGTATATTGGGTGAGTCTAATAATCACTGGGCACTGTACTGGGATTTGATAATATTGTTATATTGTTAGGAAGTATATACTATGGGGCTATAATACAACTAAATATTGTGATTGACTAACAGCTGAGCAGTGTGGTGGGATTTGATAATATATCTAGGTACTATTATATTGTGAGTTTTAGTAAAGTCAATTTTAAGAAGCACTGTAATGGTGTCGTAATACAAGCGGATATAGTGGTCATACAAGCAAAAAAATAAGAACTGTTGTAGGTTTCTATAAAGTAAAAAGTAGACGCTGCTTACTCCAACTTTGCAGTGTGATAACAAAACTAGATGCAGCTATAGAGTTTCTATGCTGACTGATACTGATGACAGGATGCGTATAGTAACTGGCACTGACTGGATTTTATAGTGATGATGTGAAGCCCCACAGGTGTTGTGTCGGTGCATTACCTTCAGGGACTCCACTCGGCTGGATCTTGTCACAGGTAGGGAATCTTCTATTTGTCGTGACGCCACTCTCAGTATTGCGGTCAGTGGGGACCGCCACTGCAGATTGAGGGACGCCTGGGGCTGATGGTGAGTGCAGTTAGTTGGAATAGCCTCCTGAGAGTGAGGCAAGCCCCAGGGCCCTGTGTAGGTGTGTAGAACCACAAGGCGCAGAATAACTCCACACAAGCAGGATGTCTTTCAGGGTTTTTACTCACAGTTGATGGCAGGGTGAGTGACCCGGGCGTAGCTGGGATGAACCAAGTGGGAACCAGGTGTCCTTCAGGCTGACTTGTGAGGGTGACTACCAACTCGCCTTCCTTAGCCCTTGGTGGTTTGGGGTAACCCCGACTTTGAGTCCCTATGGGGGTCACCCAGGGAAGATGCTGCAGCCTCTCTCCCCTTCGTTTGCCGTTTGCTTGTCGCCTGGACCAGGCCACTCCAGCTGCTTGCCTCCTGTGACCTATGGGCCCTAACTGTGGCTACGTGGCTGCGGCTTTTGTGGTGTTGTGGCGTGGGCTTTGAGAGCCCCACACCGGCAGGTTTAGCAAAAGAAAGCTGGATCTATCTCCGCTTCGGGAACTGCCGCCCGTTTGGGCCTGGTACTCTCTAGCAGTCTCCTTACTTCCCACTCCGTTGCTCTCTCTCTAGCTGAAGATGGATTTCGGGTAGCACTCCTAGTTGACCGTTCTCCCCCGTCAGTAGCCACTGCGCGGGCGCTGTCAGACTGCACAGCCCCAGGGATCTGCTCCTCACTCGAGCTCCCTGAGCTCTACACTGCTCTGGCTCACTGCCCCTCCTCTCCTGTTCTTGCCTACGCCACCTAGCAACCAGACTCTCTTACCACACCCCTTGAGAGGAGATGGAGGCTTTTGGCCCCCTCCACTATTCCAGTGAAGGTGAAGGCTTTTCCCCCTCCTGGGATCCCCAGGGGTCCTCTCAAAGGTACATGTGTGAGACCTGATCACTATGCGCCTGTGTACCACACCCCAGTCAGCCTTCTGGATTACCTGTGTTGTACTGTCCCCAGCATGGGTGCAGTACTCAGTGGTGCCTGACCAGGTCAGGGGCGCCACATTCCCCCTTAGTTATCACCAGCACGTCCTCGGGCTGCAAGACAACATTTTAAATGCATAAAACATTAAAACATGTAAAACATTTTTAAAAGCACCAGGTACCATACATCACCACCCTCCACCCACAAGTCCGTTAACCCACCCAAAACCCTTTCACGTTGGCCGCGCCTTCAGCCACTTCTGGCAGGATGTAGAGGCGGCTTTCATGGGTTGGTGGTCTTCAGGGTATACCTGGCCTGGTGGATCCGCGCCTTCAGCCTCTTCTGGCAGGATGTAGAGGCGGCCTCCACAGTTGGTGCTGACCAGGTACCCGCTTTGTGGTGGAGAGCCAGGCCCCATAAACAGGCATGCTCTCTGGTCGCAGGTGAGCCAAGGCCCTATATACGGACGGGCTCCTCCTGGTTGCAGACGAGCCAAGCCCCTAAACAGGCTGACTCTGGTGGTGGTGGTGCCCTCTGGTGTAACTATTTACACTGCGAGAGTTTGTGGCTATAGCCAGTTCATAGCCTTAAGGTTTATGGTTTTCTCACACAAGTTTATGTGGGCACATACTTAAACGTAAACGTTGCAAAACTTCAAACTTTTCAAAACTTTAACTTGCTGTATTCTTTCTTCTTGCTTTATGTGAACTTTGCTCCTGTTTCCTCCTTACCAGGGCTTGGGCCTGTAGGGCTGGGGCATCTGTTACTTCCTGTGCTTTTATCGTCTGTTTCTTGATCCTTTCTTTCCTCTTCTTCAGTGTCTCTGGCGGTGACTTCGTCTTTCTGCTCAGGAGATTGTGATGTTGGAGGATACTTTGTACTACCGCCTCGGCGCCGTGTCTTGCGGGCTGGATTCTGCGAAGTACAGCTTACAGGCTCCCAGGTGGGGCGGTTGGGCAGGTCTTCTTCAGCAGGAGGTGTCAGGTCTTCCTCGTCCCAGCGGGAATATGGCAGCATCTCCGGCTCTGGGACTAGCACTGCTGCTGGCTCCGGGGGCAACTCCTCAGCTTCTTGCCCTCCTCTCCCCCTTAGTTCTTCGCTGCACTCTGGTCGTGGCAGCGCTGGGGATGAGTATTCCTCAGCTGGCTCAGGCGGTGGACTCTTCGGCGTGGTTGCTGCAGGGGTTGCCTTAGGGGTGTGCGGAGGGAGCATGTACTGGTCCACCATCTCCTGTGGGAACTTGGCCTCCAGGTCAGCCTTCAGCTGCCAGTATGTGGGGTCCTCACCTACCAGGGATTTCCTAGTAGGGACTTCCTTAGGCTGGGGATCGGTGTCTGCTCTGGCCCTGCAGGCCGGGATAAATGGTGATGTAGTCTTTTCTTGGCGGACCGCGCAGGGCATCACTGCGGCGGCCTGGTCTTGGCGGGCCGCGCCTGGCATGGCGGCGGCCTGGTCTGTGCGGGCCGAGCCTGGCGTGGCGGCGGCCTGGATCTGCATCGCTGTTGCGGCCAGTTCTTGGCGGGCCGGACTGGGCATTGCAGCCGCGGTCTGAATTGGCGTCGCATCCTCAATGGGGTCCGTGCAGGTGGAGCTGGGCGTCGCTGCAGTGATCGGGGCTTGACGGGCCGCACCTGGCGGGGCTGCGGCCTGGTTCAGCATCTCACTTGCGGCTCGGACGAGCGTCGCTGCTGCGGTGGGATCTTGGCGGACTGGGCTCAGCAGGGTGGCAGCCTGGGTCAGCGTCACACCTACGGCACGGATGAGTATCGCCGTGGCAGTCGGACCTTTGCGGGCCAGGCGGGGTGTCGCTGCGGCGGCCTGGATTTGGCGGGCCGCACCTAGCGTGGCTGCGGCCTCGCTCAGCGTCGCCGCGCCAGGCGCCTCTTCTGGGACCGCGGTCGTAGCAGCAGGGGTCGGAGCACTTGCGCTGGTCGGGGCAACTCTGGACTCACCCATCGGTGGCACCATCGGGATCTGAGTCGTCGCCGCTCGGTCTGGCATGCGTCGCGCGGCTCCCTCCTCGTAGGTCCGAACCGCCGCAGCCATCTCCAGAAGCTCCGTGCGTCCCTCACTGAGCTGTCGCATAATCCTGGCCTCCAGCTGATCGCAGAAGATAGCAAGCTCCCGGCACCACCAGGCAGCAGAGCCTGGTTCTGGGTATCCACGTCTGGACTCCATTCCTTCTCTCTGCAGCAGCAGGCTTGTGGCTCCTTTTCCTTCCCGCCGTCTCTGGACGCTTCCGCTCTCTTCACAAGCGAGGTCAGAACTCTGCAGGGGATCTCTGGGTAGCCACACCTCTTCGTGGGCGGTAACTTCTTCCAGCGCGGGCTGCTGTTGTTTTTCAGCGCGCTTTTCATGGTGGCAATATGGCGGCGCTTCCAACTTTTCAAGCGGACCGCCCAGGCACATGGTCACCTGTCTGAACAGGTCTAGTCCTTATCCTGTTCGTGACGCCAGATGTGAAGCCCCACAGGTGTTGTGTCGGTGCATTACCTTCAGGGACTCCACTCGGCTGGATCTTGTCACAGGTAGGGAATCTTCTATTTGTCGTGACGCCACTCTCAGTATTGCGGTCAGTGGGGACCGCCACTGCAGATTGAGGGACGCCTGGGGCTGATGGTGAGTGCAGTTAGTTGGAATAGCCTCCTGAGAGTGAGGCAAGCCCCAGGGCCCTGTGTAGGTGTGTAGAACCACAAGGCGCAGAATAACTCCACACAAGCAGGATGTCTTTCAGGGTTTTTACTCACAGTTGATGGCAGGGTGAGTGACCCGGGCGTAGCTGGGATGAACCAAGTGGGAACCAGGTGTCCTTCAGGCTGACTTGTGAGGGTGACTACCAACTCGCCTTCCTTAGCCCTTGGTGGTTTGGGGTAACCCCGACTTTGAGTCTCTATGGGGGTCACCCAGGGAAGATGCTGCAGCCTCTCTCCCCTTCGTTTGCCGTTTGCTTGTCGCCTGGACCAGGCCACTCCAGCTGCTTGCCTCCTGTGACCTATGGGCCCTAACTGTGGCTACGTGGCTGCGGCTTTTGTGGTGTTGTGGCGTGGGCTTTGAGAGCCCCACACCGGCAGGTTTAGCAAAAGAAAGCTGGATCTATCTCCGCTTCGGGAACTGCCGCCCGTTTGGGCCTGGTACTCTCTAGCAGTCTCCTTACTTCCCACTCCGTTGCTCTCTCTCTAGCTGAAGATGGATTTCGGGTAGCACTCCTAGTTGACCGTTCTCCCCCGTCAGTAGCCACTGCGCGGGCGCTGTCAGACTGCACAGCCCCAGGGATCTGCTCCTCACTCGAGCTCCCTGAGCTCTACACTGCTCTGGCTCACTGCCCCTCCTCTCCTGTTCTTGCCTACGCCACCTAGCAACCAGACTCTCTTACCACACCCCTTGAGAGGAGATGGAGGCTTTTGGCCCCCTCCACTATTCCAGTGAAGGTGAAGGCTTTTCCCCCTCCTGGGATCCCCAGGGGTCCTCTCAAAGGTACATGTGTGAGACCTGATCACTATGCGCCTGTGTACCACACCCCAGTCAGCCTTCTGGATTACCTGTGTTGTACTGTCCCCAGCATGGGTGCAGTACTCAGTGGTGCCTGACCAGGTCAGGGGCGCCACAATACTAGCTGTAGTACCCAGCGTTTCTCCCAAGATAGTAACTGTCTCTCTCCCAGTCTGTCTGTGTGTCACTGTCTGTCTCTCTGTCTGTCTCTTTCCTCGTCTGTCTGTTTCCATCTCTCTGTCTGTATTTGTATCAGTCTGTCTTCATCTCTGTGTGTCCCTCTCTCTATCTGTGTCTGTCTCTATGTGTGTGTCTGCCTGTCTCTCTCTTTCCCTGTCTCTCTCTTTCCCCGTCTGTCTCTTCCCCGTCTGTCTCTTTCCCCGTCTGTCTCTTTCCCGTCTGTCTCTTTCCCGCCTGTCTCTTTCCCGTCTGTCTCTTTGCCTGGCTGTCTCTTTGCCCGGCTGTCTCTTTGCCCAGCTGTCTCTTTGCCCGGCTGTCTCTTTGCCCGGCTGTCTCTTTGCCCGGCTGTCTCTTTCTAGGGCTGTCTCTTTCCAGGGCTGTCTCTTTGCCCATCTGTCTCTTTGCCCGTCTGTCTCTTTGCCCGACTGTCTCTTTCTAGGGCTGTCTCTTTCAAGGGCTGTCTCTTTGCCCATCTGTCTCTTTCCAGGGCTGTCTCTTTACCAGGCTGTTCTTTGCCCGGCTGTCTCTTTGCCCAACTATCTCTTTGCCCGGCTGTCTCTTTCCAGGTCTGTCTCTTTCCAAGTCTGTCTCTATCTCTCTGTCTCTTTCCCCGTCTGTCTCTGTCTGTGTCTCTGTCTGTCTGTCTCTCTCTATCAGTCTCCCCACCGACATCTTATTACCTCACACATAAGCTTCTTATACTAACAGTTTATTTTGTTCCTATAGCAACCACTGACAGTTGCTATTAATAGCCTGTAGCTCCCATCTTTATTCAGTTTAATGGAGGCAGGAGTTTGGAGAGTAACTGTAAAGCACGGATTTACATTTTCCCATCGAAACATAGTTTATGACGTTCCCTGAGTCACATGAGGCGTGTGTGCAAAATTTCGTGATTATAAATGAGACGGTGCGAATTCCTTTAGCAGACACACACACACATACACACAAATACACACAAATACATTCACACATACACTCAGCTTTATATATTAGATTTCTTCAGTCATTGGAAGATGGTGAGAAACCTCTTAGTAAGTGAGCAAGACTGCGGGATGACAAAGAAAAGGGCATTGCCTCATGGTCAATTTTCAGTACTATTCCTTCTTTAGAAATGAGTAATGAGTGTTGTCTTCAATTATACTGTACCTGATATTAGGTTCATAAGGAAACAAGTAATCATATTGCTTTTAAAGAGAATTTTTTTGTTTAGCTGAAGCCAAAATGCTGCTTAATCTAATGGTACCTTCACACTTAGCGATGCAGCAGCGATCCGACCAGCGATCTGACCTGGTCAGGATCGCTGCTGCATCGCTACATGGTCGCTGGTGAGCTGTCAAACAGGCAGATCTCACCAGCGACCAGTGAACAGCCCCCAGCCAGCAGCGACGTGCAAGCGACGCTGCGCTTGCACGGAGCTGCCGTCTGGAAGCTGCGGAGACTGGTAACTAAGGTAAACATCGGGTATGGTTACCCGATGTTTACATTAGTTACCAGCGCACAGCTGTGTGTGCAGGGAGCAGGGAGCCGCGCACACTGAGCGCTGGCTCCTTGCTCTCCTACCATAGCTACAGTACACATCGGGTTAATTAACCCGATGTGTAATGCAGCTACATGTGCAGAGAGCAGGGAGCCGCGCACACTGCTTAGCGCTGGCTCCTTGCTCTCCTAGCTGCTGTACACATCGGGTTAATTAACCCGATGTGTACAGCAGCTACATGTGCAGAGAGCCGGAGCCGGCAGCACAGGCAGCGTGAGAGCTGCAGAGGCTCGTAACTAAGGTAAATATCGGGTAACCACCTTGGTTACCCGATGTTTATCTTGGATACAGCTTACCTCAGCTGTCAGACGCCGGCTCCTGCTCCCTGCTCGCTTCATTTGTCGCTCTCTCGCTGTCACACACAGCGATCTGTGTGTCACAGCAGGAGAGCGGCTTTGAAGAAAACGAACCAGGGCTGTGTGTAACGAGCAGCGATCTCGCAGCAGGGGCCAGATCGCTGCTCAGTGTCACACACAGCGAGATCGCTAATGAGGTCACTGCTGCGTCACAAAAAGCGTGACTCAGCAGCGATCTCGGCAGCGAGCTCGCTGTGTGTGAAGCACCCCTAAGGTTCAGACATGCCTGTTTTGTCACAGTCAGATCCATTGTTTATTTGTTATCTTTGTTTAAGCAGCAAGACCCTTATTGCTGGGACTACAAAGTCAGGCGCAGGGCAGTCCAGCATGACTCCTCCTGTGATTGACACCTTACTGTCAGTGTACAATCTCTGTAGAGAGCCTGGTGTGGTCAGGGGCAGCCCTCTGGATTCTGCTACATCAGTAAACCTAAAAATTCAGATTGTGGCAGAACGGCTGCAGACAGTAATCGAAGTGATACATTGTTGGATTCAGGATCCCTTTGCCTGCATTATGCTGCTGTCAGATGAGATAGCAAAAACCTGCTGACAGATTTCCTTAGTGATCAGAGTTTGATCAGAGTGTCAACTTAGTGTGATCCATTTCTTTCAGATGAGAAAATCAGGGCACATTGTCAGGAGAAGAAGGAGAAAAAAAGTTCTCCATCTCCTTCATTGTATGAGTTCGCGAAAATCAATGATTTGGGTACGTGCCTTAAGGCTGAGCACACACGGCGAGAAAAACGGAGCTAGTGAAATGCGATAAAAAATCTCATTCCACCCAGACCCATGTAATTCTATGGGGTAGCTCCCATGAGTGATTTTTTTTTTCTCAGCCCTAATTGGACCTATAAAACAATCACAGCGTCCTGCGGTGGAATCCGATTCATTTTCACTCGCACCTATAACAGTCTATGGGTGCGAGAGAAACATTGCATTCAGATTACACTGGTGTAATGTGAGTGCAGTGTGATAATCGTATCAGCTGACAATGGAGGAGATGGGAAGATTACTCCCTCCCTCTCCTCCGCAGTGTCCACCTTCTCCTCTGCGGTTGTGCTGTGATCGCAGGATCGCATCACAGTGGCATGACACTCGCATGACACTCGGCTTACACTCCAGCAGAGCAGGAGCTGAGTGTCATGCGATTGAATCGCATTAGTGCCCGTGTGTCCCCCACCGTATTCTAAGAATGGCGTTTATCTTAAAGGACTGGTGGTTAAACATGTGGACCAGTGCTCCAATTATTAACTATGGGACAGACAGACCCAGCTATCTCACGTAGTCCTAGAGACAATAAACGTAATGATGCTGTGCATGTTTGACCTTCGCATCGTCTTGACGGACCTCTGCAGAGCCTTGTTCTCGAGGTCGGTGAGAGTCGCAGGTTATTTCTTATCCTGTCCAACCTGATACAGATGTGAGAACGTAGGATAATATTAGCTTATGGCTAAGTGTTTAGGTTAGGGCCTGACTCTCCTTGGTGTCTATTTAGAGCGGCGGAGGTGAGTGACTCATGTTTTGTAAGCGTCCACTCCTGCTGTCACGTGGTCCGGAGCACGGTCTGCATTATGAATGGACCTGGACATATTTAAATTGGGTGGGTAGACGGTAACATCGAGGTGAGGACTGCTGCCGATGTAGCAATGTTTTTGACTGTTCTTTTTCAATCAAAAAAATTTAGCAAACAGTGTAATCTGGAAATGTTCAGTCTGCAGATCACATTCCATATTTACATAATGGTGGGATACCAACAATGTAGTATTGATACTCGAATATTCGATTTCTTATTCCATTAGTTAGTAATGGAATAACTTGTAACACTCAGCATTTACAGGTAGTTTCGTGAGTGCAATTGTTTTGCAGGTTTGTGGCGTCATAGTGCACATTGTACATGCCATAAAGTCAGACCAGGTACAGTCCCCTGTGCTCTTCGTGCAAGGCACCAAAGTCCTTTTATATTGTGCAATATCCATCAAGGAAATGGTTACAATATGGTTGTATTGCCTTATATACTGATTTTAGGGTCCATGTGATACATAAGGTTTCTCTAAAACATTCTCATGCTGTAAAAATCAAAGGAATTTTTGTCCTTATTTAAAAAGATGAATTACACCATTAAAACTTGATTACTTCTAGTTGTTTCTTAAGGAATGAATAACGCAGAAGAGCACATGTTCATCCTTCGCTACATTTAGTTGAGTCCTGTTTTCTGGATCTAAAGGCCCTGTTACACGCAACGACGTATCTAACGATATATCGCCGTGGTCATGAATTCCGTGACGCACATCCGGCATCGTTAGCGACGTCGTTGTGTGTGACAGCAAGGAAAGACCATTAACGTTGGAAAATACTCACCTTATCGTCCATCGTTGATACGTCGTTCCTTTTCAAAAAATCGTTGATTGTTGATCTCGCAGGTTGTTCGTCGTTCCCGAGGCAGCGCACATTGGTACATGTGACACCTCGGGAACCACGAACTGCAGCTTACCTGCGGCCGGTGGCAATGCGGAAGGAAGGAGGTGGGCGGGATGTTACGTCCCGCTCATCTCCGCCCCTCCGCTTCTATTGGGCGGCCGCTTAGTGACGCTGCTGTGAAGCCGCAGGAACTGCCCCCTTAGAAAGGAGACGGTTCGCCGGCAACAGCGACATCACTAGGCAGGTAAGTGCATGTGACGGCTCCTAACGATATTGTGTGCCATGGGCAACGATTTGCCCGTGACGCACAAACGACGGGGGTGGGTGCTTTCACCAGCGATATCGCTAGTGATATTGCTGCGTGTAGCACCCCCTTAATTCTGGTCCTATCAGTTATCTTCAGGGATTAGTAAGTTTTGCCTTAAAGGGGTGGTCCAGGACACAACACAGTGGTCACACATCAATGCTTTGCTGTGACGAGCAACTGGAAGTTGGAGTGTCATCACCGGATCTCAGAGGTCACGGAGCCCTGGGGTCACGTGATGGAGATGAGCGAAATGTAATAGCGCCGCTCAGAGGCACAACTGACTACACAAGTATTTGAGAAAAGCCTTCTTTATGAACTTTACATTGATGTCTGGCCACTGTGCTGTGAAGTGGACAGCCTCTTTAATCCATTGAATACTTACAATCTTGATAAAACCCCTTTAAAGGGAACCTGTCAGGTACAATATGCACCTAGAATCATGAGCAGTTCTAGGTGCATATTGCTAATACCTGCAAACAGTCCCAGCATCTTGTCGCATAGATAGAGGTCTTTAGAAAAAATATTTCTAAAGATCTTTTATCTTATGCTAATGAGTGTGGGGACTTATCTCAAGGGTGTTTTATCCCCCAACTAGTCCGTCCTCTTAGTATGTTAGTACGCACATAGGGGCATGCTAACATGCTATTCAATGCAGCGTCACCAGCCATGCCGTACGTACCTGTGTTCGCTGTCAAAGCTCTTCTGAATGCCGGGCACTTCCGGTCATGCGCAGTATGAAGCCGAGTGTACACATAGAGGTCTAGTGCGCATGACCAGAAGTGCTGGAGTATTCAGAAGAACGGTCACAGCAACTGTTGGTGACACTGCATTGAATAGCATTGAATACCCTGTGGGTATACGAACATGCTAAGAGGGCGGACTAGTCAGGGGATATAACGGCCTTGGGACTAGTCCCCATGCTCATTAGCGTAAGATAAAAGATCTTGCTGCTGCTGCTCGGTGGCTCGAGCGATGGGCCGGATCCCGGGGACTCGAGCGGCGCTCCTCGCCCGTGAGTGAAAGGGGATTGGGATTTGGGATAGTTTATTGTCCGTGACGCCACCCACGGTTGTGGTGATTTGTTGACACCACCGCTGCTCTGTATGGGAATCCCGGGAGTGATGGTATGGAGCAGCTAGATGTTAGTCCTCCCCTCCGTGGGTAAGGGTTGGTGATCCCGGGGCCCAGTGATGAAGTGGGTGATGCAGGGCTTGGTGGGGTGCAGGGACGCGGGGGCAGCTCTGTGCCTTGCGGCACTGTGGCACTCACTCAGCCTGAGACGATGACACAGTTCTCGGTAAAACACACGGCTGGAAAGACGGTTCCCATGGACGGCTGCACTTGCTTTCCCCAGTAGTTGACGGTGACGGTCCCTTTTTCCTTCACCTAAGATGATGATGGTTTCGATGGGTTCCCACCGGTAACCCGCTCCCCGGCTTGGATATGGGCCGGAGGAGCCCTACTTTGCCCGCAGGCGCTGGCCCTGAGAAACTGGTGCCCTGGCGGTGGCGGTGTCTCTCTGTAACGTTGGACTGTTGCCTTCAATCGGGACTTGCTTGTTGGGAGACCCAGAGGTCCCCTTCACTAACGGATTTGGCAAATTCACGGTGACTCCTAGCCTTGCCGTGATCCGAAAGGCCCCTGCCACTGGTGCTGACTGCTCTTCGTATACCGCTCCAGTACCGCCGGGCCATCACCCGTCCGCGGTCCTTCCAGCAACCTCCAAGCAGTCACCCCTGCAGACAGTCACCGCCATCTGCTGACCTTGCTGTCTCTCAGTCCAGGGCACACACCCGGACCAGCTTCAGGCTGTCTTAACTGTTACTTTCCCTTTTCTTCAGCTTCTCTCTTTAGCTCCTCTACCACTTCCTTCTACTTCCTCCTCCTAAACTGCACTGCCTGGTTTTCCCGCCTCCAGGGCTGTGAACTACTTGGTGGGCGGAGCCAACCGCCTGGCCCACCCCCTGGTGTTGACATCAGCCCCTGGAGGAAGGCAACAAGGATTTTTGGTTAGCCTTGGTGTTCCTAACTGGGGTGTAGGGTGTGGTGGTGTTGTGACCTGTGACCCCTGGCTTGCCCAGGGCATCACATTTACATCAATGAACCCTCCCCAGACAAAGATTATGCACCCTGCATGATAGTGTCTCCCAACCTGAACTCAACAGGGTCATATATGCTATGATGTTGCGTTCCAGCCAGATGACCCATGACCAGTTCATACATCACGGTGCGTAAACGACCCATGATTCACAAATTTCGAAATTCGGCCTAACACTGGAATAGCTCCCATGACATGAAATGGATTTACATAATAACCTTACAGGACAGGATGAAGTGCAGCCTGTATGTGTTTTAATACATAGGTCACACAGGCTAACAGCTGAAATATTGTACACTGTGAATAGCAGACGGTAATACTTTTCCAAAAAAAACAACTTTAAAAAAAGCAGGACAATGTAGAGAGACTGTCCTTATTGTTATGAAGCAGAGAAACAGATCGAATCCCTTTGGTCACAGTGATTGCAGTCATTTTGTTGAAACAAGCATGGTTTCTTTTTGATCCTATAATTTGTCACTGATCCTAGTTACTTCTCTATATTCACTGGAGAGTATCACCTGGATGTGACAATGTATGAGGTTCATGTGTGCAAAATGTGTATGTGACTGTGTTTGATATGGATATGCTTGTATATAATGTGCATGTGACTGTGTATGATATGGATATGCTTGTATATAATGTGCATGTGACTGTGTATGATATGGATATGCTTGTATATAATGTGCATGTGACTGTGTATGATATGGATATGCTTGTATATAATGTGCATGTGACTGTGTATGATATGGATATGCTTGTATATAATGTGCATGTGACTGTGTATGATATGGATATGCTTGTATATAATGTGCATGTGACTGTGTATGATATGGATATGCTTGTATATAATGTGCATGTGACTGTGTATGATATGGATATGCTTGCATATAATGTGCATGTGACTGTGTATGATATGGATGTGCATGTGTATAATGTGTATGTGACTGTGTATGATATAGATGTGCTTGTGTATAATGTGTTTGTGACTGTGTATGATATGGATGTGCATGTGTATAATGTGTATGTGACTGTGTATGATATAGATGTGCTTGTGTATAATGTGTTTGTGACTGTATGATATAGATGTGCTTGTGTATAATATGTATGTGACTGTGTATGATAGGGGTGTGCTTGTGTATAATGTGTATGTGACTGTGTATGTGTATGATATGGATGTGCTTGTGTATGTGTATGTGACTGTATGTGTATGATGTGGATGTGCTTGTGTATGTGACTGTGTATGTGTATGATGTGGATGTGCTTGTGTATGTGACTGTGTATGTGTATGATGTGGATGTGCTTGTGTATAATGTGTATGTGACTGTGCATGATATGGATGTGTATGTGACTGTATGATATGTGTGTGCTTGTGTATAATATGTATTTGACTGTGCAAGATATGGGTGTATATTTATGTGAGTGTGCATGATATGGATTTGCTTGTGCATAATGTGGCACCCTGGAAAAGCCAGGTCGTCACAGGTATGAACACACATACACCCCACCCCCCAGACAGTAAGATTAGCCAAACACAGATCCTTGATGCCTCCCTCCAGGGTCTGATGTCCACACCAGGTGAGCCAGGCGGTTGGCCCCGCCCACTGAGGAGTTCACAGGCCTGGAGGCGGGAAAAGGAAGTCAGATCAGTGAGGGAAGTGAAAGTGTGAGAAGTGAAGTAGAAGTGGAGGAGTAAACTGACCGTTTCCGGGTGTGTGGCCCGGGCACTATGAGCAAGGTTGGCAGACGGTGGTGGCTGTCTGCAGGAGAGGCAGATCGACACGGAACCGTAGGACCGGGGTCGGGTGGTGGCCCGCCGATACCGAACCGGGGAGCGAAGTGAAGCCAGCACACCCAGGCAGGGCTTTCGGACCCCGACCAGGCTTGGAGCCGCCGACAAAAGGTCAAATCCGATAGTGACCGGGACCCCAGGGGTCTCCTAACAACCAAAGTCCCGATAGAAGGCAACCGTCCGCACCGTGAGGGTATACAGATACCGCCACAGCTAGAGACCCAAGGGCCAGCGCCTGCGGGCAAACCGGACTCCTCCGGCACCTAGACACCGGGGAGTGGACTACCGTTGGGCAACCATCATAGTCAAAAGTACACAAAGGTGCAGGGAAAGACAGCCGCCATCACCTGTCCGGGAAGAGACACTGCAGCTGGCTGCGGGACCCATCCATCCAGCTGTTTGGTTTACCGTAGACTTTGCCTGTTTGTTACTGAGTGAGTACACCTGTGCCATCCGGCACCGCGCCGCGCTGTCCCTGCGACTCTGCACCTCGCCAGCCCTGCCTCCCCGTGTCACCACCGGGCCCCGGGACCACTAACCCCTACCCATGGAGGGGGAAAACAACATCCCAGCTGCTCCCTACCATCGCTCCCGGGATCCCCGTCACCAGCAGCGGTGGTGCCCATCTTCACCACAACCCGTGGGTGGCGTCACGGACTAAACCCCCCAAACCAAGCACCTCTTTCACTCACGGGCGAGGAGCGCCGCTCGAGTCCCCGGATCCGGCCCACCGCTCGAGCCACCGAGCAGCAGCAGCAGCGCCGGACCCCAGCGTTAGCGAGCGCAGCTCCCCGCCGCCCGCGACACATAATGTGTATGTGACCAAGTATGATATGGATATGCCTTTTGTATTCTGTGTATGTGACCGTGCATGATATGGATATGTCTGTGTATGTCACTGTTTATGATATTGGGGTGTCTGTGTATGTGACCTTGTATGATACGAATGTGCCTGTGCATGCTGTGTATATAAGCATATATGATATCGATGTGCCTATGTGTGATGTGTACATTACCATGTATGATATAAATGGGCCTGTGAATGATGTGTAAGTGACCTTGTGTGAAATGGTTGTTCCTGTGTATGATATGGATGTGACTGTGATATGATGTGTACTGTATGGTATGGACACAGCTGTGTATGATGTGGGTGTGACTGTGTATGATGTGGGTGTGACTGTGTATGAAGTGGATCATGTGCCTTTATAATGTGGAGTACTGTACTGTAGTGGAAGCACTATGTTTTACTCTCAGAATTAATAAATAAATTACAGCTATTGTGTAATTTCTCTAGTTAGTGTGATCTGTTCACATGAACTGTGTTCACAAGCAAATGCTGCTCAATGTTTCTCCATGAGTGTCCATGTGGAGAAGATGGCCCCATGGCCCAACTGTGGGAAGAGTCTCTCCCACTCAAACTCAGATGGACAGTGAAAAATGGCACAAAAGTAATAAAACTGATTCAGTTATAGAATGATAAAATGTTCGTTTGTGACTGATGAAACAAGTAAGTTTTACTGTATATAATTTCTGTGAATACAAATTTATGGTAGGAAATATAATTGTAAGAGTTTCAATCCAGTTATTTTGAATTTAAGCATTCTATTTTTCTATAGATAGACATTGCCAATGTGGGTCACACAAATCAATAATAAAGACGTGCAGGCAATATTGGGCTATGGGTGATTATTTGAATGATTATTTGATGGAGGCTTCTAGGTATAAATGTTCCTCAGGCAATTATCCTCTTTGCCCTCACAATAATTCAGCCTTGACAGTCCTTATAGACATATTCATAGTTAAATGTTGCTCATTCTTCATATAATAAGGAGTATTTTCACTTTTACTCTATAAAATATAAAGGAATTACATAAAAGGTCAGAATTATTCACTTTAGTAATAGATGAATTCCAATAATAATCCTGGCGAGAAATCATGTTTTTAAATTTCCAGTGCAATTCTTCAAATCAATCAATGGATGTTTGCTGTAATCTCTAGGGACAATAGAGAAATGACCAGAGCAGTGGCATTCTTACCCTACTATAAGAAACATTTCTAGTAATATTCACATTATTTATATTTTCTCATATAGTTGCACATATGAAAAACTAAGATACAAATAGGATTTATATAACATATGTATAACAAAAGATAATATAAATACATGAGATGAAAAATAAGTACAAGAAACATGAGCGACAGACTGGTACAGAGGGAAAAAGATCACTACCCGACAGGGGTTACAATCTACGCAAACCCTATGTAAGTGTAAGGGACCCTAACTTAAGTGTTTTTAAATGGTCTTAAATGGGGATTAAAGCAAGACAATTATACTTACAGAGTCTCCTGCACACCTGGCTGTCACACTGCTTCTGGGCCCGCTTATTAGATATCATGAATATTCACTGATTCCCCTGCCCACCCTCTATGACAGAGTTTGTGATTGGTTGCAGTCAGACTGCCGGCATGCTAGCATCTGTGATTGGTTGCCCTCACAGTAGCTGTCTGGGTCCTGGAAGTGGAATGCAAAAATAAATAAATAATTGGAAAAAATGGTGTAGGGTTGCCTGTCTTTTGATAACCAGCACAGATAAAGCAGACAGCTGGAGGCTTCAGCCCCAGCTGTGTGTGTTATCTTGGCTGTTTATCAGAATTCAAGGGACCCCGTTTGGACTTAAATAATTTAATTATTAAATTATTTATAAATAATTTAATTATTTAAGTCCAATAAAATGTACTTATTTAAATAAATCATTTTAAAAACAGACATGCGATCTCCTGCAATTTTTATACCCAGACAACATAAAGCAGACAGCTGGGGGCTGGTATTTTCAAGCTGGGGAGGCCCATGGTTATTGGGCCCTCCTCAGCCTAAAAATAGCAGCATGCAGCTCATCCCGATTTCCCTGGTGCAGCAGCAATCGGGGTAATAAAAGAGGTTAATGACAGCTGTGATTTTTCAAAACATCATACCTGTCATCAAGCCTGAGGTTAGTAATGGAGAAGGGTCTATGATACTAATCTTGTAAGTAAAAGAAATAAACACAAAATCCAGAGAAAAATCATTTATTTAGAAAAAAAAACAAAACACATCTTTCTTCAATTTATTAACCCCCAAAACACCCCTGAGAGAAATTCAGTGTCCTTACCTCAGGTGAAGTCGTTGAACGCAATGCCAGTTTAGTCACTGTACACACATTGATTATTTGGGTACAGATATTTCTGCAATAAATCTGCATAAAAAAACGCATGCACTTTTGGTGCGTTTTGTTGCCAGGAAATGCAGATATGGTGCAGAAATGTCTGTAACCAAATACTCAACGTGTGCACATAACCTAGTTTGGTAATCCGGAATTGAGTTCAATGACTTCACCTGAGATGAGATCTCTGAGCTCTGAGTTCAAAGAGTTCACCTCAGGTCACTTCACCTGAGGTCACAAATGGGGTACCATGGAAACTGCCAGCTGTGACCTCAGGTGAACTCACTGACATCACCACTCTCACAGCTGTAGCTCCATCAGTGTGTCGACGCCGCAGTGCTCAGTCATGTTTTCTAATGTGACCGCGTACTGTGACCTCAGATGTAGCAGAGTCGGGATCGTTGTGGAACATTGTCAGATCTGCAAGATTGTTTTGGGGGTTAATATATCGGAGAAAGAGGGTGGTTGTTTTTTTTATAAATAAAGGATTTTTCTCTGTTTTCTACTTATTTCTTTTTACTTACATGACTAGTAATGGAGGGATGTAATGCTCACCGCCAGTGTTGTTGAGGCAGTGAGCGGGAGTAGACCCAATGGACCACAGGGGGATCCGGGCTTACCCTTTAATTGGAGGGGCATAATTAAGTGCCTGCCACGAGGCAAATGCCAGGTACCACTCCCAGGGCAGTGACCGAGACTGTGGCAGCTGACCTCCAGGACAGGAGACAGATTCAGGTACGGGTACAGGTACAGGCAGGATAACTGAGGCAGACAGGCAGGCGGTACGATATAGTGGGCACGGCAGAGTAGACAGGTATGGGAAGGCGGGCACAGGCCTTTTATAAATCATTTTATCTGCCGTCACTCACAGGAGATAACTATTTCTGCTGATCAAAGAGATGCTAACGGATTGGTCTGAAAAGCAGAAGCCATCAGATAGCACAGGCTTCAAGTCTCCTAAGGCAATTAATAAAATCAATAAAAATTGTAAAAAAAACAAACCTTTAAAAATATGAAAAAAAAACAAAAACTGAAAGTTCAAATCACCCCCTTGAAAATAAAGCAATTAAAAAAAAATACACATTTGGTATCGCAGAGTTCAGAAATGCCTTATCTATCAAAATATAAAATCAATTATTCTGATCAGTAAAGAGCAGACCGAGAAAAAAACCAAAAAGCCAAAATTACATTTGTTTAGTCACCGGAACATTCCAAGAAAATGCAATAACAGGTGATCAAAACATCACATCTATTCAAAAATGGATGGAAACATGCAATTCTTTTTTCACAAATTTCTTCTTTTTTTTTCACCACATAGTAAAACGATGCATGTTTGGTATCTACGAACTTGTATCGACCTGGGGACTCATAATGCCAGGTCAGTTTTACCAGATAGTAAGCGTGCTAAATAAAAAACCCAAAAAACAATTGTTCACTTTTTTTGCAATTTCACAGCACTTGCAATTTTTTTCCAGTATAATCTGGGGCAGAATGAATGGAGTTATTCAAAAGAACAATTTGTCCAGCAAAAACGTTATGGCTCGTGGAAGAACTGAGGGAAAAATTAAAAATGGAAAATCGCCATGTGGTACAAGGATTAAAAAAAACAAACCTTTGGTCCAATTTTTGACAGAGATGGATAAAGAGAATATTAGTTCTCTATTTAATATTCCATGTGAAGTCAAGTTACACATTTCTCATGGTGTACTAGAAACTTCTAGATATGCATTTGGGCATGTCCATGTTCTATTTTCATAAAATCCCATTTTAAATGATAGTTTTGGCTATGCTATTATACTGCAAATCTATATTTCATAACTCTGCTGTGTCATCTAATATATAAAGCTGCGTGTATGTATGTATGTGCGTGTGTCGCATTTGCAATCACAAAATTTTGTACAGACACCCCATTTGACTCAGGGAACGTCATAGACTATGTTTTAAGGGGAAACGTTATCCCCGCGCTTTACAGAAACCTGCTTACATTAAAGTCAATGGAGCAGGAAGCTACAGGTCATTAATAGGAGCTGTGTTTGGTTGCTATAGGCAATGAAGGACGTTCTTAGTATAAGAAGCTTATGTGTGAGGTAATGATATCGGTAGTGACACACAGAGAGACAGACACTCAGAGAGGCAGACACTCAGAGAGACAGACACTCAAAGAGACAGACACGCAGAGAGACAGACACGCAGAGAGACAGACACGCAGAGAGACAGACACGTAGAGAGACAGACACACACAGAGACAGACACTTTGCACACTACGACATCGCAGTCAAATCAAAAGTGACGCACATCTGGCATCGCTGTCGACATCGCAGTATGTGAATCCTTTTACATACGATTAACGAGCGCAAAAGCGTCGCTATCGTATGATCGGTGTAGGGTCCGACATTTCCATAATTTCGCAGCAGCGACAGTATGATGTTGTTCCTCGTTCCTGCGGCAGCACACATCGCTGTGTGTGAAGCCGCAGGAGCGAGGAACATCTCCTTACCTGCGTCCCGGCTGCTATGCGGAAGGAAGGAGATGGGCGGGATGTTTACGTCCCGATCATCTCCGCTCCTCCGCTCCTATTGGCCACCTGCCGTGTGACGTCGCTGTGACGCCGCATGACCCGCCCCCTTAGGAAGGAGGCGGTTCGCCGGCCAGAGCGACGTCGCAGGGCAGGTGAGTGCAAGTGAAGCTGCCGTAGCGATAATGTTCGCTACGGCAGCAATCACAAGATATTGCTGCTGCGACGGGGGCGGGGACTATCGCGCTCGGCATCGCAGCATCGGCTAGCGATGTCGTAGTGTGCAAAGTACCCCTTAGAGAGGGTGAGTGAGAGGGAGTGACAGTTACTATCCTGGGAATCGCCAGGTACTACAGCTAGTTACTAATAAAAGTTCAGACTAAACAAATGTCTTCCCTCATTATGTTCTGCTGTTTGCTACAAAGTAGCTATTTTATTCCCAAGAATACACAGTAAACAATAACCTTCTCTCTTCAGATGTAAGTAGACTGTTGGACAATACATATGAAGATGTGTATGTAAGGTAAATTATATAAACTGTAGCCTTCCTTGTGATCTGGAAGTCTCCTTAACTTTAGAAGAATTTGTATATAAATGAATGAAAAATGAGGTAAATAAAGCTTTTAATATAGAAAGATAAGGAGATGGGAATAAAGTCCAGTGCATTTAATGTAAATCTTCTCTCTCTCCCCTGCGTTATTACTCATCCTATATTACCTGATATTTTCGGACCTACGTGCATTAGTTTGTTCCACATTTCTTGTTATTCTTTGAACTCCAAGCCCCGGGCAACAAGTCTGAGTACATTGTACCCCTGCCTCCTATTGTTATCTACAGAACGTACTTATTAGAGCTTTGTCAAAAGGCCAGAAATACAAGTATGGCCAGGTACTGGCAGTTCCTAAAAGCAGCTGGGGATGCACAGCATGGAAACCACTAGACAGAACAGTGTATACTACCTAACAAAACACACAGAAAAAGCAATAACTGAGCTGGAACCTCAAGGAACGATTCATGATGGACGGCAATAGTATAACACAACTGATTCCTCAAGTGCCTTTTAGCTGGTAAAATCATTAAAGGAGTTGTCCGCCACATTTTTTGCCAATGTGGGTGATTTTAATATAATAAACTGAGTTATAGTCACCGTCCAGTGCCTGCACGAATCCACCGATATCTGTGCCCACTCTGGAAGCCATGGCTGCTCCGTTAGGAAGTTACAGGATTGGTGATGCTAGTGATTACCAAAGTGATCAGGTGACTAGAAGAGAAATAGTCCATAATGCGCTCTTCCAGTCACCTGACCACTGCATCCAATCACAGGTTTCAGTAGTCCTGTGACTTCTAGGATAGCCAGGGAGATACCGCTTCTTGAACCAGTGCTGAACTGCAGAGTGGACCATCCATGCCTAAAAATGAAAGATTTAAAGAAGTTGTCCACTATTTTACATTGGTGGCCTGTCCTTAGGGTAGGTTAACAATGTCTGATCAGCCGGGGTATGAAACCTGGCACCACCGCCGATCTCCTGTTCCCGGTGCTGGCAGCGGTAGCAGGCGGTCGGAAATGCTCAGTTCCGGACCGGTTCCATCTTCTGATGGCAGCCCTGCCGAGTACTGCACATGTGCCTCCTATTGATTTGAATGAGAGGTACATGTGTAGTACCCGACCATGGCCACTAGCAGTTGACGGGGTAGCTCCAGTACTGAGCATTTCCATCCGCCTGCTGCAGCCGCCAGCACAGAGAACAGCTGAAGGGCGGGGGTGCCGGGTGTCAGACCCTGGCAGATCAGACATTGATGATCTATCCTAAGGTAATGTAAAAGTAGTGCACAAGCTCTTTAATAATCAGGCAACCTTTTTAACTTTTATAAGTAATAGAGCAGTTTTCCCACTATTTAATGTCATTATTAGTGATGCACGAGCACTATCATCCTCTGGTGCTCAGTACTCATAACATGCATGGAAAACATTCCGGAAAAATGCTTGCGTTCCCCCTTGACTTGCATTATACTTGGTACTCGAGTCATGCCCTTACAAGCATCCAAAGCTCTTTACGAGTATGGAGCATGGTAGTGCCCGCTCATCACTAGTCATTCCTAGATTAGTACCCCTTACCTCTGCTCATATCTCTTGATCTTTACTTCTGTTTTTGCTCGTATCACTTTGGTTAAGTTCCAATAAGGAGCTTTTGGTAAGTTTTTGATGTTGCATATTTCAGTTGTGCAAAATACACAGCGTCGTATCGCTCCAGCTAAGTGGATGGGATTTATAGAAATCTCATGCCCATTGAGGTTTTTTTACGTAAACGGACCTGTGGTGCGTGTTTCACATCGGTAACATGTCACTGAGTTTTATTAATTGCATTGGATGTGGAAAACCCACAGGTAACCACACAAGACTCAATAAAGGTTTGTCAAAGACAAATACCAGAAAGTATCAAAATGAAAGTAACTTTATTTGAAAAACGAAAGAACAAGAAGAGACAAAAACTGCAGCATCAAAAATGCAAAAAGAACATGTTAAAAAACTTAATCAGAGAACTAATTTTCTACATAAACTTAGAACTGATTGCCCTATAATATCTAATTTTTGTTCCCTGTCCACAATTATACCTGTCAGCGACCTTTTTCAGGACCCCAGAACCCCTTCAGACGGGTCATTTTTCCACAGACAATTGCAGTTACATGAGATCACTATCTCCTCAGGAAAAGGTTTTTAGGCCTTTTGAACCACTCTGCTTAGCGAAGGACCCTCCAGAAGACACCGTCTCTCTGTTATACAAAACCTTCTTGGGTGGCCGGGTTGCACGGGTGGATCCTCCCATTTTTTTTTCCAAGTGGGAGGTCGACTTGGATAGCCACCTGTCTGAGGAAGACAGGTCTAAAATCATGCTCTTCACACAGAGGGCTTCTCTGAGCTCTCCTACCTAGGAGAGGGGGTATAAGATCCTGTATAGATGGTACAGATGCCCCTCGGCTGTGCATGCAATGTTCTCTTTGACCCTGGACAGCTCCTGGAGTTGTCTGCAAAACAGAGGTTTGTATCTACACATCTGGTGGTCATGTGATTCCATTAAAGGCTTTTGGAAGGCAGCGTTTGACCTTATTAATCTGCTCTCAACACATAAAATTGATGCCTCTCCTGAACTTGCTCTCCTGTTGCTTTGCAATTTCTCAATATCTAAGTTAAAAAAAAGCCTGCTCCGACACGTCCTAGCCACTGATACCCAGAATCTGGAAACAGACTCGGATCTTCTATCGGACAGATCTGTTAGCGGAAATGCATGATCTATTCAGAATGGAGGAAATAGTGGGCCAGGCCACAGATTCCTTTGGCTAGAGTCCTTGATTCATGGACTTCTTGGATCAGGAACCCACCTGACTGAGATTTTTGGTTAGCTGGCGGTGATTGATGACAGGGCAGGGACAATCCTCCCCCACCTGGAGGGGTGGCCACTTGAGCAGGACAGGGCATGTGTCCCTCCCCCCTACCCCCCCGCCTTTCCTTCTATTTTTTCCTTATTTATGTAAACTTACTATTTCCCCAAGAACTCTCATGTCCTTGTCTAGTTTCCCTTCTTCTTCTCTTTTTCTTCAACTAATCCTTTCCTCTTCTTCCTTCTATTAAGTTTTCCGCACATCCTTAGCAGAATTTTATACTTTGCGATTATTTTTGTGATTTACATAACAGCTTTGGCTTTACAATTGTATGCCTTATATTTGAAAACGAAATGTTATCTTTGGTGCAATGGCCATATAACATTTTTGCTGTTTTATACTGAAGTTTTGCAATAAATATTAATTGAAATAAAAAAACACAATCAAAAATTCAAGGTAAATAACACACGTAACCTAATTCACCTACTGGGTGCAGAAAAGCTGCAGAGAATCTGTAACCCAAAAACTCACCAAATACTCATTGTGGGAATTTAGCCTTAAGCGGGCTTTACATGCAACGACATTGCTAACGAGATGTCGTTGGGGTCACGGAATTCGTGATGCACATCCGGCCTCGTTAGTGACGTCATTGCGTGTGAAACGCACGAACGACCGCTAACGATCAAAATTACTCACCTAATCGTTGATCGTTGACACGTCGTTCTAATCCCAAATATCGTTGCTGTTGCAGGACGCAGGTTGTTTGTCGTTCCTGAGGCAGTAAACATCACTACGTGTGACAGCGCGGGAACGAGGAACAACATCTCCTTACCTACGGCCGCCGCAATGAGGACGGAAGGAGGTGGGCGGTATGTTCCGTCCGCTCATCTCCGCCCCTCCGCTTCTATTGGGCGGCCGCTTAATGACGCCGAACAAACCTCCCCCTTAAAGGAGAGATTGTTCGGCGGCCACAGCGACGTCGATGAAGAGGTAGTTGCGTGTGATGCTGCCGTAGCGATATTGTTCGCTACGGCAGCGATCACCCAGTGATGCGCCACCGACGTGGGCGGGTGCTATCGTTCACAACATCGCTAGCGATGTCGCAGCGTGTAAAGCCCGCTTTAGGTTTACCATAAATGTTAGATGCCTGTTGAATCATTCAGCAGATAGTGACACAATCTCTCACAACCCTCCATACACATGTATTCTCAATTTCGTCAGGCGTACATGTGTTCAGAATGAGGAGAGGGGAGTAAGCAGCAGCAA
Organism: Anomaloglossus baeobatrachus; assembly: GCF_048569485.1. Classification (NCBI taxonomy): domain Eukaryota; kingdom Metazoa; phylum Chordata; class Amphibia; order Anura; family Aromobatidae; genus Anomaloglossus; species Anomaloglossus baeobatrachus. The sequence goes on along the minus strand of NC_134355.1, from coordinate 563,185,149 downwards.
GACATCTTTGAAAGGGGCATAGTTTAACTGAGAACAAAAGGATTGGGCATGTTAAAATCAATCTGACCAATCAACATCCTCAATCACCTCCTATTGGGGGTGAGTAAGAAGGCCTCATAAATAGTATATGGTTTGCTGGTCTTACTGTGAAATTTGGTAGGTCTGCCAACAAACAATAAGTTACAGTTTCTGTGCTTTTCTGTAGGGCCTTTATTTAAAATATCAGTATTTCCAACCTTTCCCATAGTCCAATGTTGTGCCACAATATGTAACCCTAAAGGGTTATTCCAATCTCCAAGATCCTATCCCAATATGTAGTAGGTGTAATAATAATGATAATAATATTAGCACATACCTCCAATTAGAAATGTAGTATAGTTCTCCTGATATAGCCATATCTCTTACCTCATGTGCAGGGCATTGCAGCAGAGAAATCCATGGTTATGACCACTCATATATGGACAATTAGTTGGTTGCTCATGGTTGTAACCATGGATACTGAAGCTGCAATGCCCTGCACATGAGGTAAGAGACATGGCTATATCAGAAGAACTATACTACATTTCTAATTGGAGGTATTTGCTAATATTATTATTATTATACCTATTACATATTGGGATAGGATGTTGGAGATGGGAATACCCCTTTATTGGCCCTTTTCCTGCTCATACATGTTATTTAGTGAGTCTCTGGAGAGGGGGACATTTTACGGTTTACAGAGTTTATGTTGTTCATCGGGTTCAGCTGAGCAAATGTAATACAGTATATAAAGCTGAATGTATGTATGTGTGTATGTGTGTGTGTATATGTATGTCCGGGATTGGCATCTGCACCGTCGCAGCTACAGCCACAAAATTTTAACAAAAAACAAGAATCACTCTTACCTTGCCTGGTTGACAAAGCTACAACGAAACGCGCGTCCCTCAGGCTTGGTGTGAATCCCCTCCACCTCTGGGTACTGGTATATATATATATATATATATATATATATGACTGTTATCTGACCTGTTATATAGGGGCTGCAAAGATTCTTGTTTGATCCACTAGAATATGTATAGCACTTTATATGGGACAGTGTGCAATGTTTATGTAATCCCCCAGCTTTTTTAGTAACTGTAAGGCTATGTGCGCACGTTGCGTACAGTCACTGCAGAAATTTCTGCAGCGATCTGAAGAGCACATGTGCGCTTTAAATCGCTGCAGAAATGTCCGTAGTGAAAAAAAAAAAAAAACGATTCCATGCGCTCTGCCTGCAGCTCCTGCCATAGACACAGCAGGAGCTGCCGGCAAAGCGCACGGAAGAAGTGACATGTCACTTCTTAGAACGCAGCGCTTCGGCAGTAGCCGAAGCGCTGCGCTCTAAAACGCCACGTGCGCACGGCCTCTGCACAATCTCCATAGACTGTGCAGGGGACGCAGGACGCATGAAGTTACGCTGCGCTACAAAGCGCAGCGTAACTGCATGAATTACGCACACGTGCGCACATAGCCTAACTGTATTGCACATGACACTTTATTCCCTGTATCCTTTGTGGACATGTATTTTCTTGCAGCAATAATGTGACTTAATTACCTATATACTGAATACCTGGATACCCTTTTTTTACCCCTGTTTCCTACATGCATTTTAAGAGTGTCATAATATATATGGTATTTTCCAGTTAATAAAATATTCATTGTTATCCCTTAAACCACAATTCTTTGTTTTTTGTTGAATTATGCCTGTGGTGGGTTATTTACCTATTTGTCCTACAATAGGATACGCCCTGTTATAATTATTTAGATCATCTTTTTGCAGCCACAAAATTTTGCACTCTCACACGTCTGGACCCCGAGAGCGTCATAGGCTATGTTGTGAGGCGAAATTTTAACCCCGCGCGTTACAATTTACCAATCAATTTTGCCCCTATCTATTTAATGGGGAAAAAGTGATACGAAATGTGTATATGCACAGACATCTCATGTGACCCAGGGAACGTGGTAGACTATGTTTTTGACAGGAAAATGTAACCCCGTGTTTTACAGTTACGCTTCAAAAAACATGACTTCATTAAAGTAAATGGAGCCTGGAACTACAGGTTATTAGTAGGAGCTGTGAGTGGTTGCTATAGGAACAAAAGACATTCATAGTATAAGAAGCTTATATGTGAGGTAATAATATGTCGGTGGGAAGACGGATAGAGAGACAGACAGAGACAGACAGGGAAAGCGACAGAGAAATAGAGACAGACAGGGAAAGAGACAGACAGAGACAAACAGTGAAAGAGACAGACAGAGACAGACGGTGAAAAAGAGAGACAGACCTGGAAAGAGACAGATGGGAAAAGAGACAGACAGACATGCAGACAGGGATAGAGACAGGCAGACAGGGAAGGAGGAGACAGCCAGAAAAAGATAGATGGGGAAAGACACAGACCTTGATAAAAACAGACGGGGAAAGAGACAGAGAAATAGAGACAGACAAAGACAGGCAAACAGGGAAAGAGACAGACAGGAAAAGACACAGACAAAGAGACGGGGAGACAGACGGGGAAAGAGACAGACCTGGGAAAGAGACAGGCCTGGAAACAGACAGATGGGGAAAGAAACAGAGAGATAAAGACAGACAAAGAAAGAGACAGGCAGACCAAGAAAGAAGCAGACCTGGAAAGAGGCAGCAGACCTGGAAACAGGCAGACCTGGAAAGAGGCAGAGCTGGAAAGAGACAGACCTGGAAAGAGACAGACGGGGAAAGAGACAGACAGCGACAGACGGGGAAAGAGACAGACAGAGACAGACAGGGAAAGACACAGATCTAGAAAGAGACAGACGGAGCACATTACTTGGCCAATTTAGTTAAATCTGTGTGGAATATCTGTGGTGTTGAAATATATGTTGTGAAATGCTTCTATTAGCTTAGTTTTTGCCTTTTAATAATTACATTTCTATTTATTTGTTTTGTGGTTTTTGTGTGCACAATACATTTTTGTTAATACATTCTATTTTGTTAACAGCAGTTATTAACCCGGGCGAAGCCGGGTAGTACAGCTAGTTTTAAATAAAACTGCACAGACGCCACTTCACAGACATACTTGATGTTCCTTGTAAACTGTATTCTTGCCCCTAAATGATTTCCTGACTTTGTGGCCTAAGTTTATCATTTCCAGATAAACGTGTTTGTAAATGTCACCTGTTCCAGTAGATCTTTTTTCTAAATCAAAATGCATAGAAATAATAAAGTCGCAAGACATCATTCCTCATTCAGATGTCTGTTTTCCACATGCTTGTTTTATCCTTGATTTTATGGATAAAGCACATACCTCCCATAGTCTATGGTGCTCTTCAAATGTCCGTGTGTTCTTGTTGACCATGTAACCGTTCGTTTTGGTTTTGAACCATTCATATTCAATTTCGATACCTGAATCATGGATGAAAATAGCCCGTATAAGTAAATGGGGCTGTGAAAAAATGTGTGTTATGCGTTCGTAATGGAGTAATGTACAGGAGGAGCTTTGCAATATTTTTTTTAACTACCGTGTTTACTCAAAAAAATAAGCCCCACCAGGCTTAAAGAAGTGGTTCAATACTCTGCAGTAGTGGCCACCTCTCTGTAAAACTGATAGGAAAGGCTTTTTCTAAACTCCTTGATCATCGAATTCTGCCTGTGAGCGTCGCTATTGCGATCCGCTCATCCCCATGCAGTGACCCCCGGGCTCTGTGACCTCTGAGATCCAGTGATGTCACATCAACTTCCAGTTGACCTGACATCACCGCAGCTGGCCCCATTCTCCCTAAGTGACTGGGCTGTGGGTGATGTTTCAGCGTCTGGAGAAACTAATGCTTCAACTTATTAAAATCTTGGTGAAATTTGTTACATGCAAGACTTCATTTATATATTTGTCTGTGCAACACAGAAAACAAGTTAATCCTGTTTCTTGTGTTTGGCACATTTCATACAAATAATGAGCGGTGCCAGCACTTGGCAGAATAAATAGAGGTGAACTCCATGCTCGCAGCACCATCACATGATTTCTACCTTTCATCAGACTTAAAGAAACATTGTTAATTTGTTTCCATGCAAAAGAACATCAATAAAAGAAACCCTACATTGGGTATAGTAAGCACATTGGGAGACATTTACCAAAATGATTTAGTCTCCAAGTACGATCCTCCTAGTAATATTAGCGAAGCACACAGATCTGTTATTTGATTTCTATCGTCTTTTTTTTTTTTTTTAGCTCAGATTTTAAAAGGCCGTACAGCAGAACCTTGGATTATGAGCATAATTTGTTCCGGGAGTTTGCTCTTAAACCAAGTTACTCTTATATCAAAGTGAATTTTCCCATAGGAAATAATTGAAATGCAAACAATTCATTCCACAACCCAAAAATATTTACTGTATTTATACAAACTTATTACAGTAATACAAAATAATGTACTGTATTCATACAAAATAAGTACACTAATACAAAATACTGTACAGTACAGTGAAAGCATATAAAGCACATTAAACTGCACTTTAGCTTCCAATAGAATTGTTGGTGTGCGGGAGGTCCAGTCAAGTAATGTGCTGTACTGGTCAGCCGAAAGAAAGTACAATACTATATCCACAAATGCAAATTGATAGACATGCAATATAGTATATACTGTACTGTACAATGGTATATTGTGTACAGTATACAGTATATAGGTACACAAAGTTACCTCCAGTACGGGTCAAAGCGCGATGAAAGGACAGAACCAGACGTGTGCACAGTGAGTATTTGCTCTTCTTGCAAAGCATTGCTCTTAAACCAAGTTACAAATTTTTAGAAAGCTTTGCTTGTCTAGCAAAACGCTCTCAAACCAAGTTACTCTAAAAGCAAGGTTCTACTGTATTACCAATTTGAGTCCTGTGAGTTTTGAATGGATTTCTATCTCTAGGGTTACTGTATTCACTGCAGCAAGGTTACTACGGTAATCACAAGGTTAAAAGTTAATTTTAAAGTTGATTTTAATCAATAGATCTTGAAATAATAATAGTTTCTACAGTTGGATGTGTTTAATAAAAATTAATAGACAGAATATCAGCTCACCATATGACATTTTCACATCAAGTCCTATTTAGATTTTTAGAAATTGGTTGCAAAGAGAGATGTCCAGTGATGCAAATATCTAATTAAAACTTTACATTTATTTGCAAAAAAATTAAAATACCAACTTCATGAAATATTGGATATAGTCCACACATAAACAATAGGCCTACTCATTTCAGTGTGAAGCCTTAATCATGGTACGGTCTGTCAGTAACTCTATGTCACTTGGAGTTTTGCACAAACTTCGCCAACTGTCATGGCGGCGGCAGACTCTGCTCAGATTGGAGATTCTGACATTTCATACTATGGTTTCTCTGGTGTCTGGCATCAACAGAGGCAGACTCAGACGTCAATCTGCTGTGTGCTGATTTATAGCCAGGCTAGTATGAGTTAAAGGGAACCCGTCAGGTCCAATATGCACCCAGAACCATGAGCAGTTCTCGGTGCATATTGCTAATCCCTGCCTAACCGTCCCTGTATACACTAGCATAGATAAAGAGATCTTTAGAAAAAGTATTTCTAAACATCTATAATCTTATAATAATGAACGCGGGGACTAGTCCCAAGGACGTTATATCCCCTGACTAGTCCGTCTTCTTAGCAAGTTAGTACTCCTACAGGTTTGGTTTACCAGAGACTCTGTCCATCTGTATCTGAGTGAGTACACCAGTGCCATCCGGCACCACGCTGCGCTGCACCGTGATCCTGCACCCTGCGAGCCCCATCCTACTGGAAGGCAAGCCTCCCCCATCGGGCCCCGGGACACACCACCCCTACCCTTGGAGGGGTCAACACCTAGCTGCTCCCCACCATCGCTCCCGGGAACTCCGTCACCAGCAGCGGTGGTGCCCACCATCACCACAATCCGTGGGTGGCGTCACGAACTCTATCCATCCCAAAACCGATCCAAATCCCCTTTTCACTCATGGGCGAGGAGCGCTGCTCGAGCCCCGGGTCCGGCCCGCTCGAGCCACCGAGGAGAAGGCACCGGATCCGAGCGCGACCTCCCCGAGCAGCCCCCGCGACGGGGAAGCTGGCCCCCACCCTCGACATATACAGGGACGGTTAGGCGGGGATTAGCAATATGTAACCAGAACTGCTCGTGGTTCTAGAGGCATATTGGACCTGACAGATTTATTTTAATCTCTGTTGGTCTGCTTGCTCCTTTGATCACATGTTGTGGGGAGGCGTATCACATCTGCTCCTCTCCTCTTATTGCTAGTTGAATCCTTCCACCCATGCCAGCTATAGTTTGTTCTATGTTGGTCTGTGAGGTGTTGTGTCCTCAATGGTCTGCTGAAAGTTGTGCTTATTTGCTTGATGTGGTTGTGGAGTTTACCCCTGTGGTTTTATAACTTCATTTCTGCTCTTGCTGTCTTAACCTTTGTGTGTGAGTGCTGCGTGACAGAGTTGTGGTTTTCCCTTGTCTGTCTTTATCTGTGGGTTTCATCTCTCCTGTCCCTCTTTAGAGGGTGGGGGAATCAGATTAGGACTGGTCAGGAGCAGGGCCAGGAATTAGACTCTAGAATCTCCACCTAGCATAAAGCGGGCTTAAGGTGCTCTTAGCTTGAGGGACAGATTTGGAGCCCGATTCCCCTCTGTCCCATAGTCATCATGGCACTCTATCATATATTTATAAATAGACCAATTTCATTAATAGATATAGCAACCAAATTAAATAATACATATGTAATTCATCAATTAAAAACTTCTGATAAATAAAACTGTCAGTCTATAAAAATAAATAATGCACAAAGAAGCAAAGAAATTAGTATTGCAATATCAAATCCTGTCTCTTATTCATACCATCTGGAACTCGTCCCCAGGGTGAAGATCCATTTAGATTCTCTAATAGTTTCCTTCTATGATCTCCACCTCTGATCAGTTTGTGCACCTTTTTTATGCCTAAAATTTTTAACCCTTATGTGTTTGTGCCTTGATCCCTTAAATGTTCCTTCATCCCTTAGTAATATGTATTTAGTGTAATGTGGATGCGTTTAAATATTTAGTGATCGCCATCTTCTCTGGTTCCCAGCGCCATTCCGATCCTAATCTGATCCATGTGACCACAATTCAGACTGTCCGGTTTGCACAGTGTCTTCTGGGTGGCTCAGAAGTCATTTTCTCAATGTAATTGTATGAGGTCATTGATGTGAATCTCATAGACTTACGTTAGGACAGGAACTACTGATACAGCTAGAACACATCTCAAACTCTGGCCTGCAGGCTGATTTTATTTGGGCTATGTGGGGCCCATTTATTCTGTATGGAAAGCTATGTGGAGCCCATTATTCTGTATGGAGGACTATGTGGGGTCCATTATTCTGTATGGAGGACTATGTGGTGCCCATTATTCTGTATGGAGGGCTATGTGGGGCCCATTATTCTGTATGGAAAGCTATGCGGGGCCCATTATTCTGTATGGAGGACTATGGGGGGCTCATTATTCAGTATGGAGGACTATGGGGGGCTCATTATTCAGTATGGAGGACTATGGGGGGCTTATTATTTTGTAAGGAGGACTATGTTGGGCCCATTATTCTGTATGGAGGGCTATATTGGGCCCATTATTCTGTATGGAGGGCTATGTGGTGCCCATTATTCTGTATGGAGGACTATGTTGGGCCCATTATTCTGTATGGAGGGCTATGTTGGGCCCATTATTCAGTATGGAGGACTATGTGGTACCCATTATTCTGTATGGAGGACTATATGGGGCCCATTACTCTGTATGGAGGGCTCTGTGGGGCCCATTATTGAGTATGGAGGACTATGTGGTGCCCATTATTCTGTATGGAGGACTATTTGGGGCCCATTATTCAGTATGGAGGACTATGTGGTACCCATTATTCTGTATGGAGGACTATGTGGTACCCATTATTCTGTATGGAGGACTATATGGGGCCCATTATTCAGTATGGAGGACTATGGGGGGGCCATTATTCAGTATGGAGGGCTATTGGGGGCTTAGTTTTTTGTAAGGAGGCCTATGTTGGGCCCATTATTCTGCATGGAGGGCTATGTGGTGCCGACTGTGCGAGCGGACCTCAGCTGCGGGGGACGGGCCAGCACTGCGGGGGGGGGGGGCGGTGCTGCGGAGGATTGCGATTCTCGCTCTGTACGCGCGGTACACCGGTGTATCGCGAGTGCAGTGCGATTTTTCTCTTGCCCCATTCACTTGAATGGGTGCGAGAAAAAAGAGTTTTGCATTACAATCGCAGCATGCTGCGATTGTTTTCTCGGTCCGATTAGGGCTGAGAAAATAATCGCTCTTGTGTGCTGACACACAGGCTAATATTGATCCGAGTGGAATGCGATGTTTTATCGCACTCCACTAGCACCGATTTTCTCGCCGTGTGGCTTAGTCCTAATAGTACTAATTATAATAAACATAATACAAAAAAATGATGGCTACATGGTCAAACGTCTGGGGGGTGTTCAGAGTTCCTAGTAACTGAATCAACGCTTCTTCTTGATGTTGATCCTTCACCTGTTTTCCTTCTTGAAACACATGTACGCGGTGTTACAGAGTTGATGTAATTAATTCGAGTGTTGTGTGTTTATCTCTTAGGTTTATGCCTACAGCGATGACATAGTATGAAATGAAGACGGACCTCCTGTTTACTGCATAATACAAGAAGCTGGAGAGATGAGGCGTTTAACTAGAGAAGGAGAAAGTGTCGTGGGACGTGGCCCACAAGGATCAACGCAAGCCTTAGGAATTAAGCAGTACCAGATGTCAGAAGAAGAGGAAGGAGAAGAAGAAAATATGGAGGGGTGTGAGCAGCCCCGATACATCCCTATCCGGAGGCATTCTCGTTTTTATACCTCGATGAGAGCACGGAAGATTAGAAGAGACAGAGGGAGCGGTAGAGACTCCATGGAAATAGAGACACAGAATCCTGGTAAGGGAAAACGTGACTAAATGTTGATCAATAATGAGTGATTGAGTAGTTTACTGGTGCAATAAATAAAGGATGGAAAGGTTGCAGTTGTACCTAGGTGAGGATTGCTCTGCCTTAGGTCTACTTCACATGCCCGTATTTCCAGTAAGTGTGATGTCCGTTTCCACATGTATCGGAGACACGGACATACGTAGACACATTAAATTCAATGGGTTTGTGCACATGTCTGTCCATGTGGAGCACACGCATGTTCATATGCTCTACACGGTGACATGTCCATTTTCTGCTGGCAACATGGGTGTCACAGGTCCCGCACACTGATGTGATCCATGTGACATCAGTGTGACACATCCCACAGAAAACACATGTCCCATAAAAAAAATAATTTTTATACTTACCTGTCTCTGGCACTGCTGTCTAGTGTGCTGCTGTCTTCGTCGCTGCTGTTACTTGCTTCTGGGTCCCACTCATTATGCTCATGAATATTCACTGCACTGACCGTGACCCCAGAAGTAACAGCAGCGCCGGTGACAGCGCTGTCGGGGACAGGTAAGTATTCAAGTTCATGCTGTACATGTTCTATCCAGGTGTCACATGGATAGTACATGAACAGTACATGGAAAACACACACACACATGGATACATGGATGGTATTACATACCTTCCCCATGGACCGTCACAAAATGCATGGACGTGTGAAAGAGGCCTTACGAGAATATCAATCATCCAGTGGGCCCTGGTTCTGAAACAATAGCGCCCCAAAACTTTAGTTGCCTTTGAAACCAGTTATTTGCCATTAGGCTCAATTTCTCATGGATGATATTATTGATAATCTCTGCTGCATTTCTAATAATAGCAAGGATTGTTATGCAATTAAAAGTGAATGTGAACATGATTTGTATGTCAGGAGAATGGGCATTCAGAATCCTACAGTCTAATTCTGTAGTGCTCAGAGGTTGTACAACTGCAGAACAGAACAATGATGCTATGTGTTGTGGTGTGATATTCGCACAACGATGATGTATGACGTATCTAACATACTAACTTACAGTAGAATACAAAATGACAATGATACAAGCAAGCTTATGATGTTACCTAATGCTGGTGGCCCCATTTACAATCCTTGGACTGGGGCTCTTTCAGCCATTTGTATTAATTGATCTAATAACTGAAGCTCTACCTCAAAATATAATATACATATGGTCTCCAAATCAGGAGAATTTCCAGTTTTTGCTCTTACGGCATTTTATTCTTGATGCGCCCCTGACTATTGCATTTTTTTTTTCAATTTCCCATATGTCCCAGAGATATGTAAATATATAGGCCTTTCAATTTAGTGCTAATCCTAATCTATATGGTCTTGATAAAGTGGTGGAGTTTCTTGGGGAGTATCTTTAATCTGCTCTGAATAATTACCATGTGAGCCGTACCCCATAGGTAAAAACAATAAAAAATAACATTAAATAAAAAGTTCCATATTTCTGGATCTATGTGATAGATTTTTCTAAAAAAATAATAGATTACCTGAGAGTAACAGGAATAAAGAGAAAATACAAATAAAAATAAGAAGGGGCACTAGTGGTCCTGGTCAGCTTCAGAGCAGTACTTATAGGCTCAATAGAAAAGAGCTTGTAAGTACTGTACATGTTTGGCCACCACTTTTATCACTGCTAGGCAGCGGTGGTGGTCGGTCACCTAGGCAACGAGCTATATACAGAAGAGAAGTGTTGATATCTCAAGAACAACTAAAATTTGTAATAAATTGCAGCAGTGAAAGCAGTGTCCAACAATGCCCATCTATGAAGACAGGAATAACCCTGTATCAATTTTATGGTTCTCAATATCTTTTTATTCAGCAAGTTTATCCGTTCTGCTATACTGGCTACAGGGAGAGAAGAGACTGTGTGCACTGTAATGTAGCTGCATACAGGGAGAGCAGAGCCGGTGTGCACTGTAATGTGGCTGATTACAGGGAGAGCAGAGACTGTTTGCACTGTAATGTAGCTGCATACAGGGAGAGCAGAGCCGGTGTGCACTGTAATGTGGCTGATTACAGGGAGAGCAGAGACTGTTTGCACTGTAATGTGGCTGCTTACAGGAAGAGCAGAGCCAGTGTGCACTGTAATGTAGCTGCTTACAGGGAGAGCAGAGCCGGTGTGCACTGTAATGTAGCTGCTTACAGGGAGAGCAGAGACGGTGTGCACTGTAATGTAGCTGCTTACAGGGAGAGCAGAGACGGTGTGCACTGTAATGTAGCTGCTTACAGGGAGAGCAGAGACGGTGTGCACTGTAATGTAGCTGCTTACAGGGAGAGCAGAGACGGTGTGCACTGTAATGTAGCTGGTTACAGGGAGAGCAGAGGCGGTGTGCACTGTAATGTAGCTGCTTACAGGGAGAGCAGAGAAGGTGTGCACTGTAATGTAGCTGCTTACAGGGAGAGCAGAGACGGTGTGCACTGTAATGTAGCTGCTTACAGGGAGAGCAGAGACGGTGTGCACTGTAATGTAGCTGCTAACAGGGAGAGCAGAAACGGTGTGCACTGTAATGTAGCTGCTAACAGGGAGAGCAGAGACGGTGTGCACTGTAATGTAGCTGCTTACAGGGAGAGCAGAGACGATGTGCACTGTAATGTAGCTGCTTACAGGGAGAGCAGAGACGGTGTGCACTGTAATGTAGCTGCTTACAGGGAGAGCAGAGTCGGTGTGCACTGTAATGTAGCTGCTTACAGGGAGAGCAGAGCCAGTGTGCACTGTAATGTAGCTGCTTATGACTCGCCCACCCCAGGGCTATGGGACACCCGGTGCCAGGCCGGACTAGTCCGGGGGTAGTCAGTGGTGGCGGGGCCCGACTCCATGGCCCTGGTGGGTGTCAGTTAAATATGGCTGGTGACTTGGGGTTTGTGTTCGTGACGCCACCTGTGGTATGCGGCTATTAAGCCGCCACTACTGTTTGAGGCCTCCGGGGTGATGATATGGCAGCAATGGTGGTACTGCTCCCCAAAGGTGGAGCGGTGCCCCGGGGACACTGTTGGTGCTCGTGAGAGTCTATGGTGTTGTGTGGATAACACGGTGCAGGGCCGACAGGCAATGAAAGAAACAGGCACAAACAACAGTCTCCTTACCTTCTCCTCTTTTACTGCACAAACGGTTAGTCCTGGGAGACCGTTACAGGTGGTAGAGGGCTCTGGCCGGCCTTATAGTACCTGAGATGTCGTTTTGGCCAGATGAGTATGAGGCCTACTCCTGTTCTTTTCCTTACTGTGATAGGACCCTGCTCCCTGAATTCATACCTCCCAACTTTTAAAGAAGGAAAAGAGGGACAAAGTTTGTGGCAAATTTTTAGGCCACGCCCCCTAACCACACCCATTTCACAGTCACGTCCATATCCACTCCCCATCCACACCCATTCAGCATGGACACGCAGGCAGCCGGCGGGCCTCCAGCATGGACACGCAGGCAGCCGGCGGGCCTCCAGCATGGACACGCAGGCAGCCGGCGGGCCTCCAGCATGGACACGCAGGTAGCCGGCGGGCCTCCAGCATGGACACGCAGGCAGCCGGCGGGCCTCCAGCATGGACACGCAGGCAGCCGGCGGGCCTCCAGCATGGACACGCAGGCAGCCGGCGGGCCTCCAGCATGGACACGCAGGCAGGCGGCGGGCCTCCAGCATGGACACGCAGGCAGCCGGCGGGCCTCCAGCATGGACACGCAGGCAGCCGGCGGGCCTCCAGCATGGACACGCAGGCAGCCGGCGGGCCTCCAGCATGGACACGCAGGCAGCCGGCGGGCCTCCAGCATGGACACGCAGGCAGCCGGCGGGCCTCCAGCATGGACACGCAGGCAGCCGGCGGGCCTCCAGCATGGACACGCAGGCAGCCAGCGGGCCTCCAGCATGGACACGCAGGCAGCCGGCGGGCATCCAGCATGGACACGCAGGCAGCCGGCGGGCCTCCAGCATGGACACGCAGGCAGCCGGCGGGCCTCCAGCATGGACACGCAGGCAGCCGGCGGGCCTCCAGCATGGACACGCAGGCAGCCGGCGGGCCTCCAGCATGGACACGCAGGCAGCCGGCGGGCCTCCAGCATGGACACGCAGGCAGCCGGCGGGCCTCCAGCATGGACACGCAGGCAGCCGGCGGGCCTCCAGCATGGACACGCAGGCAGCCGGCGGGCCTCCAGCATGGACACGCAGGCAGCCGGCGGGCCTCCAGCATGCACACGCAGGCAGCCGGCGGGCCTCCAGCATGGACACGCAGGCAGCCGGCGGGCCTCCAGCATGGACACGCAGGCAACCGGCGGGCCTCCAGCATGGACACGCAGGCAGCCGGCGGGCCTCCAGCATGCACACGCAGGCAGCCGGCGGGCCTCCAGCATGGACACGCAGGCAGCCGGCGGGCCTCCAGCATGGACACGCAGACAGCCGGCGGGCCTCCAGCATGGACACGCAGGCAGCCGGCGGGCCTCCAGCATGGACACGCAGGCAGCCGGCGGGCCTCCAGCACGGAGACGCAGGCAGCCACAGACAGGCGGCCGGTCGCCCGCACAGTGAGGCGGCCGGTCGCCTTCACAGACAGGCGGCCGGCCGCCCGCCTTCACTGACAGGCGGCCGGCCGCCCGCACAGTCAGGCGGCGGGGAGCGCCCGCACAGACAGGCGGCGGGGGGCGCCCCCACAGACAGGCGGCGGGGGGCGCCCGCACAGACAGGCGGCGGGGGGCGCCCGCACAGACAGGCGGCGGGGGGCGCCCGCACAGACAGGCGGCGGGGGGCGCCCGGCCGACCGCACAGAGAGGCGGCCGTCCGCCCGAATAGAGAGGTGGCCGGCCGCACGCACAGAGAAGCGGCCAGCCGCCCGCACAATGAGGCGGCGGGCCGCCCTCACAGACAGGCGGCCGGCCGCACGCACAGACAGGCGGCCGGCCGCATGCACAGACAGGCACCGGGGGCGCTCGCACAGACAGGCGGCGGGGGGCGCCCGCACAGACAGGCGGCGGGGGGCGCCCGCACAGACAGGCGGCGGGGGGCGCTCGCACAGACAGGCGGCGGGGGGCGCCCGCACAGACATGCGGCGGGGGGCGCCCGCACAGACAGGCACCTGGGGCGCTCGCACAGACAGGCGGCGGGGGGCGCCCGCACAGACAGGCGGTGGGGAACGCCCGCACAGACAGCTGGCGGGTGGCGCCCGCACAGACAGGCGGCGGGGGACGCCCGCACAGACAGGCGGCGGGGGGCGCCCGCACAGACAGGCGGCGGGGGGGCGCCTGCACAGACAGGCGGTGGGGGGCGCGGGCCGACCGCACAGAGAGGCGGCCGTCCGCCCGAACAGAGAGGCGGCCGGCCGCACGCACAGACAGGCGGCCGGCCGCACGCACAGAGAAGCGGCCAGCCGCACGCACAGACAGGCGGCCGGCCGCACGCACAGACAGGCGGCCGTCCGCCCGAACAGAGAGGCGGCCGGCTGCACGCACAGAGAAGCGGCCGGCCGCACGCACAGACAGGCGGCCGGCCACACGCACAGACAGGCGGCCGGCCGCACGCACAGACAGGCGGCCGGCCGCACGCACAGACAGGCGGCCGGCCGCACGCACAGAGAGGCGGCCGTCCGCCCGCAGAGACAGGCTCCGGCCGGGGGTGGGGGGGGGAGGGAGGGAAATCAGCGCTGGGGAGATTCAGTTTACATACCAGCAGCAGCACAGCGCTCCTCTCTGTTATGCCACGTCTACTAGGATGGTAGGAGGGAAAAGCAGTGAGGCGGGGAGAGAGTGGGTGGGCGGAGCCCGGGAGACGGCCGTCCCGCCCGTGGCAACGGGACAAACAATGTAAAGCGTGAAAGTCCCGCTGTATCCGGGAAGGTTGGGAGGTATGCTGAATTTAGCAATTGCCCTCTTGCTGCTGGGACCGGTGGTACATCCCTTTCCCTCTGTGGTAGGCTGCACAGGCCCTCTCTGGTGCTTCTCTGCTGGAGTCCACACCGGGCCCTGATGATGCAGCTGTACCTTCGGGCTGTTTATGGGCCAGGTGCTTGCAGCTCTCTTGCCCTTCGGATTCGGCTACCAGGGAGTATTTTAGGCCCTGGTGGCCACAGACTCCGATGTCCGAGTCTCTTCTGTGCCTCTCTGCTCCTCCGGCTTCACTGGGCCAAGCTGCTCCAGCTCTAGGCCCCAGTTCCACAGGACAGCACTACTCTGCGTCTGCTTGCTATCATTTCTCTCTACAGACTGACCACTAACTCCTCCCTCAGGCCAGACTTAAGGAATGCTCCCTGGAACTCCAGGTTCAGAGCTCCCCCTGCTGGCCTGAGGGAGAACTGCGTTGGATGTTAAACTTACTGGCCAATAGACCTCCCAATTACCTCCAGGCTCAGCATTAACCCTTTGGAGGGGCAATGCTGTTGTGGCGACCAGGTCCTGGGGCGCCACACTTACAGGGAGAGCAGAGCCGGTGTGCACTGTAATGTAGCTGCTTACAGGGAGAGCAGAGACGGTGTGCACTGTAATGTAGCTGGTTACAGGGAGAGCAGAGGCGGTGTGCACTGTAATGTAGCTGCTTACAGGGAGAGCAGAGAAGGTGTGCACTGTAATGTAGCTGCTTACAGGGAGAGCAGAGACGGTGTGCACTGTAATGTAGCTGCTTACAGGGAGAGCATAGACGGTGTGCACTGTAATGTAGCTGCTTACAGGGAGAGCAGAGATGGTGTGCACTGTAATGTAGCTGCTTCCAGGGAGAGCAGAGACGGTGTGCGCTGTAATGTAGCTGCTAAGGCTCTGTGCGCACTAGACCATTTTACCCGCGGATTTATCCGCGGATTTGCCGCGGAAAATTCTTGAGAAATGTCTGCAATCTTTGTGCAGACATTTCCCAGCAAATTCTATGGGAAAAAAAAATAGCTGTGCGCACTGTGCAGATTTTTCTTAAGAAATTTCCTTGAGAAGAATTTCTCGAGAAAATTTCTTGAGAAAATGAGCATGTTCATTATTTCCGCAGGTACCCTGCGGATTTCGGCAGTACAGCCTGCAAAATCCGCAGGGAACCACCCGCGGGAAAATCGCGGCAAAATCGCGACAAAATCGCGGCTAATCCGCGGCAAATCCGCATGCGGATTTGGTGCGGATTTTTTCCGAAGGTCCGGAAATCTTTCACTCCCAGAAGTTTCTCAAGAAATTTTCTTGAGAAACTTCACATTTCTAGTGCGCACAGAGCCTAACAGGGAGAGCAGAGACGGTGTGCGCTGTAATGTAGCTGCTTACAGGGAGAGCAGAGACGGTGTGCGCTGTAATGTAGCTGGGTGGCAGGTTGCCCACAGCAGGAAATCCATTTAGAAATCTGAACAGCGAATAGTGAATATTTTAATGAAAATTTTGCTGCAGCTATAGTGTAGACTTTGCATTATGAAATGTTTACGTTGAACAGACAACATCCATGAGGAATCTAAGTTACATGTGGAATTGTATTTTCCGCAGATTTGCAGTGATTTTCACTTTTTGCATTGCACAGTACAATGTCAGCACGAAAATCTGAAGCATAAATTGAAATGCATTGGATTTTAAATCTCCATCACAGATCAATTATTAAGTGAATTTTGCAGCAATTTTTGAGGTGGTAGGTTTGTGAGTTTTGGTTAAAAGGGAATCTGTCACCAGGTTTTTGCTACTTCATCTGAGAGCAGCATAATGTAAAAACAGAGACCCTGATTCCGGTATCACTTAGAGCACTTTCAGGCTATGTTCGCACGTTGCGTTTTTTTCCGTGTTTCTGCAGCGTTTTTAGCAGCAGCGTTTTTGCGCTAAAACGCATGCGTTTTTGATTTCCAGCAAAGTCTATGGGAAAAGCAGAAATCCTGTCTGCACTTTGCTTTTTTTTCTGCAGCGTTTAATTTGCATATTTGTGGTCAAAAACCATGCTGAAAAAGAAGCAGCATGTCAGTTGTTTTTGCCATTTCTGCAGCATTTCCTTAACATTGGAGTCAATGAGAAATGGCAAAACGCAACCAAAAGCACAATTCCTGCGTTTTTCCTGCTTTTTACCTGCTTTTCCTCTGCGTTTTTGGCTCCAAAAACGCATGCTTTTCTGGCAAAAAATTAATGGGTTCTAATGTTCCTTTACACACACACAATAACCGAAAATTTAAATGTTAAAAAATTATAAACTTCACCTATTTTTCTGATAAAATGTGCATAACCACTATTTTTTCATTAAAATTGATAATTTCCCATATAGTTTTATTAAAAGTTAATTTTATACTTTTTTTCTCTTTTTTCATTCTTTTGGACTATTTCAACTTTATTTCTCAGTGTCTTGATCTACAAAACGCATCTGCAGAAACGCAGGTGAAAACGCAGGTAAAAAGCGCTAAAAACGCACTAAAAACGCGGTAAAAACGCATGCGTTTTTAGCGCTGAAAAATGGTCAAAAGCCATTTGGTCAAAAACCAAGGGAAGGAAAACGTGCAGAATAAACTGCAGGTACTCCGACGCAACGTACGCACATAGCCTCACATTGCGTTTTTCACCTACATTCACTGGTCCTGTCGGGCATCAGTCCTCCCCCGCAAAATGTATTTCGGACGCATACGCCGACGGGGCCATTGACTATAACGGAGCAGACGGAGTCAGCGTGTGCTCTATCTTGCACGATTTTTGGGCATATACATTTTCTGCAGGTGGACACCCCTACGTAGTCTTCTGGGGGCAGGGATGACCTTACACGTCAAGTTGTCCTGTAATGATCTCATACTGATAAAACACTTATTGTATTGAAACACCAAAACACAGCCCCAGTAAAAGACCCATCACTGTATTCAGGCTCACTGTCTCTAACATTATGGTGCTCTCAGATTACATAGCAAAAATCTGTTGACAGATTTCTTATGTCATCCACTTTACTGGTGCTTTAGAATGATATTTTACTAAGTCCTCACTTTGGGTCTAACAACACAATGTAGCAATCAATCTATATGTTTGACAAAATATTTCATCATTGGACATTTTATTGTGTTCATGTACTTTATATATAAATGGATGTCAGATTTCTTTTTTTCAAAAACCGGTGGTGTGTGTTATTGCAGCTCATTCCTTTTGACTTGTTCAATGTGGCTGAGCTGCAGCACCGGGCACAGCCCCTGGACAGGTGAGGCGCTGATTTTAAAGAGAGTACACAATTTATTACTTCAAAACCAAATGGAAGCTCCCATGAAAACTGTGATATGTGAGTAGTCTGTCTTTACTGTAGCCTGTGGAAGTGTAACTATGGTTGCAGGGTTTTAAAGAAAGAAGCCATATTTTTGTAATCCTGGCCAAAACCTTTTATGACAATTAGAATTAAAAGTGAACCTTACAGCTGATACATGCTGCTCAATCCGTGGGGAGCAGGTATGCGGCACTGGCTGTATGAACTCAGCCAGGTGTGTTTGACTCTGAAATGCTGCAGTGTTTCAGAGGAAAACATACCTGAAAGGGAACTTGTCACTTGGAAAAATGCTATTAACCTGCAGATATGGGGTTAATCTGCAGGTTAATAGGATTCTGAACCTGCCCGGCATCTGTACATTACCCCTGCAGAAGGGAGGACATTTAACTTTAATCCTACAGTTTCAGTCATGGAGGCAGTGCTGGCAGTTCAATTATCACTCTACATATGGAGTGCTTGTTGTAACCGTGCACGGAAATCTGCTCAGCATTAGACCCTCCTGTCAGTCAGTACGGGGGGGCACAGTTACAGCTGCCGCTCTCCATACATGGAGCAGTGACTAAACCCGCGCTGGCGCCACCTCCATGACTGAAACCAGAGGATTAAAGTTCATTTCCTCCCAGCAACGGGGATTAATGTACTGACATCGGGCAGGTTCAGAATGTTATTAACCTGCTGTTTAACCCCATATCTACAGGTTAATAGTATTTTTGACAGGTTCCCTTTAAAAGCCATCAGGGACCGAGGCCGCGCTGTACACTAATTGGACAGAGGAATCGCTGCTAGCTTTTCCCGCCTGCTGCCCTGGACTGACAGGTCTTTGCCTATACACTCATGTGTGCTGCCCCTACAGCGGTCGAAGCACTCGGATCCAGGGGTTGCTGTGGCTCGATGCTCTCCGGACTCCGGGGCTCACGGCCACTTCAAATGTAAAGGAGGTATTTACAGGGGATAAGAGTTTGTGACGTCATCCGTGGTTCGCAGTGAGGGGAGTACTGCCACTACCTATGGGAGTACCCGGGGGAGATGGAGTGGGGCAGCCAGATGATGTTCCCTCCATGGGTAGGGGATGCCCCGGGACTCTGGATGATGGAGGTGGTGTAGGGGAGCATGGTGCGGATTGGAAGCAGGGGAGGACAGCGTACTTACTCAGGCAGTGTTGGTAGTGCTGTGATCGCTGCGATCGCAAAGCAGACTCTGACACAAAGGTAAACCCAGTCTCTGTATGCCGCTGCCCTCTTGGGGGAGCCCGTCTGGGCATCCGTCACCTCTGGTACTGCCGGATGGTCCGGAGCCTGCCTCCATGCACAAATTTTGGAATTTTTCTGGTGGTCCGTTTGCTTAAAACTGTCGTTAGTAGTGGAGCTCTGCTCTCAGGGGCTCACGCTTGGGATTTTTGCAGGGTGCATGGATTGGAAAGCCCTATAGCCCTTGTTGCACTAGCCCCCGATCTCTGAGCTTCTTGGGGACAGTACGTGAAGACACTACCCTCCACAGGCTAATTGCCGGGTTGCCTAAAGCTACTCCCGGAACTAGGGTCCTGTAACCCGCCGTGCTTTCGGTCCCAGACTGGTTATTAGGCTTGATATGCTGTCTGTTCTCCAACACTGGGTCTAGGCACCCAGCCTCAATACCCTGTGACTGGGTCTCCGACCCCTCCGGGCCCAGACCACTGTCTGCGACCCAACCAACTACATACAGGGAGCCACCACTCCCTCAGCCCCTCACTTCTTGAGGGCTAACACTGTTCTGATCACTTCCCTCCCACCAGCCTACCTGACCCTTAGGTGGGCGGCCTTATTCCAGCTAGGCAGCCCACTGGTGTGTCTGACAGGGTGTGATGTGAGGTGTAGTTGGGATTTGGATGCGGATGGAGGCAGTACCATAGGTTGGGAACCATGAGAGGTTGAGTCCTGCACCACAAGATGAAGAGGGTGCAGTACCCTGTGACACCCTGGCTAGTTCAGGGGCGTCAAACACGCAGGAACAAACCTGTCAATCTAGGCCAGCAGAGAGGAGAAGCTACTGAGGACCTTCCTATCCAGCTTATCTACATTGTTGTCTTTAAAGTATGTTTTTCACTGAAACAGTGTTTTGAAGTGTAATATACCTGGCTAAGATAATTCAACAGTGTCTGGTACAGGTTGCCCATTGCTCGGCCAGCGTGTACCAGCTGTCAGGTTCACTTTAAGGCTTAGAGTACACGGTGAGAAAATCAGAGCGAGTGGAATGCGATAAAAAAAAATAAAATCACATTCCACTCGGCCCAATATTACTCTATGTGCCTGCTCCCATGAGCGATTATTTTCTCAGACCTAATCATACCGAGAAAACAGTCGCAGCATTCTGCGAGTGTAATGCGATCTTGTTTCTCTCGCACCCATTCAAGTCTATGGGGCGAGAGAAACCTCGCACTGCACTCGCGTTACACTGGTGTAATGCGAGTGCACTGCGAGAATCGCAATAGCCGACAACGGAGAAGAGAGGGAGATAAATCCCTCCCCTCCACAGCTGTGGTCTGATCACACGATTGGACCACAGTCGCATGACCCTCGCATGACACTCAGCTCCCGCTGTGCTGCGAGCGTGAGCCAACTGTCATGCGAGGACATGCAGTAATCCCCGTGTGGCCTCAGCCTAAGACTCCTGTACACATAAATTTGGACAATCTTACCGATTTCAGTAGTTCTGGCCAACTATCTCATTTACATTGGATTTCCCTGACTCTTCCTGAAGTAAAGAATCAGAAATTGTAAACTGTGACATCCGATCCTCTGTTCTCCCTAGAGCTAAGCTGCCACCTGAGATGTCCGGCAGCGTTTATTTTTCTTCCCCCCTTAAAGAACACATCCATGCTTTGCCGAGCATGTACTGCATGTGTAGGGGTGGATTTGGTAGAGATAGCCATTGAATGATTGTTGGACAGAGACAGACGCTACCTTATGTGTTTGGGCCCCTTTTGAGACATTATCAGATTTTAAAGTTTAGAATCTGCAATGGTAAAAGAAAACTTTAACCGGCAAAGATCCAGTCCAGTGAGAGAATGATTATCATTATCAGATGAAAAGTCTCCATAGCAAACCCATGAGACAACATTACACTGTTATCATTTTATCTGTCTCCAACAATCATTAACTTTCCTACGCCAGGACACCAATCTCAACAGTGAAAAACATGTATTTAAGCCATGGTTTTGACAAGGAGACAAAGTCCCATTCATGATGGTGTCTTCCCTGCACCCAAACATGGTGCATCATGAACAAAAAAAGCCATAGTCCATCATTGGGTCTCAGATGTCATCTTTTTAACCCTGGCAGGAGGGACGAAAAGTGATGCTGGTACATAAGGCTTTGTTAGGAGGTAAAGCTGTCATGGTGAGGCTTTATTCATCTAATGCAAAGATTCAGTTTTGATGTCTTTGTCCTATTGCTGAGTAGTCTGGCCAAACCCAAGTGACTTATAAGCGGTCTCCCCTAGACTGCTGAGACCCACACCCCGCAAACAAGACCCTCCCATGTCCGATTAACCACTCCGAGACCAAATTAACCAAAATACAAACTTTATTAGGAGAGCTTTATCAAAATTAAACAACTCTCATCTTTTATTGTGGATGGAGGTCGGTCACAGCACAATTAACCATTATTAATCAATACTTTCAAACGAAACTTTGTGCCAGGCCGGAATTCCGGCGCACTTTAGCTTTCGTAACCGAACAACTGTTTGGCTCAAAACCGCCACGGAGGAGCAGAGGCCTTAGACTGTGCTCCGACCCCCACCCATAAAGAACAAAGCCTGCTCAATACCATCTTGCGGCGGGAACCGAGGTCATTTCACCCGGCATGAATGACGAGGACCACTGGAGTTAAGGCAGACCTGGCAATCTCCACAACTTCAGGTATAACTTGAGCCCATATGAGACCCCTGATGCCTCTCCAATTCACCTCGAAGCCACGAAAGCCAAATATAGGAGTGGCCTATTAACCAAATTACAGACTTAGCCGCGCCTAAAAGGAAAAAACTGTTAGTGACACGTATACAATAAGGCAAACCTGTTTAAGTAATTGATTAAAGAAGCAATAATACCGGACTAATACATTTCGCAAAACATGCAGAAAACCACCGGCCTATGCATTGGGCAATCCCGCCCAAGCGGCCTCAGTCGCCGCCCCTATCCAAAGGAGTGAGTACCAAACTCGCTGGCGGGCAGACCCAGAAACGTCAAACATTTACGAAAAACCGCTAAGAATTGGAATCTCGTCAGAGGGGAACTGTCTTCATGGACTAGAATGAAGAGTTACCATGGCGCAAAGTGATGTAGTTACGGATCAGTCTAACAGGGCACGCTGGGCCAGGAATAGAAACAAAAATAACCAGCAGCCATTCCCGGTTTGATCAGTCTTAGATTGCCGAATTCTTATCCTTAAACCCCCATTACCCGATGTGATGTCGTCGTGCCGAAGGCCCCCGTGGGTGCCTCCAGCAGGAGAAAGCAACTCACCAATGCGCAATGCGCCAAAAAGGCTATAGCAAAAGAAGCAGAGAAAAGAGCAGACTCGAAAGGAGGCCGATGATAGTAGGAAGAAGGCTAAAAGAAACCGGCCTTCTGCGCTCCCTTCTAGGCTGCCCCCTGCCCCACGCCTTAACTGCTTGTTGGACTATAAAAAATTTAGTAATGTCCAACCAACCTCGTAGTTTGAAATGGAAAGCAAGCTCCGGCAGATAGTTCAGGTGATACAGGTACTGGCAGGTAACATCCAATCTGGCAGAATCAAATGTAGAAACCGTGTAATTTGCTGCGAAAAAACTAACCATTCCGCCCATGCCTTACCGTAAGCCAGCCGGGGCCCCTGAAGACGTCACCAACGGCATCAGCTGCATTCCAACAGATCCCATATGCTGTGTGGGCACGATATTCCCTCTGTTTGGGCGCAAGGACAGAGCTGTCGGAACTTCTGAAATTGAAAACGGGAAAGTGAGTCGGCGATAGTGTTGCACCTGCCAGGCACATGGCGAGCCCGGAACCAAATATTGAGCTCAAAACTTGAAGCACAAAAATTTAAGTAATTTTGTAACTGGCAAAGAGGATGAAGTCAGGTGATTTATCACGTACACCACCCTCATGTTGTCAGTCCAGAATCAAATCCGTTTATTTCTGAAAGGCGGGCACGAGATGGCGACCGCTGTCACAATGGGGAATAAATCGAGGAGAGTTAGATTGGACACGAAACCATTGGAGTGCCAAGATTGGGGCCAATGCTCAGCACACCATTGAACACCGAAATAACACCAAAACCCAACGATCCAGATGTGTCGGAAAAGAGTGATAGCTCTTCATTGGGGGCAAAGATATCCTAGAAACAAGTTTGCCTATTGTACCTGGATACAAAATCGTTCCAAATGAACAAATCAGCCCCTAGGCGGGATGTAATCCTGGTACGGAGATGGGGAAGCCAAACGCCTTTTGTAACCAGTGATAACCTCCGGGAAAAACTCGACCCATTGGCATGACGAGACAGGCAATACTAGAAGGGCCAAGAAAGATTGCATCTGATGGAAGGTCACTCTACGGACCGAACAAAAACCCCATGATCAGTGAGCGCAGCTTCAATACCTTGTCATCTGGGAGACGAAAAAAACATCGCATTTGAATCTATCTCAATACCAAGAAAAGAAAGGACCGGCAAAGGATTTTTCCCCTTTGCAACGGGACACCGAATCTTGACATCAAGCTGCAAAACGTATGTAATAGAAAGTGGAAGGGAGTGGAATCTTGGGGGCCTACAAAAAGAAGTCATCAAGATAATGAGTAACGGATTGAGAACCGGATTCAACTTGTACAACCCATTCCAAAAAAGAACTAAATAGCGCAAAATAGGAACAAGAGATTGAGCATCCCATAGGAAGGCACGTATCGTAGTCATAACAACCGTCTGCAAAACATCCCAACAACTGGTAGCAATCATGGTGGACTGGGAAGAGGCGAAAAGCCGACACAATATCTGACTTGGCCATCAGCGCCCCCCCGCTTGCCGAACTAAACCCATAGCTTTGTCAAAAGAAACCTACGTGACTGACGTGTCCAATTCAAGTATACCATCGTTGACGGATGAACCTCTCGGGTGAGACAGGTGATGAATTAGACGGAATTTTCCTGTTTCCTTCTTAGGAATGACCCCAAACAGAGACACCCGAAAGTTGTAAAAAGGTATCACCTTAAAGGGTCCCTTAAACCTGCCTTTATCTAACTCGCTGTTTAGTTTATCAAGCAAAACCTCATGGAGTTCCGTCGCTGACTTTACATTCCGGACAAAAACGGGTTGTCTGTTAAGGTTAAAAAGGGGGTAAAGAATCCAAAAGTGAAGCCGAAGTGCAGCTGAGCTGCCGCCTCTTTATTGAGGTACCGATCGAGCCACAGCCCCGTCTCTGATACGCTCACTGGTGTCTCGATTTTCAGGTGAATTTGACGACTTTGTTGGCAATTTTGCCGAAGGCGGGAGCATTTTTCTGCTGCATGGGGGCCTCCGCAGGTAGAGCATTCAAGCTTATATCTGCAGAGACCAAAGAATCGGCAGTGCCGCTGGGTCTACGCACGGCCACTGAACTGGAACCGGCCGAGCTGCCAGGGGCCGCGATATGAAAGGGGACCTTAGGAGTCATCATGAAGCGCAACCAGGAGTCCGTAGCTTTAACAAGTCAACATATATAAAAAGCTCAGGACAACGGTCAGGATGTTTCTGACCCATGCACACCCTAATACGAAAAGGCTTGCAGCCAATTATTAATAGTTTTTGCAACCCTGGGGTTTTTTGTTTTTTTTTTTAAAAGGCCGTTCAGCAGAACCCTCTCCTTGTCTACAGTAAACTGATCAGTGGAAACAAGCAACCAAATGTCTATATAATCATTTGCCCAAAATATTTTTTTTTTTATTTTATTTTTTACAGTCTCTGGGTCAAGGTGAGAGTCTAAGGGGGGGGATACTGCAAAAGAATGTATCCTTATGTATATCAGCCCTAGGAGGGGGCTTGTATCTCTTTTCAGGTTGATTTCAGAGTAATAAAGGGTTAACCAGATTTTTATTTTTTTTTCTTTTTTCACTCGGGGTATTTAAATGGGCTAACAGAGCTTTTAATGACATAGCTGTAGTATCGGCACCTCCCCAAGCCCCAGAATAAGTGTACTCACCGACCGCTGGAGCATCCGTGGGATTCACCGATATATGTTGAGCCGCTACCGATCCGGCGGCATGTGGTTGAACCACATAGGGTTCGGCATCTCTCTGGTGGCACGATCTGCGACGAGAGTGCCTTCTGGATGTCCTGGAGTCATCGGATGAATCAGCCGTGGTTGATGGCGAACGCCATCCTGATGACCGAGACCGACGGCTTCTGCGAGAGGATGTGGACCGTCGCTCAGAATAGGCAGAGCGGCGATCGCGATCCCTACTGGATCGCCTGCGTCTATATAGGCTACGGGAATGTGAGGAGTCAGAGGAGTCGGAGGCAGCGGAGCGGTGTCCGCGCCCAGGCGTCACCTACCATGGGCCGTGCTTCCAGCACCCGCTGCATCGTGGACAGGGAGGACCCGGGGTAGGTTCTGCAGCTCCGGGGGCAAGGCCGACACTGTATGTGATGCGTGAGGCAAGGCTATCCCCTCTGGTGACGCTGGGGGCAATGCCAGCACCTGCGGAGCAACAGGATGCAAAGCCATCCCAACAGTAGCTGCAGGAGCAGCAAGCGGCAAAGCCATCACCGCAGCTGCTGCAGGAGCCATAGCCATCACTGTTGCCACCGCAGGGGGCAAAGTCATTCCCCCACTCATGTCTATGTGTTGAAGAGACAACTGGGGAGATAACATTGTAGTTGAGGGAGCAGCTGCCCCCACCCTGCCTGCTTCTCCATTAGTGCATTGTGGCAGGGGAGGTAAGAGTAGATAATTGCATCCTACTAGCAAACTCCTCTGCTGAGGAGGATCTGCAGCTATTATTTCCTCCCCTGGCTGTGTGTGGGGATGCTATTACAGGTGGAGTGTTGGGCTGAAGCAGCAAGGATGGGGTTAAGCCTTGCCTCCAGAGCGCAGTGATTTGATTTATTAATTACAGCGGCGCCGCTTTGCCTGTAGGACAGGAGAGGCTTGCGGCCACCGCGCGTGTTACTGTGGTCGGGCGTGTGGGCGTTACTGAGCGTGGGAACGTGCACGGCGCGCACGTGATTCGCGGGCACTTGGGGCGCGTGCCCGCCCCGCGCGCGTGCGCAGTGTGTGTCTCAGACGCTCCGGCGGGCGGCTTAGACAAGCAGGCCGCCTGCCGGCCGGATTTTGCGTCTGAGCCTCAGGAGGAGGGGAACGCTGCTCACCTATAATAGCAGCAAGCCACGCGTCACCGTCCCTCCTGATCCTGTCCCTGACAGCCTTGTCCAGCATGTCAGCCATCTCTCACCGGGAACGACAGCAGCGTCCGGATCTCACAAGGTGAGGAGAGACCGGAACCAGGAAGAGGGGGAATATTTATAGGGGAAAGAGTGGGATCATGGGAACATTCCCATTGGATAACACCCCTGGAAGGGGAGGAGGGAGAATCGGACATGAGAGGGAACTTAACCCCTTACTACCAGGGCACAGCAGTCAGGGTGCATTCAGTAAAACACCGACATGCCCTATAGTCTCAGCATCCAGAGTACATGAACCAATACTTTGCACCAGTAACTTACAGAAAAACCTCGGACCACACTTATTTCACATAATGCATGCCCCTTTTCTTCTAGACCACATACTCATTTTTGCATGAGTCATAAAAAGTATCTAAATCACATAATAAATGTTAGGCTATGTGCGCACGCTGCAATTTTAACTGCACCCAAACTGCATCTTGTCCCAAAGAACTGGAAATGAAAAAAAAAAAACGTTTGTGTGCCGCCCCCGTGCCAGCAGCCGGCGCTGCTCGGATCCGGGTTTTCAGGGGTGGTGGCTCGAGGGTCTCGCGGACATGCCGAATAAATGGGGGGACGTATATGTACGGTCTGGGCCGTATGAACTCGTGACACCACCCACGGTGTGTGATGAGGTGGGACACCACTGCTGCTGTTACGGGGCACCCGGGGGAGATGTCGTGCAGCAAGTTGTTAACCCCTCCGTGGGCAGGGATGGTGGCTACGGGACCCGGTGGCTCTGGTGCAGGGAAGATGACGATCGCAGGGGGTGCTGGTGTACTCACAGTTAGTAAAACACACAAGTCTCTAGTAAACACAGGTGATGGTGGCCGGTGCCGCTGCCGGTTGCGTTCGGGATCCCCTACCCGGCTGGTGGTCTCTGTCCTTTTTCTGCACTGTTGTGTAAGGTGGACTTTCCCAGTATAAAACTCAGGAGTCCGCTCCCGGCTGGATGTGGCCTAAGGAGTCGTGTCCGCAGTCGCTGGCCCGTGGGATCTATGGGCCCTGGCGGTGACCTCTTATCCCTAATCGGTGGGCAGTTGTCTTCTATGAGGGGCTTTGGGTGGGACAGGACCTCTAATCCTGGCCTCAATCAGTTAATTAACCAGTTCCACTTGTTTCTGGCTCCTGGCTTCAGGGTCCGAGTACCCTCCTTTGTGCTACAGTTTCCGGGTCGGTTCCCCGTGTCGGTACCGGCGGGCTACAACCCTGGCCCGGTCCACCTCGGTTCCACCGAGCCGTCTTCCCGTCTCCTGCTGACGGAGACCGCCGTCTGCCTCCTAGCCAGTGGCACCAGGGCTCCTATCCTGGTACCGTTCAACTTGGACTTCACTGCTGGAGCTACCCCTAGCTCCAGCCCACGCTCCTCTCCAAACTTAACTCTAGAGTGAACTGACTTGTTTTCCCGCCCTGGGCTGTCTGGACCCGTGTGTTCCAACCGCCTGGTCATGTCCACTGGTGTGTCTATCTTTCCCTAAGGAGGGGTGACTAGGGTTTTCTGGTTTCCTGTGTGTTTCCTAGTGAGGGAAGGTGTTATGCAGGGGCCTATTTGTGACTACTTGGTTTTGCGAGGGCGTCACACTTGTAATGTTGGTGCGATTTTGATGCGTTTTTGCCGCATTTTTGTTAATGCATTTTTTAAAGGAGAAACAAAATATGATAGGATAGTATAGTTCATAGAAAGAATAGATAGAAAAAATAGGAAGGATAGATTGAAAGAACATATAGAATAGATAATAAGAAGAACAGAATAGATAGAAAGAAATAACAGAATAGCTCTATAAAGGGGTAGTTAGCTTGGACAGCTAGTTTTTTTTTTAATTCTTTTTTTTGGAGGGGTGGGGGTGTAAAAAAAATGACTTGGGGTCTCTTCCCAGTTTTCCTATCCAGAACAGGAACAGCAGCAGATGAAGTCTGCAACCCTCAGCTGTTTGCTGTACCTTGCAATTCTATGTCATGAGATTTGCCCTGGGGCAATTCTATGTCATGAGATTAGCCCTTGGTCCGTGTTTTTTAGTCCTTGTCTGATTATGAAAAATAGAGGGAATCCCGCACTTTATTTTAATTTGTTTTTGTTTTTTGTTTTTTTTTAAATAAAGTGGGTTCCCCCCATTTTTCTAAAACCAGCCAAGGTACAGCAGACAACTGGGAGCTTATATTATTAGGGTGGGAAGGGCCATGGTTATTTGGCCCTTTCCAGCCTAACAATAGCAGCCCACACCCATACCAGAAGTGGGCTGCTATTGTTCTGGCACTGGACCCGGCTCTTCCCATTGCTCTGGTGCGGTGGCAATCGGGGTAATAAAGTGTTAATAACAGCCCACAGCTGCTACTGAGCCCAAGATTAGTGATGGCAGGTGTCTATGAGACACCCCCCATCACTAATCTGTAAGTGAAAGTAAATAAACACAAACATCCAAAAAATCCTTTATTTGAAATAAAAGACAAAAAAACACCCTCTTTCACCATGTTATTAACCCCCAAAACACCCCTGCAGTTCTGACAAGAGAGAGATATTTCACTCCTGCAGTATTTATTTATCCTGGAACAATGTGGGTGACCTGTGTTTTTGGTAACAAAAACGTAGGTACAGCGCATGCAAAACGCACCAATTTAGTACCATTTTTTGTGTCAGACGGTTTTGACAAATAAACTGCAGACAAAAAAAACTGCAACATGCGCACAGCAAATCTGAATTCTCATAGACTTTGCTGGGAAGTCAAAAGTCAGAACTTGCTGACAACAAAACTGCACCAAAAAAGCGACAAAAACGCAGCAAAAAATGTGGTGTGCGCATATAGCCTTATGCACCACATGCATAATATTTTCTGTATTAGGCTATGTGCTCACTTTGCGTTTTTTCATGCGTTTCCGCAGCTTTTTGAACTGCAGCGTTTTAATGCCAAAATGCATGCGTTTTGATTTTCAAGCAAAGTCTATGGGAAATTGTGATTTCTTGTGCGCACAATGCTGTTAAAAACGCAGCGTTTCAGTTGCAGAAAATTTGGCAAAAATTCAGCATTTAAAGAAGCAGCATGTCAATTATTTTTGCCATTTTGGCAACATTAGAGTCAATGAGAACTTTCAAAACGCAACCTAAATCAAAATCCCATGCTTTTTTTGACAAAATAAATTAATGCGTTTTTAACTTTATAATAATGGCATCATATGTCCCTTTACACACACATAGTCCGACAATTAAATTATTGAAAATCTATTATTTAAACTTATTTTATGCATAAATATTATAACACAGTTAAAATTTTACTAAAATAAGCTATTTGTAATAATTTTTTTCTTTTTTTTTCATAGTGTTTGAATGTTTAAACTTTATTTAGTAGTGTATTTGTATTCAAAACGCAACTGACTTTAAGCAAGAAAAAAGCATGTAAAACGCGGTAAAAAAATGCAAGCTTATTTTTAGCGTTTTTGTGGTCAAAACCAAATTTCACAAAGACAATTTCTGCCAGAGGATGCATTTAAAACTGCAAGAAACTCAATGCAAAGTGCGCACATAGCTTTACAAACGGAGACAGAATTGTGGCTCATTTAATTTAGTGTATCTATCCTATTAGGCGGGCTTTGCACGCTGCGACATCGGTAACAATGTGTTACCGATGCTACAGCGATAGTCCCGCCCCCGTCGCACGTGCAATATCTAGTGAAAGCTGCCGTAGCGATTATTATCGCTACGGCAGTTTCACACGCACATACCTGCCGTGCGACGTCCCTCTGGCCGGCGACCCGCCTCCTTCCTAAGGGGGCGGGTCGTGCGGCGTCACAGCGACGTCACACGGCAGGCGGCCAATTGAAGTGGAGGGGCGGAGTTGAGCAGGATGTAAACATCCCGCCCACCTCCGTCCTTCTCATTGCAGCCGGCGGCAGGTAAGGTGAAGTTCCTCGCTCCTGCGGCTTCACACACAGCAATGTGTGCTGCCGCAGGAGCGAGGAACAACATCGCACCTGTCGCTGCACCGGCATTATGGAAATGTCGGAGGCTGCAGCGATGATACGATAACGACGCTTTTGCAGTCGTTCATCGTATCAAAAAGGTTTTACACGTTGCGATATCGACTGCGACGCCGGATGTGCGGCACTTTCGATTTGACCCCATCGACATCGCACGTGCGATGTCACAACGTGCAAAGCCGCCCTTAAGCTTTCCTTAAAGGGACTCCGTCAGGACATTTTTGCTATGTTATCTGAAGACAGCATGCTGTAAAGCGGGCTTTACACGCTACGACATCATTCAAGTGATCTCGTTGGGGTCACGGAATTTGTGACGCACATCCGGTCGCTTTAGCGATGCCGTTGTGTGTGACACCTATGAGCGATTTTTCATCGTCGCAAAAACGTGAAAAATCGCTCATCGGTGACATGGGGGTCCATTCTCAAATATCGTTACTGCAGCAGTAATAAAGTTGTTCCTCGTTCCTGCGGCAGTACACATCACTCCGTGTGACACCGCAGGAACGAGGAACCTCTCCTTACCTGCGTCCCGGCACAATGCGGAAGGAAGGAGGTGGGCGGGATGTTACGTCCCACTCATCTCCGCCCCTCCGCTTCTATTGGGTGGCGGTTCAGTGACGCTGCTGTGACGTCGCTGTGACGCTGAACGAACCGCCTCCTTAGAAAGGAGGCGGTTCGCTGGTCACAGTGACGTCGCAGGGAAGGTAAGTCCGTGTGACGGGTCCGGGCGATGTTGTGCGACATGGGCAGCGATTGGCCCGTGTCGCACAACCGATGGGGGCGGGTACGCACGCTGGCAATATCGGTACTGATATCGCAGTGTGTAAAGCGGCCTTTAGAGTTAAAATGAAGTTTACAGACAACTGCCTCTTATCTCAAAATCTGCTTTTGTTTGGCTATGTTCACACAGTACATCTTTTGTAACAACAGAAATGCAGCGTTTTTGGCCCCAAAAAATGCACAAAAAAAGCACCTGCGACAAAAACACATGCCCACTGCGTTTTTCAAGTCAAATCTAGACTGGAAGGGCTCGAAAATACTGGAAAAACGCAAAAAGAATTGACATGCTGCATCTTCAAAAACACAGCCAAGGTGCAGACAAAAAAAGATGCACAGGCTGGACAGCAAAATAGAAATCTCATAGACTTTGCTGGGGGAAGGAAATGCACCAAAAGATGCACTGTGTGAACATAGCCTTTACCAGCAATGTTAGTTTAAGCCTCTTTCATTAGTGGGTCTGAGGAGCTCTTCTTGAGCTGTAGTCCGACTCAACCCCCTTCTGAGATTATCCGCTATGGTCTATGGAAATGTGCACTGACAGCCTGGTGTGGGTGGGGACAGTTCTCCCAGCACTGCTACATACAAAAAATAAAATCTTTCACTGTCAGAATGGCTGCAGCCACTAATCTAAGTGATACATTGTTAGATTCAGAATCTCTTTGCCTATGTTATGCAGCTCTCAGATGAGGTAGCAAAAACCTTCTGACAGATTCCCTTTAGACAGAATCTGTCAGTGGGATTTAGCACTGTAAAGTAAAGCCATGGCCACAATGTTGCTGTGATAGTGATTAAAGTGAATCTGTCAGGTGCAATATGCGCCCAGAATCACGAGCAGTTCTGGGTGCATATTGCTAATCCCTGCATTTAGTAGCATACAAAAAGAGATCTTTAGAAAAAGTATTTCTAAAGATCTTTTATCATATGCTAATGAGGCCAGTGACTAGTCACAAGGGCATTAGTTCCCTTGACTAGTCGGCTCCCTTACCATGTACGTACTCCCCTGTGATCGTGTTAACATGCTAATGAATGTGTAGCGTCAGTGGCATGGTCGCTCTCACATCAGCTGCCGCCACTGGTTTTAGGCTCCTACTGTGTGTGATGAGCTGTGCGTTCCATTATGATGTGTGTGGAAGGCTGTGGCATCCATCATACTATGTGTGAGGGCGCTGAAGAATCTATCATACTGTGTATCAGGGGCTGAGCAGTATCATGGTTCGGTTGGAGATTTGCTCCGGTGACCTTCTGTTTTGTGATGGTTCCTCTATTTGTTGGGCTACTGCCTTTTTTCATTGTCCAAATGCTGATCGTTTCTATGTAGCACCCCTGAAACCCTCAGGGCACTACTAGGTACTGCATCCTGACAAAGATGCAGGGCCTACCCCCAGGGACCTGGAAGCCCAGTGCTGGTACCACAAAAACACATAACATCACCAGTTTCCCACTCCCCATTAGGGATGACTGACTAGTCCGGGACCTAATGGATGGCCACCCTGAGATGGAGCCAGTCCAGTCCACTAGAAGGCAGCCCGGTGAGGGGACAAACAGACACGCAGTCAGACAGAGAAGTCCGGTAGTGACAGTTGAAGGGGACAGACGTGTCTCCAGACAGGGTTGTGTAACAGTGGCAAGGAGAATGGTTGCCAGGGACGGTACAGCCAGCTACCTCTGGAACCAGAGCACCGATGGGGCACAGGGCCCTAGGTCAGGCGACAGCTTCACGCAACCTGAGAAATACCTGCACAGTGAGGGGACCTTCACGGACCTCACTGACCCAAGAATCCGTGGGCACCAGCAGTAAAAATTGAGCCAGGGACCGTAATAGAACACAGACCCTACAGGGTTCACACTGCCCGCCGTACGGACAAGAGACTGCCAAAAGACAGTAAGGGACCCACATACGCTCAAGGCTATGGGGTCCCATCAACAAGTGAGAGGTGCTGGAGAAAGAGACTACCAGGTCACCACACTGGCACTGGGACAAAAGGGACCAGGGATTTGAACTTTGAACCAGCCATCTTCAGGGCCACAGCTCCACCTTACAGTGTGTAAACAGAAATTGCACTGCATCACCATCGTGTGGTTTCCCTTCTTTCTGCGACAGACCCCTACATTCACTCCCTGGGGCCCAGCCCTACTTGCTGAGGGCCTACCATCCAGGCTGCCATCACAATCAGCCCCAGATGTAACAGACTGTGCAGCGGCGGTTCCATCACCATAACCGCAACCCGCAAGTTACATAGTTACATAGTTACTATGGTTGAAAAAAGACCTAGGTCCATCTAGTTCAACCTTCCTCCACCAGTTCTACATTTGGTCACAAAGTCATTTATAACCAACAATGTTGTGTGTACTGAGGAAATCATCCAGCCCTTTTTTGAAAGCTGTTATAGTATCTGCCATTACTACCTCTTGTGTGTGTGGTGTCACAATACAAAAGTGGCGTCACAATACAAACATTTTCACTCCCCTGTATATAATTCCTTTTAAAAAGCGTCCCCAGGGTCACGGAACCGGGCATCAGCCATTATACAACCGTGACACAGCATCCCCGTACATATACGGCCCAGGACCGAGTACCCCATAGCCCTGGGAGACACATCTACTGTCTTTGTTTAACCTTCTTGGTTTGCTCCTTTCCAGGATATTATTTGCTGTTGTGGTTTACCATATCACTTTCTGGAATGGGTTATATACTGTATGTTCACCTCTCACTTCCTTACTGGCTATAGCTCTACGTGGATTTAACTCTGGAAGTTCCAGCCCAATTCAGCTTAGGGGAGTAAACACTAGTTGAGTTCCTGCTATGTGTTGGTTTTGTTTTGCTTCCTAGTTTCTTTCTAGTAACTTTTTTGAGTTGATCTCATTCAGCTTTATGTTTGTTTATTCACATCTTACTCTCCCCTATTTGGTAGCGTGTGACAGCCTCTTCTCACGTCCTTCAGGAGACACTAGAAACTCCTCGACAGCCTTTCAGGGACTTAGATCCCTTAGCGTAGGGTATGTGTCCACGACATCTTCCTCTTTTCCACTACCTGTGTTTGAGCGTGTTAGGTACATAACAAGTAGATCATCATACTGTGTATGGAAGGGCTATTGGATCCATAATAATGTAAGTGATGGCCTGTGGGGTCAATTTTATAACATGTATAGAGAGGCTGTGTGTGCATTATACTGTGTGTGGTAGTAATGTACTGCTTAAGCTATTATACCTTTTGTAGGGAGCTGTACGGCTACTTTCACATCAGTGTTTTTTTGCCTGTAGGCAAAAAAACGCAAACCGCATTTGACCGGATCCTGTGGATTGAATGTGCAACGCATTCAACCACAATTGTTATTTTACCGGATTCTTCTACTTCTACTTGCAATGGATGCAGCGGGAAACAGGATTATCGGCTGGCACTGGAATCAGCTGATCGGGAGTCAGCTGAACTCCTGATCTCACAGCCCGCATACGCTGCGATGGATGCAGGTTACCAGCAGTCACTGCCTCCTGCCGATCACATGTGACCATGTGCGGGCTGTGTGGTCAGGAGTTCAGCTGAGTTCAAATCAGCTGACTCCAGTGTCGGCAGATTACTTGTTCTGTGTCCTGCTGCATCCATAGCAGCATGTTCGGGCTGGGGAGTTCAGCTGAGTACTTGTTCTGCTGGCTGTGTGGTCAGGAGTAGGGATGAGTGAGCAGTAAAATGCTCGGGTGCTCGATGGGCGAAGCCCATGTCTATTTTTTTTTTTTTTTTTTAATTCATTAATAAAAAAAAAAAACACATAACCCTAACCCTAGGGGTAAAAAAACCCTGCATTTTCTATTGCTAAGGGTAACCCAAGCAGCTACTGGCTGCTAACCCCCACTGCTTTGTGTTACCTTCACTGGCAATGGAAAATCCAGGGAAGCCCTTATTTAAGTTTTTTTGCCAAAAACTGAAATAAAAAAAAAAAGACATGGACTTCGCCCTATGCTAGCCAGGTACAACTAGGCAGCTGAGGATTGGAATCATAAGTCAGGGTGGCCCAAGCTTTTTGGGCCCCCCCAACTGAGAATTGAATTCTGCAGCCGCCCCAGAAAATGGCGCTTCCATATAAACGCCATCTTCTGTCGCTGTATCCAAGTCTTCCAGCGGCCCTGGTGCCGGGTGGCACGCTGGGTAATAAGGTGTTAATACCAGCTTTGTTTTACCAGCCAGTATAAAGTCCAAGATTGTTAAGGTCAGGCCAAGTTTGACTCGGCCATTAAGAATCTCCAATAAAGGGTTAAAAAAAGACATATCACAGAGAAAAAATACTTTATTCGAAATATACACACACTAAAGGGTGCTTTACACGCTGCGACATCGCTAGCGATAGCTAGCAATATCGTGCGAAATAGCACCCGCCCCCGTCGTTGGTGCGACATTTGGTGATCGCTGCCGTAGCGAACATTATCGCTACAGCAGAGTCACACGCACATACCTTGTCAGCGACGTCGCTGTGACCACCGAACAATCCCTCCTTCAAGGGGGAGGTGCATTCGTCGTCATACCGACGTCACTGCGGCGTCACTAAGCGGCCGCCCAATAGCAGAGGAGGGGCGGAGATGAGCGGCCGGAACATGCCGCCCACCTCCTTCCTTCCTCATTGCCGGTGGACGCAGGTAAGGAGATGTTCGTCGTTCCTGCAGTGTCACACATAGTGATGTATGGTGCCGCAGGAACGACGAACCACCAGCGGCAGGCACCACCAACGATATTTGGAAAAGGAGCGACGTGTCAACTATCAACGATTTTAGACGTTTTTGCGATCGTTGCACGTCGCTCCTTGGTGTCACACGCTGCAATGTCGCTAACGGCGCCGGATGTGCATCACTAACGACGTGACCCCCACGATATATCATTAGCGATGTCGCAGTGTGTAAAGCACCCTTTAGGGACTCCATCTTTATTACTCCCTCAATGATCCTGGTCTTCTGTCAGAGAGAGAGATTTCTGTACTGACCATGCCAGGCTGCTTTCTGGGCATGCTCAGTACAGCAAACAGGACGACTTTCCGGTACAGCAGGATCCGACGCCCATTGAACTACAGTACAAACCAAAAGTTTGGACACACCTTCTCATTCAATGAGTTTTCTTTATTTTCATGACTCTGAAAATTGTAGATTCACATTGAAGGCATCAAAACTGTGAATTAAAACATGTGGAATGAAATAGTTAAAAAAGTGTGAAACAACTGAAAATATGTCTTATATTCTAGGTTCTTCAAAGTAGCCACCTTTTGCTTTCATTACTACTTTGCACACTCTCGGCATTTTCTTGATGAGCTTCAAGAGGTAGTCACCCAAAATGGTCTTCCAACAGTCTTGAAGGAGTTCCCAGAGATGCTTAACACTTGTTGGCCCTTTTGCCTTCACTCTGCGGTCTAGCTCACCCCAAATAATCTCGATTGGGTTCAGGTCTGGTGACTGTGGAGACCAGGTCATCTGGTGTAGCACCCCATCACTCTCCTTCTTAGTCAAATAGCCCTTACACAGCCTGGAGGTGTGTTTGGGGTCATTGTCCTGTTGAAAAATAAATGATGGTCCATCTAAACGCAAACCGGGTGGAATAGCATGCCGCTGCAAGATGCTGTGGTAGGCATGCTGGTTCTGTTTGCTTTCAATTTTAAATAAATCCCCAACAGTGTCACCAGCAAAGCACCCTCACACCATCACACCTCCTCCTCCATGCTTCACGGTGGGAACCAGCCATGTAGAGTCCATCCGTTCACCTTTTCTACAAAGACACGGTGGTTGGATCCAAAGATCTCAAATTTGGACTCATCAGACCAAAGCACAGATTTCCACTGGTCTAATGTCCATTCCTTGTATTCTTTAACCCAAAAATGTCTCTTCTGCTTGTTGCCTGTCCTTAGCAGTGGTTTCCTAGCAGCTATTTTACCATGAAGGCCTGCTGCACAAAGTCTCCTCTTAACAGTTGTTCTAGAGATGAGAAGGGGTGTCCAAACTTTTGGTCTGTACTGTACATTGCAGCTACCGCCGCAATCTAACGGATCCAGTGAGTTGCAGTATTTTGCTCAAGGATAAAAACACTGCAAGTAGCATTTTTGAAAAAAGGTAAAATACCGCAAAGCAATCCAGTGTGTGCCGCACGCAACCGCATGTGACTGCATATTGCCGTGATTCCATTGCAAATGCATTGAAATGACAACGGATTTGTAAAGGATCCGGCTTTGCGGCAAAAAAATCAATTCATGCCGCAGTTAAAAAAACGCTGATGTGAAAGTAGCCTTACAGCATCATACCATCTGTGGAAAGCTGTGGGGGCATCATACCATGGGTGGGGAGCCGTGCGCCATCTTACCATGTGTGGTAGGGCTGTGAGGCATGATTCTACATGTGTTGGAGGGCTTGTATGTAATTATACTGTGTGTGGGGGCTGTGAGAACTTCATACCACTGGTGGTCAGCTGTGGAGGCATAATACTGTGTATAGTGTTGACAGTGTACTGTGTGTGGGGGCTGTGAGAGCATCATACTTTGTGTGGAGGGCTGTGAGGGCATAATACTGTGTGTAGGAGATTGTGGAAGCATCATACTATGTGTGGTCAGCTGTGGAGGCACCATACTGTGTGGGGGCAACATACTCTGTGTGGGGGCTGTGTGTCGATCATACTGTATGAAAGACTGGGGTCCATAATACTGTGGGTGGTTGTAAAGTCCATAATACTGTGTGTGGGGACCATCATACAGCGTGTGGGGTTTGTGGGGACCATAATAGTGTGTGTGAGGTCTGTGCTTCCATCATACTGTGTATAAGGAGACTGTGCATGCATCATACTCTATAGGAGGAGATTTTAATCAAAATGCAAGGGCTGAATACCAGTATAATTATAAACTTTGTAATAAAAAAAAAAAACTCCATAATTTCAAAGAAAGTAAGGTTTAAAGATTCATCCGGGAAAAGAAGCTGGAGATGAGACTAGTCCAGCTCTGGCCTGGGCTGCTAGAGGTGATTGATGATGGGTCTCTCGCTATGCAATTTGTGCCTGTGGTTTGGGTAGCATGAATCAGGTGACAGGTTCCCATATAAAGAGTAAAGAAACCAACACTAATTGACTGTGTAGTTTCCTCATTCAGGCATCCATTTTTCACTTATGTGTTCTGTGGTTTCGGATAGAAGATGTAACCATAAGGCCTTGTGCGCACTAGAAAAAAGATGTTTCTCAAGAAATTTCGAGAGTCTGAAAGATTAGCCCACTGCGTTCAAAAAACGTACCAATAATGCACCGAAAAATGCATACGTTTTAGTGCATTTTTGATGCTTTTTTTCCGCAGGTTGGTCCCTGTGTTATCTTACCATTATCTATGGCACAAAACGCAGCTACCTGCAGAAAAGCAGTGACCTGCTCATTCTTTTTCTCAAGAAATTCTGCAGAAAGAATATTCTTGAGAAAAAAACACAGTGGTTTTTTTTTTCCATAGGTTTTGCTGGGAAATATCTGCAGAAAGGTTACAACCATTTTCTCAAGAAATTTCTGCAGCAAAAACGCAAAAAAACCCGCGGGTTAAAACGTAGCGTGCGCACAGGGCCTTATAGTCACATGTCTATGGTTTTTCTTCGGCCTGTGTGAAAAAATGCCATGGAGACATGTCCATTTTTTTATCCAAATCATTCATTTGAGTCAGATGCCATTCATGCGGACATGTATGCTGTCCATTTTCAATTTTTTTTTCTTTTGGCATACAAGCTATCACTGATGGTAAAAATGGACACACTGACCCAGCCCACTAACGAAATCAGTCAATTTTTTCTCACGTATGAGAGAAAACAGATATCTGAATGATGAAAAACCTTATTTAGGCTATGTGCGCGTTAGAAAATGGACTTTTCTTAAGAAAAATCCGTACCCTCTGGCAGAATACCGCACCCAGATTTAACCTTTAATTGGGTTATTTAAAATAACGTGAATAACATACAGTGATCCAAACACCAATTAAAACCAGAAAAATGTTGAGGCCAATATGGTTCATGTATTTATGGCGCCAACATATTTCAATATACAGGGGAACGGGAGACGTTCACCCTTTACAACCCAACCCAAACCTTTACAATTAAAGGTTAAGTTTTATTATCACATGTTGCTATATCTGAATAAGTTGTACATGTTGGAATTCTCCTCTATTACCTACTGGTTTTGAATTGGTGCTATATTCGGGCAGAATACCGCACCCGCGGTAAAACTGCAACAGAGTTTTTGCCGCGATTTGACGCGTTTTTGCCGCAGTTTCTCCACAGGTTGGTCCCTGCGGTTTTTTACCATTATCTATGGCAAAAAACGCAGGTACCTGCAGAAAAGAAGTGACATGCACATTAATTCCGCAGCAGAAATTTTGCAGGTAAATCTGCAGGTTTAAAAAATCGCAGTGTGCGCACAGCATTTTTTTATACCCATAGGTTTTGCCAGCCGAATGACTGCAGAATTGTTGGAAACATTTTCTGCAGCAAATCCGCGGCAAATCCGCTGTAAAGTCCACGGTAAATCCGAAGCGGGCGCACATAGCCTAAAGGGTGCTTTACACGTTGCGACATCGCTAGCGATCTCGTTAGCGATGTGACACGCCAGATCGCAGATGCGATCCACCGAGATCGCACATGTGACCGGCGCTATAAAACCGACCTATGTGCGATCTCGGTAGATCGCATCTGCGATCTGGCGTGTCACATCGCTAACGAAATCGCTAGCGATGTCGCAGCGTGTAAAGCACCCTTTAGGCTCGGTTGTGAAAACAAATTGCAACACTACTGCAAAGTGTGAACCAGGTCATAGGCTTTGATTCAGACAAGTGTATAAAAAATCATGCCTTTTTCATCTGTACCGCCACGCGCTCGGCTGCAGCCAAGCCGCTTGGATCCGGGCTCGTCGGTGGGTGGCTCGAGCGCCTCCGGACCTGGGGTCACGTCGCTCTGAAAGGATGCTGGCGCTACGTAGGGGGTTGGTAGGTAGGTTTACGGCCGGGGCCATGGTTTGAGTTAAGCTCATGACGCCACCCACAGGCTGTGATGAATGTAGACACCACCGCTGCTGTTTACTAGGTCCCCGGGGACGGTGTTGCGCAGGCAGGTGTTGACCCTTCCATGGGTAGGGGGTGATGGTCCCGGGGCCCGGTTGTGAGGGTGCGGGCGGATTGGTGTGGTGCGGGGCGGTACGCGGCCTGAAGGCACAGTTGTACTCACTCTGACAGATACACCGGAGTCTCTGGTAAACCAAAAAGATGGTGATCGGTGCCCGCAGCTGGCTGCGTCTGGTCCCCCACCCGGTTTGATGGTCCCCGCCTAATCCCTGCACCTTGTTTTGTAGCTGTGGACTGCCTGCGCTTCAGCGATGGGAGTCCGCTCCCCGGTTGTGTGTGTGTCGAGAGAGCCCGTTTGTCCGCAGACGCTGGCCCGTGGGATCTCTCTGCCTGAGCGGTGGCTTTCTATCCCCCTCGTTGGGCTGTTGTCTTCAGTCGGGACTTGGTTGGGAAAGGACCAAAGGTCCAGACCTCAATCAGTGAATTAACTTAGTCCGGTAGATTCGGGACCTCGTTTCAGGGTCTGAGTACCCCCTGTGTGCTCCGGTTTCCAGTTGGTTCCCCGGTTCGAAACCGGCGGGCCACTACCCTGTCCCGGTCCATTACGGTTCCACCAGGCCGTCTTCCCGACTCCTGCAG
Source organism: Anomaloglossus baeobatrachus (assembly GCF_048569485.1). Lineage (NCBI taxonomy): Eukaryota > Metazoa > Chordata > Amphibia > Anura > Aromobatidae > Anomaloglossus > Anomaloglossus baeobatrachus. The sequence continues at coordinate 563,144,157 of NC_134355.1, read as the reverse complement.
GCGGCGACCACCGTTTGCCTCTTGGCCAAAGGGTGTCCAGGCTACGACCCAGACCCCTGTCAGACGTTTACTCCTCTCTCTTTCACCTCCTAAACTCAACTCCTTCTGTCTTTCCCGCCTCAGGCTATCCGAACTCCTCGGTGAGCGTGTCCAACCACCTGGCTCCGCCCCCTGGTGTGAACGTCAAGACCCGAGAGGGGTGACTAAAGTTTTGTGGTTGGCTGCTGTTACCTTTTTAGGGGGACGGGTGTTTGGGCAAGGGCCTGTCTGTGACTACCTGGCTAGTCCAGGGCGTCACACATCCAGGACAATTTTTCACCCTTATTGTCATTTGTATTCCATCAGTATGTCAACCTTCCGTTTTTTTACATCCACTAGCTGTAGTACCCAGCCTGGGATAGTAACTATCTCTCTGTCTCTCTCCCAGTCTCTGTCTGTGTGTCACTGTCTGTCTGTCTCGCTGTCTGTCTCTTTCCTTGTCTGTCTGTTTCTATCTCTCTGTCTGTATTTGCATCAGTCTATCTGTCTCAATCTCTGTATCTGTCTGTGTGTGTGTCTCTCTCTCTGTCTCTTGCCCGTCTGTCTCTTTGCCCGTCTGTCTCTTTGCCCGTCTGTCTCTTTGCCCGTCTGTCTCTTTGTCCGGCTGTCTTTTTGCCCGGCTGTCTCTTTGCCCGGCTGTCTGTTTCTAGGTCTGTCTCTTTCCCGGTCTGTGTCTTTCCCGGTCTGTCTCTTTCCAGGGCTGTCTCTTTCCAGGGCTGTCTCTTTGCTCATCTGTCTCTTTGCTGGGCGGTCTTTCCAGGGCTGTCTCTTTCCCGCTCTGTCTCTTTCCTACTCTGTCTCTTTCCCGCTCTGTCTCTTTCCCGCTCTGTCTCTTTCCCGCTCTGTCTCTTTCCCGCTCTGTGTCTTGTTTTTATATATCCATCTTTGTGTAAATAATTTCATGTGGTGTCCATATGCTCTTTGTTTTATATACTGACAGCACACGCACAAATATACTGGCCTGAACGAGCGATTGCTCAGTCAACAAACTAATCCCATTTATTTGAATTTTGCATATAATTATGGCACACACTTTTCTGCCAGTGTATGTAAAGCATGCGTGAGATGTAGCTGAGAAGCCGCTTCCCAAAAAGTCAAAATGGTTTTACACTTCATTATTATAAATTAATTGCAAATGGCTTGCTTATTGTTAATGAATGCACAATTTCTGCAAAATTATGTGGGCATTAATAATAATAACCAAGCCATTATCAATTAGTTTCTAATGATGCAGTTAAAAGCCTCTCTGACTTTTACATAGTGACTTCTTAAAGCATGTGTCCACTACTCGGACAACGCCTTTTTAATCCGAATGTTTCCCCTTTTTAAAATAATAAAACTTATACTTACCTACAGTGCTGGTGCTGTTTCAGCAGTGATGGTGGTAATTTCTCTCCCAGGATAACATACTAGTGTAACACCATATAATCCCTGTCAACAATCAGTGGCCGCCTAAAGGGTGCTTTACTGCGACATCGTTAAAGTTTGCTAGCAATGTCGTACGCGATAGCACCCGCCCCCGTCGTGTGTGCGGTATGTGATGATCGCTGCCGTAGCGAACATTATCGCTACGGCAGCGTCACACGACATACCTGTTCAGCGACGTCGCTATGACTGCCGAACAATCCCTCATTCAAGGGGGAGGTGCGATTGGCGTCATAGCGATGTCACTGCCGCGTCACTAAGCGGCCGCCCAATAGCAGAGGAGGGGCGGAGATGAGTGGGCGGAAGATCCCGCCCACCTCCTTCCTACCTCATTGCCGGCGGGACGCAGGTACGGTGAGTTTCCTCGTTCCTGTGGTGTCACACATACCGATGTGTGCTGCCGCAGGAACGACAAAAAACCTCACTACTCACATGTTAACAATTTTTGGTTTTGGAGCGACCTCTCCAATACCAACGATTTTTACCTCTTTTGCGATCGTTTTAGGTCGCTCAGACGTGTTAGATGCTGCGATGTCGCTAACGACGCCGGATGTGCGTCACAAACACCGTGACCCCGACGATATATCGTTAGCGATGTCACAGCATGTAAAGCACCCTTTTACTCTCCCTGCCTTCAGAGGTATAATATACATCTGGAAGAAGAGAGCGAGCAGCAGTGATCTCTTCCTCTGGATGTTAGCGATTTATCATAAGACAGAGACAATGAAGCGGCAGCTGATTGGCCTGCGTGTTCGAGTACCGTCACACTGGTACCCGATCCTGGGAGAGATGTTGCCTCCAACACTGCTGGAACAGCACCGCGACCAGACGTGAGTATATCTTATTATTTTAAGAAGGAAACCTATGGATTAAGAAATGATTGTCCAGCTCGTGAACACCCCCTATAACAGATGCACCTTGACGCGATTTACACATTAACCGTCACACAGAGGAAAAAATAATTAATGAAAACATATGAAAGACTTTTACCTGGATATATCTATCTAGAAAGAGTTATAGATAAAATTAGTGCAAATCAATTCATAGGCCCCAGACCATCAGCCATGTCAGTAATCTGTGGGTGCTGGATGTGAGTCACAAGAACCACTAGATGGCATCCACAGCTGCTCTTTGGATTAGCAGGCCTAGATCAATGTCATTGTTGCGATGTGATGTACATGTAACATCACACCAGGCTGGATAATCAAAAGTAGAGTTACGGATGCCATCAGGAGGAGGTGAACTTCAAGGCTCCTATACAGCGGCCACAGATCACTAATGTAGACGATTTTATGGGCCCAGCAAATTGATTTGCGCCAACTTTAGTTATAAAGCGTCATCAAGTCTCAGGTAAGTTACAAAGCGACATCAAGTCACGGGTAAGTTACGCAACTGAAACATTTGTGAAAGAAACAGCCAAATGCTGTAGCAGGGTACAATGTTTCTGTAACTTATGTTAAATAAAAACAGAGTAGCTCTGAGCCATCCTAGTGCATGAAACAGTGCACCTCTGCAACTCTCGGCTGTTTCCGTAGCCTCACCTCCAGCGTACTCCACCTAAACAGCTATTCCCATCTCAGTTATGAAAGCGTGACATGGAAGATCTTCCAGAAAAATGCTCAAGTTCCCAATTAACATACAATATCAACGAGTTGTTCCCGTCTGAGCATCCCAATGCTCGTAACAAGTACCGAGCACTCGAGTATGGTAGTGCTCATTTGTGCCGCCCTGGGAAAACCAGGGTGTCACAAAGGTCTGCATCCATGTTTTTGGTGCAGATCTCACACTCCCTTGGGAAGTTTTCCACACACAGAAACACACCATCCAATCAGGTCCCACTCACCCCATCCCCAGGAAAAGGGAGGGGCGGGAGGAGCTTAGGAAGAGCAGAGCAGAGTTGAGTTTAGAGTCAGTCTGCAAGAGGAGAGAGTTCTGGAAGCAGCTCCGTTGGGAGCAGAGGAGAAGTGGTAGTAAGGGCCTCAGGGGAAGGCCAGCCACTTGTGGGGACCCGGAGTGTGCGGCTGTATCCATTTTGTATTTGCTAGGTTTTTTCAGCTGGCACCTATACACACTTGTAGGATGTGCAGGTCAGTCTTTTGGCATTTAGTGTGCGGCTGTATCCATTTTGTATTTGCTAGGTTTTTTCAGCTGGCACCTATACACACTTGTAGGATGTGCAGGTCAGTCTTTTGAAATATTTGCAGTGAGTTTTTTTTCTGACTGAGCACTCCGCCCTATAAACCAGGCTGTGTTCACAATCCTTATACCAGGAGTCCTAGCTGCCCAGACATGGAGGTTAGTCCACATAGTGGCATTTCAAATTAGATTTTTAGTCTAGCTGCCCAGGCATGGATGTTTTTAACCTAGATAGTGGCATTTTAGTTAGGGACCCGGAATATTGAGATTTACCTTGCCGTTTGGTTTCCGGGCTTACATGCATTGGCCAATTCATAAACTAAAAATCTCATTTTTTCATATAGCAGTAATGCAGTACATTGATGGCATTTAGTGTGCGGCTGTATCCATTTTGTATTTGTATGGGCGAGGGTAGTGCCCCCCCCCGCGGTGCCAGCTGTCGGGACCCAGTCCGGACCAGTGTGCAGAGCAGACACAGACCTCGGGCAGGAAAAGAGCACCTGAATGACACACACGGGTGTGGGACCCGTCCTCACAGCAACCGGCCGTGGGCACCAGTTACCAGCAACTTGGTTCAATTCTAGACTCGTGTTAGTTATTGCTTATACTGTGAGTACTCCTGCACCACCCGGTCCAAGCCATGGACTGCACCCATTACTCCCCAAACCACCACTCCCAATTGGGCCCCGGGACTACAACTCCCCTACCCGTGGAGGGGATCCCACCTTGCTGCCCCCACACCATCAGTCCCGGGCACGGTCCCCAGAGGCAGCGGCGTTGCCACCACTTTATCACCGCAACCCACGGGTGGCGTCATGGACAATTTCCCCTACTTAATCCCTCCTTTTATTGTGGAGCCTGGGATCACAGACCGGGTCGCGCCACCATGATACTTACTTAAGAGACCCTTGGCCCGGATCTGAGTATCCCTATCCCCCGGGCGACACACATTCATCACTAGTCACATATCTTATTCAGGCCAGGAGTAGAGATGAGCGGACCCATTGAAGTTCGTCTCGGCGGGTTCACAGACTTTAGATAAAGTTCGGTTTGGGGACTGAACTTGACCTGAACCCCAATGTAAGTCACTGATTAGGCAGTTCGGATCTCCATCCACATGCAGCCAGCCATAAGCAGATCACTTCCAGGGGTGGTTGGGAGGGCGTTTTTTCATTTTTTTTTGTACACACTACATCCGATCATGCTGCTGTTACCTCTAGTATGAGCCGTTCAAACACTGCAAGTGGCTCGCATCGGGCTGAGCTCCGAGAGTTCCTGAGCACAGCGATGCTCGCGCGAGGCGAACTCCGAACCCGAACTCTGTTTTTTCATAAAAGTCTGAACACCAAACCTCCGGTTCACTTGTCTCTATTCAGGAGTTTAGTTTATCATGGATGACCTTGTTGGTTTACGTCTACAGTTCTTAGATATTTTGATCATGCTTTCATGAGATTCCCAGGGCTGACACATCAGACTAACCGGTATTGTTCTCTGTCCATGGCTGTGGAGAATAGAAAATTCTATATATTGCTATGTCATTTAAGTATTATCTGCAGCAGACTGCACTTTGGTTGAGTACACACCTAACATATACTCGTAAATGATGCATTGCTAAATCAGATCTGAAAACAATTACTACCTAAGGTGTGAAAACAATCCCGAGTTACTATCATGAACACTTAGGAGGTGCTAGTGTCACCTCTGGTATTCGACACTTTTTGTTAGACATTTGACTCTAAATATATCCCTTAATAATTTTAGGCCTATCAAGCAAGATATATGCTGGTTTCCCTAAGAATGTGTGTGGTGCTAGTTATTTCATATGTAATCCTGCCTATTCTCATCAGCATAAATAGTTAAAATTGCTAAATTAAGTGCTTATAAAAGCAACTTTGCAATTTGCTTGTTCTTAACATTCTTCTCTGTTATAAATAATGGAGAGATTTGTAATTTTTTTGTTTAATGCCCGTTGACTAGGATACCAGCCACCGCTGCAGGCTATCAGAGGTGCCCTGTCTCCTAGGCAACAAGTGTACCGCCCCGCGGCCTCGGCTGCGGCCGTCGAGCCGCTCGGATCCGTGCTCGCGTTCTACGGGTGGTGGCTCGAGCCTCTCACGGACCCGGGGGTCACGTTGCTCTGCAAGGGGGGTTGGTGTTACACACGGGGGATGCGGGCATATGGTTTTGGGATGATTGTTCGTGACGCCACCCACGGGTTGTGGTGATGGTGGACACCACCGCTGCGGTGAAGGTACGGGGACTCCCGGGAGTGGTGTAGTGGCGCAGCTAGGTGTTGACCCCTCCGTGGGTAGGGGATGTTGGTCCCGGGGCCCGGTGGTGCGAGGCCCGGGGTGCAGGGCACAGTGTTGCGGTGCAGCGCAGTGCGATGCCTGATGGCACTGGTGTACTCACAATTAAACCACACAGAGTCACTGGTAAACCAAACGAAGGTATGAATGGGGCCCGCAGCCGGCTGCAGCTTCCTAGTTGGGTTGGCAATGTTCACCTTTCTCCTGTACCTATGTTGTAGTTTGACCACTGTGCCTGAGCACTGGTAGTCCGCTCCCCGGCGTGTAGATGTCTGAGGAGCTCCTTTGCCCGCAGACGCTGGCCCTTGGATCTCTGGCCTTTGGCGGTGGCTACTATCCGGACAGGTTGGGCTGTTGCCTTCTAACAGGACTTTGGTGGGAATGAACCCCTGAGATCCAGACCTCAATCAGTTAATTCGACTATGGTGGTGGCATATAGCCTAGTTCGGGGTCTGAGTACCCTGCCTGGTGCTCCGGTATCCTGTTAGCTCCCCGGTTCGGTTCCGGCGGGCCACTACCCTGTCCCGGTCCCTTACGGTTCCGCTGGTCATGTTCCCGGTCTCCTGCAGGCGGTCACTGACGTCTGCCTTCCTGACTGTTTTGGACTCACTCTCCACTCCTTGAACTCCCTGACTGAACTGTCTGAACAGAACTGTTTGTGTTTTCCCTGCCTCAGGCCAGCAGACTCCTTGGTGGGCGTGTCTTTCCACCTGACTCCGCCCACCTGGTGTGCCTGTCTAACACTGAAGGAGGCAATCAGGTCTTTGTGGTTGACTGATGGTACCTTTCTAGTGTGGGGGTGTATGTGGTGATGTTGTGACCTGCACAATGCTTACAATCTATCTAGTGGAGGTTGTAAGTGCTGTTCTGAAGCTGGCCCCCATTCACAATAGATTGCAAAATGATCATTCAGCCAATGGCTTTCTTTCCCAGCTATCCCATATATAAGAATGTAATGTTCATGTAGGGGAGAGTTGGGAAAGCCATTGCCAGACACCTCTCCAGATGTTTTTTTCCTGAATAACAAAAAGGTCAGATGTTAAATTTCAAACTGCCAAACCATTATCTCCGCAACATCATCTATTAGAAGAATCGGGAGGACCCCATACACAGCACACTGTGGTCCGAACCAGTCTATGTCAGCAGGTTTAGCTGGCTTCAGTGTAATGTGTATGGAGACCTTAATGCCCGGATGGGACATGTTGACCTGGGCATGTTTTGGAAGCTTAAGTACCAACTGTATAACAATCGGAGGGTGGACTGGAGGCCCCAAATCTAGTTGCAAGTCCCCTTTGAAAAGTTTTTGCAGTATAGGTAAAACATGCATAATGTTTCTACACTTGACAAAAGTATTGGGACACATCTCTTCATCATTGATTTCAAGTTTTTAACCCATTGCCACATAACAGGTTTATATAATACAACTCCACACCATGCCGTCTGCCTTTACTGACAATTCTGAAATAATGGCTTATTCTAAGGAGCTGTCTAATACCCGTGTGGTCCTGTAATAGGAGGTCTCTGTTGCAACAAGTCACATTGTAAGATTCTCCCCTCCTAAATATTGTACATCAGACGGACGAATCTGGTATTAAAAATACTAGGAGAACGCTGCCTGCCAGACTGAATTGTGCTAAATGTAAAATTTGCTGATGACCGATAATGCTATGGGGTTGTTTTTGAGGGGTTCACTTAGACCTCTTAGTTTCAGTGAAGGAAAAACATAATGCTTCAGCATGCAAGACATTTGTAAAGTTCTAGATTCCTACTTTATGGAAACAATTTAGGAAAGGCACTTTTCTGTTCCTCATGACTGTGCCCCAGTAGCAAAGCAAGGTCCATCAAAACCATGGTTGGTTGATCTTAGTGTGGAAAACTCTGACTGACCGCACAGAGCCCTGACGTCAGCCACATCCAACACCTTTGTGATGAATTAGAGAAGAGATTGTGAGCCAGGCCCTCTCCTCCAACGCAGACAAAGAGAAGGGAGTAAACAGCTCACCTGTCATCCGCTGCTGTGCCATTCGCTAGGGTGCTCGGAGTCCCCCGGCCAGTCCACGCCGGTATGATGCAGAGAGGGAAAGGAGTGATGTGTTCTTGGCACAATTTCCTTTAAAATTATCTGAAGTCCTTTATTGGTATACTTTAAAAAATCAGCCTAAGCGCATATACAATGGTATCATACAGGAAAGGTTTGCTGTATGATACCATTGTATATGCGTTTAGGCTGATTTTTTAAAGTATACCAATAAATGACTTCAGATAATTTTAAAGGAAATTGTGCCAAGACCACATCACTCCTTTCCCTCTCTGCCTCTCCTCCAACATCAGGGTCTGATTTCACAAATGCTCTTCTGCATGAATGGGCAAAATTGTGGACACACTCACACTCCAAAATCTTGTAGAAACCTTCCCAGAAGAGTGGAACTGTTATAGCTGCAGAAGAGGTACAAACTCCATATTAAGGTTTATGGATTTAGAGCAAAATGTCATAAAAGCTCTTGTAGATGTAGAGTGACTATACGTTTGTCACCATAGTGTATGTGTACTGCCCCGGTGTTGGTCGGGCTGCTCGGATCTGGGATCGTGGTGGCTCGAGGGGCCCGGACCCGGGTTGGTGGACACATTGATCCGTGAAAAGGGGGTATTTACAGGGGAGAAGTTCGTGACGCCACCTGTGGGTTGCGGTAATGGGAGTACCGCCGCTGCTGTAAGGAGTATCGGGGCAGATGGAGTTAAGCAGCCTGATGTTAGTCCCACCACAGGTAGGGATGGCCCCGGGCTCATGGGTTTTGGTGGTTGTTTGGGAGAGCAGGGTGCAGAGGACTAGAATACTCACTGTGGGTAGACGTGCTGCTGGATGAGGATTATAAAGGAGACACACATGCTGCAAGTAAACCAAATTCTCTGTGTACCACAGTCACTGCGGGGAGCCTGTCCAGGTATCCGCTCCCACCGGTGTCACTTGGTAGTCCGGAGCCTACCTCCGTGGACAATTTAGTTGTCTGTTTGTGGCCCCGTGGCTTGAAGCTGTTAGGGCCCCGCTCACTATGTGTAGTGTATCTGTGCTCTTGAGGGCTGGCACTTGGGACTTCAGTGGACTGCTTTTTGGCTAGAAAACCCTGTCCCCCACGTTGTGCTGATGTCTCCAATCTCTGAGCTCTGTGGGAAGATCCCTGAAGGTCTCCTTCCTCGTCAGGTTAATTGCCAGGACGTTGAATTGGCTCCTGACCTGGGGTCCTGTACTTCGTCGTGCTCGGTACCGGTCAGTTCTTTTGGGCTTGCTGGTGCCAACAGTCCTCCTAGACTATGTCCGTCGCACCGTTTTCCAATGTCACTGCTACCGGTCCCCGACTCCTCTGAGACCCAACCTCGGTCTAGTTCCCTGGGAGCTAACACTCCAGCTCCTCACTCTTTGAGGGCTCTCACTACTCTCCTACTTCCTCCAGTCTGCCTGACCCCTAGGTGGGAGGCCCTTTTCCAGCTAGACCAACCCACTAGTGTGTCTGACAGGTCATCATGATGTGAGGTGTTGATTGGGATTTGTGGTGCTGATGGTAGTGACACCGATTTCTTAGGAACCTGGAACCATGGGAGGTAGGCCCTGCACCCTGGGTAAGGATGCAGTACCCTGTGGCACCCTGATGTACTCCGGGGCGCCACATATGCACAAATGGTCTCCTCCATTACTAGTAATGGTCTGATGTAACTGAATGCATTTATTATCTTCTTTGCAAAGTAATACAGGTCAATTGTTTACTATATGGTGATAACAGTATTTTCGATTTACCCAGGCTTAGTGAGATGTGTCTGACATGTTACATAGGTGGTGAGTCATGTCTACCATATATGACAGGCTGAGAAACATATCATCCCTGCTCCTCTGCTTCCTTGCATTATGCAGAGGTGTGATCGTTATTATCACCCACACCAACAGGTTAAACATATGTTTAATAAGATGAAGAGGAATCACAGAAATGTTTGCATTGTGGGGACAGGGGACATCTAGCCATTGATAAGTTAGCAGAACAGTAAGGTATATGCTAAAAATTACAGACAAAATACTTTAAAAAGACCAAGCTAAATCATCTGAGGGTAGTAACAAGGCAGATTGTCTGCAGATATTTCTGCAATTTAATAATCCACCTGTACATCTGAATGGGGCTGTTTCATAATTTACCCTTAGGGTTACCCTTTCATCTCTCTAAAATTGAAGGATTTTAGCAGGTTTTAAATACCTTACTGCTGAGCATAGTTCTCACTGTCTCCGGTCCTTTCTGGTAAGGACTTTATGTGAATTTGCTCATAGTTTCATAGACTCAGATTATAAACCAGTAAGTAAAGACAGATTATTGAAAATTATATTCTGTAAATAGTAATAATTCTCTAACAGACTGTAACAGACAGAGGCATAACTTTAAGCTCCTTGACCCCAATGCAAAATCTCTAGGTCCTCCAACTATCATGAGTCATGAGAGGGGTTGTCAACTACTTGGACAACCCTTTATCATTCCCCTTTTTTGCCCCTCCCCCCCCAAACTAAAGCTTATACTCACCTCCGGTGTGGCCGCGGTTCCAGCGATATCTGAAGCTGCGTTCCCAGGGTCCACATGACATTGTTATAATACACGAGCACCACGACCAATCAGCACCAGCCTCCTTTACCCTGCCTTTGGACATTTGAACCGGAAGTCAGTTCACATCCTGCTCAAATGTCCGAAGGCAGGGAAACAGACGCTGGGCGCTGGTTGGTCACGGGGCCTGTGTGTCATAACAATGTCATGTGGGCCCGGGAATGTGACTTCAGACATTGCTAGAATAGCGGCCCCACAGGAGGTGAGTAAAGATTTGTTAATTTTTAAGGGGCGAACAAGAGGAATGAGAAGGGGTTGTCCAAATAATGGACATGCCCTTTAATAGTAATGATCTTTTCCTTCTCATAATGGCCAAATGGACCTTTTGAGACTCTACCTCCTCTGTCCTAGGTCTCAAGTGTTATTGCAGCCATGCACCCCATATACTGTAGTTATGCCCCTGGTAACAGAAAATGAAGAAATACGAGGAAACTGATACGGATATGATGACACAAAAACAGGGTGAATTCAAAATATGTGAGGCGAAGAATGAAAATACATCTAAGGCAGGAATGGGGAATTAATTTTTCCATAGGGGCCACATGAGACACTGTGACTGTTGGGCTGGAATTATTTATGTTCAATATTATTATTAACATATTAATTACAATTATAATTATTATTTTACTACTTAATATTCAGCAGAATGAAGTATGCTGACATCCCTCTATATATAGTATGTGACCACACACAGCCCCCCTATATATAGCATGAGCCCACACACAGCCGCCCTATGCAGTATGCCCCAATATAGCCCCACTATATACAGTATGAGCCCCCCAAACAGCCCCCTATATACAGTATGATCCCACACATGGCTTCCTATATACAGTATGAGCCCCCATATAGCCCTTATACATACAGTATGAGCCCCCAAACAGCCCCCTACATACAGTATGTGACAGTTACAGTTTCTTCCTCTATATAGGTTCCATCAGGGTCAGACTGAGGTGCTTAGGACCCACAGGTGAAATTAATTCTAGACGGATTAACCTACTGCTACTTTACATAGATATTTGACATGCTGACATACAGTATGTGAGACTTTTAGCACACAATAAATACTGCATGCAAAACAGAAATGTGTTGTGTATCGCTATACTCACCTCTGGTGCCGGCGCTGTTCCAGTGATGTTGGCACTGGGTGTCCCTGGCCTTGTGTCATATTATGTCACACGAGTCCTGTGCCCAATCAATGTTCGATTCACTCTCACCTCCTTCAGACCAGACAAAACTATCCATCTGCTCCAACTGGCACAGCTCCTGTAACTAAACCATCACTGCAATATAATAGCATGATAGTTTGCTGCGATCTGTGGAGAATACAACTCCTAGGAAGTTCTGAAGGCATACAAATATCATTAGATGTTTGGACTTGTTGTTACCGGAGCTGAAGAGGAAGATCGTCACAGAATTTTCAGTAACCACAGTGGTGGAAAAATTGTTAAGGGATGAAAAAAGACTAAAGGCCGCTTTACACGCTGCGATATCGTGACCGATATTGCTAGCGTGCATACCCGCCCCCATCGGTTGTGCGACACGGGCAAATCGCTGCCCGTGACGCACAACATCACGCTGACCCATCACACTACTTACCTGCCTAGCGACGTCGCTGTGACTGGCGAACCGCCTCCTTTCTAAGGGGGCGGTTCGTTCAGCATCACAGCGACGTCACAGCAGCGTCACCGAACCGCCGCCCAATAGAAGCGGAGGGGCGGAGATGAGCGGGACGTAACATCCCGCCCACCTCCATCCTTTCTCATTGCAGGCGGCCGCCGGTAAGGTGAGGTTCCTCGTTCCTGCGGTGTCACACATAGCGATGTGTGCTGCCGCAGGAGCGGTGAACTACTTCGTACACCGTGCACCAGCGATATTCGAGAATAGAAGGGCATGTCACCGAAGAGCGATTTTGACCGTTTTTGCGACGATTCAAAATCGCTCATAGGTGTCACACGCAAAGACATCGCTAAAGCGACCGGATGTGCGTCACAAGTTCCGTGACCCCAACGAGATCGCTTGAGCGATGTCGCAGCATGTAAAGCAACCTTAACTCTTCATAGAATGGTAAAGTTGGAAGGGACCTCAATGGCCATCGGGTCCAACCCCCTGCAAGTGCAGATTTTAATAAATCATCTCAGTTATGTGTTATCCAGTTTCCAGGTGAAGATTTCCATTGATGGAGAGCTCACTACTTCCCGTGGTCGCCTGTTCCACTCCCTGACTGCCCTCACTGTCAGAAAGTTTTTCCTAGAGTCTAATCTGAATCTCCTTCTGCCTCAGATGGCCCGTTAAAATGTATGGTGCTCACAATGTCACCATTCCATGTACGCCCTATACAAGTGACCTTATGTTGGCAATTTGCCAACTGATTTCCTTCAGCTTCGAAAGAAGTGAAATACATCTAGTCGACTGTTCACTCTCACTGAGAATACTGGAAAATCGTGCGTGACACACTATCATGATTCGACAGTCTGCAGTCACATAGTGAATACAAAATTTTGATGCAAGACAACCATTTTAACATATATGTTTTGCAAATATAGTGGAACCTTGGATTAAGAGTAACTTGGTTTGAGAGTTTTGCAAGACAAGCAAAGGTTTTTAAAAATTTCTAACTTGGTTTAAGAGCAATGCTTTGCAATAAGAGCAAATTCCCACCATGTATACTTCCAGTTCCGTCCTTTCACTGCGCTCTGAACCACTCTTTAGGTAACTTTCTGTACATATGTATTGTTTACTGTATACAGTATACTATTGTACAGAATATACTATGTAGCATTTCTATCAATTTCTATTTGTGGCTAACCAGTATATCACATTGTTTATACTGTACCTCTCGCACACCAACAATTCTATTGTAAGCTAATGTGCAGTTGAATTTGTTTTACATGCTTTTAATGTACGGTATTTTGTATTAGTGCACTGTAATAATTTTATATGAATACAGTACATTAGTTTTTATTGTAATAATTTTGTATAAATACAGTAAATATTTTTGGGTTGTGGAACAAATTGTCTGTTTCAATTATTTCCTATGGGAAAATTCACTTTGATATAAGAGTAACTTGGTTTAAGAGCAAACTCCCGGAACTAATTATGCTCGTAATCCAAGGTTCCACTGTACCTATTTTCTGTGGACAGTCCAGGAAACAATTCAGTATTTTTTGGCAGTTTTCTCACAGCAAAACACAACTGCTATGCATCTGAATCTGTATGTCAGGCTGAGGCCACACTGGGATTAGTGAAAGTCCTCGCATGACACTTAGCACACGCTCGCAGCACAGCAGAAGCCGATGTGTCATGTGAGGGTCATGCGACTGTAGTCCGATCGTGCCATCAGACCATAGCTGAGGAGGGGGGGCCGGCGCTGCAGAGGGGAGGGAGGCATTTATCTCCCTATCTCTTCCATTGCCGGCTGATGCAAGAATTGCAATGCACTTGCGTTACACCGCTGTAATGCGAGTGCAGTACGATGTTTTTCTCACCCCCATAGACTTGAATGGGTGCGAGTGAAACAGGACAGCATTCCACCCACAGCATGCTGCGACTGTTTTCTCGGTCCGATTAGGGATGAGAAAAAAAATTGCTCATGGAAGCTGCCCGATAGAGAAATATTGGTCCGAGTGGAATGTGGTTTTTTTTTTGTTTTTTTTTTTAATAGCATTCTACTCGCTCCATATTACTCGCCGTGTGTGCTGACCCTCACTGACTCAGCAAAATCCCAATACTGCGGTTCAGTGAAGGCCAGCCTGCATCAGCGGAAAGCTGCAGGCAGATAGAAGAAGAGCAAGTTCCGGTCAAGTCTCATAAATGGGGCAAAAAGACCCTAGCAACTAACTCACTATATGCATGGTCGTAACCATAGATACCCAAGTTCCTGCAATGCCCTGCACATGATTTAAGCTACATAGTGAATCAGAAGAACTGTACTACATTCCTAATTGGCGGTATTTTAATATTATTATTACACCTACTGCATATTGGGATAGGATCATGGAGATGGGAATACCCCTTGACATCTCTATGAGGGATACTTCTGTCTTCATAAATTATACCCACTTAATTACTATATCTATAAATAATGACAAGACAACTTCCATTGGACGAATGGCCACAGCTTTATTTAACAAGTATATATATATAACTTTCCCGCGGCTCAACATGCCGCCCCTTCCATAACTGATATATATATATATATATATATATATACATTCCAAACACCACAAACCAAACACCGATAGGTCCGTCCCAGAAGCAACCAATTCTTCCTAGCCCCTGGCCGTATCCTAAAACCAGCCCAAGGGACCACCTCGGCCGTGACTAAAACCGACCCGAGGTGTGAGAGGTATTAACGTTCCATCGTTAAATACCCCTCCCCCGAACCTGCAGGACCTATGCCCACAAGTTCCCAATTTCTTACGAAGCCACTACCCCTGAGTGACTTCGTACCACCAACCGAGTATCGGTACTCCCAGCCTCTGACAACGGACCTATCCCCCCGCTGTGGCAAACAAATCTTCCCTTTCTTATCTTTTTATTTATTTATTTTCATTTATTTATTTTTCCTTTTTTTTTAAATATATATATATATAATTATTATTACTTTTTCTTTTTCTTTTCTTCTTTTTTTTTTACACAATTAATTAGGGCGGGTGGGTGGGCCACGCTGATCTTCCTGCAGCAAGAGGAGGTAACCACTGCCTCACCCCACCTATATACCCCCCTGATCAGCCAGCCTCCTACCCTATCCCTCCCAATCACAACTGCCCCCTTTCCACCAATCCCATAACCCAATAGAATGCACACTTCTGCATTCCAAACATTAACCCCTTCAGACCCTAGGCCCCTCCAGATTGTCATGGGCTTATTCGCCCTTATAGGGCTCACTTGCCCTCTTGACATCTCTATGAGGGATACTTCTGTCTTCATAAATTATACCCACTTAATTACTATATCTATAAATAATGACAAGACAACTTCCATTGGACGAATGGCCACAGCTTTATTTAACAAGTATATATATATAACTTTCCCGCGGCTCAACATGCCGCCCCTTCCATAACTGATATATATATACATTCCAAACACCACAAACCAAACACCGATAGGTCCGTCCCAGAAGCAACCAATTCTTCCTATCCCCTGGCCGTATCCTAAAACCAGCCCAAGGGACCACCTCGGCCGTGACCAAAACCGACCCGAGGTGTGAGAGGTATTAACGCTCCATCGTTAAATACCCCTCCCCCGAACCTGCAGGACCTACGCCCACAAGTTCCCAATTTCTTACGAAGCCACTACCCCTGAGTGATTTCGTACCACCAACCGAGTATCGGTACTCCCAGCCTCTGACAACGGACCTATCCCCCCGCCACCGACTGGCCACGTGACCCCTTACATGGCCCGGGCCCTCCACACCCCCACTGCGTGCTCCAAACCTTCCCGCAAACCGAGCATCCACAGATCCAAACCAATATCGGTGAGATGAACTCTGTCCTGCCGCAAATATTGATCCGACGACTCCTCTAAGTCCCTGTGCCGCACGACAAAGCCTCCATTCCACGCCACAAAGTGGCCACTCGCCCTGTTCAACTTGCTACACGCCCTGTTAATCCGCTAGACTGACCTGGCAAAACGCCAACTCATCCGAGCCACGATATCTGACCAGACGATAACGATACCCGGAAACTCTCACCACACTAGCCAAAGGTCCAACTTAATTTTCCGCTTCAAATCTCTGGCTGCCCGCACTCCCAAATCGTTTCCTCCCGCATGTAAATTAAAACATTGGGATCCTGGTCAACAGTAACATAATATGCCACCTCCGCGCATACTTCCCCCCACATCAAATCACGAATCCCAATCCATTTTACTCGCGCCTCCTCTCTCGCCATTCCGAGTTGTCGACCGTCCGTATGCACGTCCGCCCGCAACTCCCCCCAGTACACGTAGGAGTGCCCGAGTACACAGACAAGACACACACCTATAAGCTTATAAACACCATTAAGAACAGAAAAAACCCACATGCCGCACAGCCATTAAACATCCCTTATTAACCTCCAAACTGAATCGATCGCCCTCACTCGATTCCTTGGCACTGCTCCCACCCGTGCCAAACAAGTGTGGCGCCCCTGACCTGGTCAGGCACCACTGAGTACTGCACCCATGCTGGGGACAGTACAATACAGGTAATCCAGAAGGCTGACCGAGGTGTGACTACACAGGCGCATAGTGATCAGGTCTCACACATGTACCTTTGAGAGGACCCCTGGGGATCCCAGGAGGGGGAAAAGCCTTGACCTCCACTGGAATAGTGGAGGGGGCCAAAAGCCTCCATCTCCTCTCAAGGGGTGTGGTAAGAGAGTCTGGTTGCTAGGTGGCGTAGGCAAGAACAGGAGAGGAGGAGCAGTGAGCCGGTTCAGTGCAGAGTCCAGGGAGCTCGAGTGAGGAGCAGATCCCGTGGGCTGCTGTAGTCTGACAGCGTCCGCGCAGTGGCTACCGACGGGGGAGAACGGTCAACAAGGAGTGCTACCCGAAACCCATCTCAGCTAGAGAGAGAGCACGGAGTGGGAAGTAAGGAGACTGCTAGGGAGTACCAGGCCCAAACGGGCGGCAGATCCCGAAGCGGAGATAGATCCAGCTTTCTTTTGCTAAACCTGCCGGTGTGGGGCTCTCAAAGCCCACGCCACAACACCACAAAAGCCGCAGCCACGTAGCCACAGTTAGGGCCCATAGGTCACAGGAGGCAAGTAGCTGGAGTGGCCTGGTCCAGGCGACAAGCAAACGGCAAACGAAGGGGAGAGAGGCTGCAGCATCTTCCCTGGGTGACCCCCATAGGGACTAAAAGTCGGGGTCACCCCAAACCAAAAAGGGCTAAGGAAGGCGAGTTGGTAGTCACCATCAGAAGTCAGCCTGAAGGATACCTGGTTCCAGTCTGGTTAATCCCAGCTACGCCCGGGTTACTCACCCTATCAACTGTGAGTAAAAACCCTGAAAGACACTCTGCCTGTGTTGAGTCATTCTGCGCCTTGTAGTTCTACACATCTACACAGGGCCCTGGGGCTTGCCTCACTCTCAGGAGGCTATCACAACTGACTGCACCCACCATCAGCCCCAGGCATCCCTTAACCTGCAGTGGCGGTCCCCACTGACCGCAAATCTGAGAGTGGCGTCACGACAATCAAGAAAGAAGGTTTCCTACCTGTGACCAGACAGATCCATCTACGTGGAGTCCCTGAAGGTAATGCACCGACACTGCATCAGCGTTAGCGGGGCTTCACATCTGGCGTCACGAACAGGATAAGGACTAGACCTGTTCAGACAGGTGACCATGTGCCTGGGCGGTCCGCTTGAAAAATTGGAAGCGCCGCCATATTGCCACCATGAAAAGCGCGCTGAAAAACAACAGCAGCCCGCGCTGGAAGAAGTTACCGCCCACGAAGAGGTGTGGCTACCCAGAGATCCCCTGCAGAGTTCTGACCTCGCTTGTGAAGAGAGCGGAAGCGTCCAGAGACGTCGGGACAGAAAGGGAGCCAGAAGCCTGCTGCTGGGAGAGGAGCTGCTGAAAGAGGCAGAGCGGAAACTGAACAGCTTGCTACGAGAGGCAACGACGAGTCCACTGCTGGAAAATCGTGCAGAAGAGGGCGCAGAAGAAATGGCGTCTGACCGCAGAAACCCAGAACCGGGCTCCGCTGCCTGGTGGTATCGGGAGCTGGCCCAGTTCTGCGACCGACTGGAGACCCGGGTCGTAGAGCAGATCAGAGAAGAACGGATGGAACTTCTGGAGATGGCTGCCGCGGTTCAGGCCTATGAAGGGAGAGCCGCGCGCCGAGCGCCAGACCGAGTGGCAACGACTCAGACCCCGATGCTGCCACCGATGGGTGAGTCCTGTGTTGCCCCTGCCAGCCCGGATGCCCCGACCCCAGCTGCCACGCCCGCGGTCCCCGAGGAGGCGCCCGCCGCAGCCACGCCAGGTGCGGCCCGTCCAGCCCAGGCCGCCGCAGCGATGCCCTGCTCGGCCCACCAAGACCCGGTCCCTGCAGCGATGCCCTGCCCGGCCCGCAAAGAACAGGCTGCCACCGCGACCCTCATCCGCGCCGCAGGCGTAACGCTGACCCAGGCCGCCGCCCTGCTAGGCCCGGCCCGCCAAGACCCCACCGCCGCAGCAACGCTCGTCCGCGCCGCAAGTGAGGTGCTAAACCAGGCCGCAGCCACGCCAGGCGCGGCCCGCCAAGCCCAGACTGCTGCAGCGACGCCCAGCCCAGCATGCACAGAGCCCACTGCAACAGCGACGCTGATCCAGGCCGCCGCCATGCCAGGCGCGGCCCGCCAAGACCAGGCCGCCGCCATGCCAGGCGCGGCCCGCCAAGACCAGGCCGCCGCCATGCCAGGCGCGGCCCGCCAAGACCAGGCCGCCGCCATGCCAGGCGCGGCCCGCCAAGAAAAGACAGACGTACCCTTATTTACCCCGGCCTGTAAGGCCAGAGCAGACACTGCTCCCCAGTCCAAAGAGGTCCCTGCTGGAAAGCCCACGCTGGGGGAGGACCCCGCATACTGGCAGCTGAAGGCTGACATGGAGGCCAAGTTTCCACAATGGTTGGTGGACCAGTACATACTCCCTCCGCACACCCCCAAGAGGATTCCGGCAACCCCTGCAGCAATCACGCCAAAGAGTCCCCCGCCTGGGCCTGCTGAAGGAAGTCCATCCCCAGCACCGCCACCAAAGGAGTGCCAAGAAGAACTAAGGGGGAGAGGAGGCCAGGAAGTTGAGGAGTTGACTCAGGAGCCACCAGCTGTGGACCCATGCCCAGAGCCGGAGATGCTGCCCTATTCCCGTTGGGATGAAGAAGACCTGACACCGTCTGCTGACGAAGATCTGACCAGAAACCTCACCTGGGGGCCTGCAGGCATTGAAGTAACAGCCCAGCAGAATCAAGCCCGCAAAACACGGCGTCGTAGCAGAACCCAGTTGTCTCCTGCACCGCCATCCCCAGAGCAGAGAGAAGTTACGGCCAGAGACCTACAGGAGAAACGGTTCCTGAGAAGAGCCAAAGCACAGGTCAGAGGACCCCTTTGTAGAGGAATTGTGGAAGACTTTAGCCTGAAGTCAGGATACGGGTTCATCGTTGCACCTGGTATCAAAGAAGGCATTTTTGTCAATAGGAGAGACGTCAGAGCTAATTTGCCCAGAGGACATCCTGGAAGGAACCTGCGTACAGGAGACTCCGTACAATTTACCATGCATCAAGGAGAAAGAGGGTGGTATGCGCTAGACGTAACACCATGTCCTACAGAGAAAGAAACAGATACAGAGAAAGAAACAGATACAGAAGATACAGAGGAAAGAAAAGAAAAGGGACCCATTGATGACCAAGATGGAGAAACCAACAGGTGCCGCAGCCCTACAGGCCCAAGCCCTGGTAAGGAGGAATCTGCCTAAAGTAAGAAGTACAGCAGTTGAAAAGTTAAAGTTTTGACCAGTTTGAAGTTTGCAACGTTTTCAAGTTTAAGCAATGTGCCCACATAAACTAATGTGAGAAATAAACCTTAAGGCTATGAACTGGCTATAGCCACAAACTCTCGCAGTGTAAATAGTTACACCAGAGGGTACCACCACCAGAGTCAGCCTGTTTAGGGGCTTGGCTCGTCTGCAACCAGGGAGCACGTCCGTATATAGGGCCTTGGCTCACCTGCAACCAGAGAGCATGCCTGTTTATGGGGCCTGGCTCTCCACCACAAAGAGGGTACCTGGTCAGCACCAACTGTGGAGGCCGCCTCTACATCCTGCCAGAAGAGGCTGAAGGCGCGGATCCACCAGGCCAGGTATACCCTGAAACCACCAGCCCATGAAAGCCGCCTCTACATCCTGCCAGAAGTGGCTGAAGGCGCGGCCAACGTGAAAGGGTTTTGGGTGGGTTAACGGACTTGTGGGTGGAGGGTGGTGATGTATGGTACCTGGTGATCTTAAAAATGTTTTACATGTTTTAACGTTTTATGCATTTTAAAATGTTGTCTTGCAGCCCGAGGACGTGCTGGTGATAACTAAGGGGGAATGTGGCGCCCCTGACCTGGTCAGGCACCACTGAGTACTGCACCCATGCTGGGGACAGTACAATACAGGTAATCCAGAAGGCTGACCGAGGTGTGACTACACAGGCGCATAGTGATCAGGTCTCACACATGTACCTTTGAGAGGACCCCTGGGGATCCCAGGAGGGGGAAAAGCCTTGACCTCCACTGGAATAGTGGAGGGGGCCAAAAGCCTCCATCTCCTCTCAAGGGGTGTGGTAAGAGAGTCTGGTTGCTAGGTGGCGTAGGCAAGAACAGGAGAGGAGGAGCAGTGAGCCGGTTCAGTGCAGAGTCCAGGGAGCTCGAGTGAGGAGCAGATCCCGTGGGCTGCTGTAGTCTGACAGCGTCCGCGCAGTGGCTACCGACGGGGGAGAACGGTCAACTAGGAGTGCTACCCGAAACCCATCTCAGCTAGAGAGAGAGCACGGAGTGGGAAGTAAGGAGACTGCTAGGGAGTACCAGGCCCAAACGGGCGGCAGATCCCGAAGCGGAGATAGATCCAGCTTTCTTTTGCTAAACCTGCCGGTGTGGGGCTCTCAAAGCCCACGCCACAACACCACAAAAGCCGCAGCCACGTAGCCACAGTTAGGGCCCATAGGTCACAGGAGGCAAGTAGCTGGAGTGGCCTGGTCCAGGCGACAAGCAAACGGCAAACGAAGGGGAGAGAGGCTGCAGCATCTTCCCTGGGTGACCCCCATAGGGACTAAAAGTCGGGGTCACCCCAAACCAAAAAGGGCTAAGGAAGGCGAGTTGGTAGTCACCATCAGAAGTCAGCCTGAAGGATACCTGGTTCCAGTCTGGTTAATCCCAGCTACGCCCGGGTTACTCACCCTATCAACTGTGAGTAAAAACCCTGAAAGACACTCTGCCTGTGTTGAGTCATTCTGCGCCTTGTAGTTCTACACATCTACACAGGGCCCTGGGGCTTGCCTCACTCTCAGGAGGCTATCACAACTGACTGCACCCACCATCAGCCCCAGGCATCCCTTAACCTGCAGTGGCGGTCCCCACTGACCGCAAATCTGAGAGTGGCGTCACGACAATCAAGAAAGAAGGTTTCCTACCTGTGACCAGACAGATCCATCTACGTGGAGTCCCTGAAGGTAATGCACCGACACTGCATCAGCGTTAGCGGGGCTTCACACAAGACTTCAATATTGCTACAAATTGAAATTTGAACAACGATGACCCGTCCTCATGCCTCAGGAAGGAGCCAGGGTAACCCCCGTGCATCCTTAAAACCTGCCACCTGTGCAACTGGACACCAGTGGTGTCCTGGAATGCCATACAACACCGTCAAATGTCCACGACCCATCTGATCCGTTTTGGAACGGTGCAAAGTACATTCAACTCGACCGTCCCCCAGCCCCACATCCCCTATTAAAAGGCCTCCTGCCACCTGCTTTGCAGGACTAATCAATTCACTAATGCGAAAAGCACCAAAACATGACAAAACAAGCGCTACCGCAAACAATGCCTGCTCATACTGTGAACTGTGATGAACACACCTCGCCCAAACAACGCACTATAAGTGCCAACAAGTGAATAGAAATTGGTCTTCTTGTGTCCCGAGCCCTCGGCCCTTTCCTAAAACCTTCCATGGCTTGCCGCACCAGAAAATCTTTTGTAGCATCTGTAACCACGTGCAATTTAGACAAAAACGCTAGTGCCACCAACCTGTGTCCCATCACCGACACTGATCGGCCCGCCAAAAATTCTCAGCTAACAAACGTCAAAACCCCCAACACCTGTCCATTGTAACCAGGCCTCATTAAACCCTCTCGTTCCAATTCTTCCCATTTCTTCCACACCGACTGATATCGGCACCAAGTGACCTCGGTCACCGATCTACTAATCCGTTCGAAAGGGACACCGATGCCAGATCACACAGCCAACCTGGACATTGTTCTCCATCCTCGTCCAACCCCGGCACCAGTCTACTGAACCTGCGACACTGAAATCAAAACAGTGCGTCAGCCACCCCAATTTTGTACCCCCAGCACATGCCTTGCCACCACACAAATGTTGAAATCCAAGCAACGCAGCACCAAATGCCTTAAATACCCCACTACTGGGGGTGATTTTGCTGACAAAGTGGTAATAGCATGCACCACCGCCATATTATCGCAGTGCAAGCAAACCTTTTTTCCAACAAATTCTGAACCCCACAACTCGATTGCCACTACAATCGGAAAGGGTTCGAGCAACGCCAGATTTTTTTACCAACCCCTTCTCCTTCCACAGCCGTGGCCACTCCACAACACCCCAGTGAGTCTGAAAATCGCTCCAAAACCCACCGCTCCTGCCGCATCCGTAAACAGTTCCAGCTGACTATAGGACATTGTTATACTCATCCACAACGTCTTTCCATTGTCCTTGTCAAAAAAGGAGTCCCAAACCAGCAAGTCCCCTTTCATCACCTTTTCCACTCTAACAAAGTGATTTGGCGATACGACACCTGAGGTCGCACTTGCCCATCTTCTATTGAATATCCGCCCCATCGGCACAATGCGACATGCGAAATTCAATTTACTGAACACCGGCTGCAAAACCCTCAACCTTACCTTTCTTGCCTGATACAACGCTCTAACAGACGCTTTAAATCCACCAACTTCTCTTCTGGCAGCCGGCACTCCATGGCAACCGTATCGATTTCGATGCCCAAGAAACATAAAAACCGTCGCTGGTACTTCCGTTTTTTTCTTTGCCAATGACATACCAAAACTCAGAGCAATCCGCTACAAAGTAAACAATAACAAGGAACAAACCGAGGAACCCGCCGACCCAACGGACAAAAAATCATCCAGATAGTAAATTACTGAATGAACCCCTGCCACGTCCCGCACTCCCCATTCCAGAAAGGAACTAAATGCTTCAAAATAAGCACATGAAATAGAACAACCCATGGGCAGGCAGAGATCCCATAATATTCTCCATTCCAAATGCACCGCAACAAATGATGGCTATCTGGATTTACCGGAAGCAAGCGAAAAGCCGCTTCCACATCTGATTTCGCCATCAACACCCCCTGTCCTGCTGCTCGCACTAATTCAAACGCCCTAGCAAATGAAATGCAAGAAACTGCGGACAGATCCGGTGAGATCCCATCATTAACCGACAACCCGGCCGGGTAAGATTACTGATGTAAGAGCCTGAATTTCATCGGCTCTTTCTTGGGCACAACCCCCAATGGCGAAATCCTGAGGTTAGGGAATGGAGGGTCCTTACACGGACCCGCCATCCGACCTAGCTCCACCTCCTTAGTTAGCTTGTCCCTCCCAGCTTCCGGGTGTTCCGTTGCAGACCTCAAATACCTGGGCAAAAAACTGGGGCCCTAGAAACAAACGAGAACCTGCAACCGTCAACCAAAACCGTGCCGCAATAACCCTGCCGCCTGCACATCCGTATACCTATTTAGATAGGGAAGCATCCCTCTACTTTCACTGGCATCCTCCCTCTTTCCAGCCCCTTCCCCTGACTTCCCCTTTTCTTTTTAAAACACCTGACCAACAGGTGGGCACCTCAGCAACTGGAACTCTCGTGCTTGAACCGACACGAGGCCCCAAACTTGCAGTGCCCCTCATTACACTGTCAATATGCCCCCTTTCTTTTGCCAGCCGGCGACCCGTTGCTCATACCCAGGATCCCGGCACCCCCACGAAAGGGCTGAGCCGGAGTCTTCATCATTCGCATCCACAAGGATATATCCTTGTGGTCCCATCTAAGGCCAGGACGCAGAGCCATCCGTTGCCGGAAGTGCTCATCATATCTTAACCACCCCAAACCTCTGTACACTCGATATGCCTCCCCACTGGAATCCATATAGCCTAAAAGGGGCAGAGCAATGCTCCGGCTCCCTCTCCCTGATGATACTAGCTAGTATGGCAAACGTTTTCAGCCAATTAGTAAAGGTTCTGGGGATGAACCTATATCTCCTCTTCTCCTCATCCTCTTTTTCCTTCTTTGAATCGCTTAGTGTAACTTTAATCGAGATTAAACTTCTCCAGGGGGAGCAGGGAAAATATTTCCCCATACTCCCCCTTCCAAATTTTTTCCCTCACCTCCTTCTTCAAATGGACCCCCAGCGGACTCTCAAAGCACACATACACTTCGCTCTGCACCCTGTCATCTAAACGAACTACCTCATCCTCTTTCTCCTTGTCTGCATCCTTCTCTTTCGCCGTCTCAACCCCAGCCGAAATCCGGCCACTTGTGCTTCCACCGCAACCGCAACTCCAGCTCCCTGCACCCCTTCCTCCTGTACCACTGCAACCGATTGCTCATGCACCCGCCGGAAACACGGACCCGCTTGCTCCCGATCACTTTGCCACCAACCCCTGAAACATGTACTTACAGCCGCAACCGACCCCCCAACCCCAGAACCCACAACATTAAGCACAATTAATCATCTCTCACCGGGCTGCCTCTGGTCCGATCCTGGAGCAGCCGTGACAAGATATTCCTGCTGTCGCTCCTCTCCTCCAGATGCGTCCATTCGACGTTCCTCATCGGCGGAATCCGTGGTGCTGCTGGCATCCTCAGGGGGGACCCTCGGAGGGACAAACCGCACCCGGCGGCCATCAACCCCCGCGGTCATCGCCCCTGCTCCGCCAACTGTCTCCTGCTGGTCGTCCGCCTTTTTAACGGACGCGGCGTCCTGCCGCCATCAGCCCTCGCCGGATCACTGCCCATCTGTGAAGCCACCGCTCCATCGGCTGTCCTCAGAGGTCTCCCTCCCTGCCGGCTGCAGGAAGGCCGTATCCAGTCCGCCGTCTGCCGGGTCCGCCCTCCAGCCAGATCCCCGCTGGAGGGGACCGTCACCATTCACCGCAGTCTGAGGCCCTGCCGACTGCAGGAGCCACCATCCCCTCCTCCCTGGCTGCTGTCCTCTGGCTTCCCGCTCTCTCCAGTCCACTGCCGATTCCGCCGCGGGCGGCTCCCCTGCGGCCTGCAGGGAGTCTCCACTGTTGCCACCTCAAGCTGGGCTCTGCCCCCCGGCCCGCACGTCACCGGGGGCTGCCGTACGGGTGGTCTGGGTCCTTGCAGGCCGCGAACCGGAAGTAGGCCTCAGTGTAGCTCCGCCCACTTCCAGCTCGCGGGGTTACAGACGCGGATTCCTCCCGGTGACCGGAGGGGAACCAGGGTACATCCGCGGGCTCCCCTGTCCCGGAGGGTCCCCGAAGGGGCTCCGTAACTGTATTCTATTTCCCCCAGCCGGGGAGTAGCGCTCCGGTGGCCGCGAGCCTGAGCGCGCAGCTCAGGCCGAGGTGCAGGATCAGGCACCACCGGACCGGGAGCTCACACTGCAGCCAGCTGCTCACGCAGTGCCTCGACTCCCAGCACTCCAGAGGCTCCCCGGACCATCTCCATCAGGGCCTCCAAGTCAGAAATCCTGCAGCTCTCCCGATGATGATGATGACCACCAGCACTTCCAGCAGCATGTGGCCACGCTGATCTTCCTGCAGCAAGAGGAGGTAACCACTGCCTCAACCCCACCTATATACCCCCCTGATCAGCCAGCCTCCTATCCTATCCCCCCCAATCACAACTGCCCCCTTTCCACCAATCCCATAACCCCATAGAATGCACACTTCTGCATTCCAAACATTAACCCCTTCAGACCCTAGCCCCCTCCAGATTGTCATGGGCTTATTCGCCCTTATAGGGCTCACTTGCCCTCTTTAAATTTGTTAGTATTAAAGATGAAGTTAAGTTGGTAAATGCCAAAGTTAGCATATACTTATGGCTAACACGGTACAAAGATATATTTTACTTGTATCATATACTTACAGTGATATAATATTCTATATACGGTAATATGGATAGTGCAGAATAACCTTCTGTATGTGAAATACAGCAGAATCACTATACATATATGGCCAGAATCAGAACAAATCTTGTTTTCTAACATGAGAAAACTAATGACAGAAATATTGTAATTTTCAACTGTGTTTGATGATCCAGGCAAAACCAAACTGAAACCCCAGTGGCTGCCTAAGTGTTAGGGCAATAATCCTGCCGGACCCGATTTATGTCAATCAGATGAAATCCATGAAGAATTCTTGTTAAAATAAATATCTACCGTAGTAAGAATAACTAAGTTATAATCTAAAATAAAGACATGGAAACTTGCACAATGGACCTATAGTCAGCAATGATAATCTCCAGTAAATACAAGTAATTCAATGGTCATTTTCTCATAAAAAGAACATTACGGTATACAGTACAGACCAAAAGTTTGGACACACCTTCTCATTCAAAGAGTGTTCTTTATTTTCATGACTAAAAAATGTAGATTCACATTGAAGACATCAAAACTATGAATGAAAATATGTGGAATGAAATACTTAACAAAAAAGTGTGAAACAACTGAAAATATGTCTTATCCTAGATTCTTCAAAGTAGCCACCTTTTGCTTTGATTACTGCTTTGCACACTCTTGGCATTCTCTTGATGAGGTTCAAGAGGTAGTCACCGGAAATGGTCTTCCAACAGTCTTGAAGGAGTTCCCAGAGATGCTTAGCACTTGTTGGCTCTTTTGCCTTCACTCTGCGGTCCAGCTCACCCCAAACCATCTCGATTGGTTTCAGGTCTGGTGACTGTGGAGACCAGGTCATCTGGCGTAGCATCCCATCACTCTCCTTCTTAGTCAAATAGCCCTTACACAGCCTGGAGGTGTGTTTGGGATCATTGTCCTGTTGAAAAATAAATGATGGTCCAACTAAACGCAAACCAGTTGGAATAGCATGCCGCTGCAAAATGCTGTGGTAGCCATGCTGGTTTAGTATGCTTTCAATTTTGAATAAATCCCCAACAGTGTCACCAGCAAAGCACCCCCACACCATCACACCTCCTCCTCCATGCTTCACGGTGGGAACCAGGCATGAAGAGTCCATCTGTTCACCTTTTCTACAAAGACACGGTAATGGATCCAAAGATCTCAAATTTGGACTCATCAGACCAAAGCACAGATTTCCACTGGTCTAATGTTCATTGCTTAAGTTCTTTAGCCCAAACAAGTCTCTTCTCCTTGTTGCCTGTCCTTAGCAATGGTTTCCTAGCAGCTATTTTACCATGAAGGCCTGCTGCACAAAGTCTCCTCTTAATAGTTGTTCTAGAGATGAGAAGGTGTGTCCAAACTTTTGGTCTGTACTGTATGTGCCTCTTGCTAGAAATAACAATATTGCTGCCATTACACCTCCGACAGGTATTGTCACTGTCTCAATCTAATGAATGGCACCTTTGTGAATGGTAAATCCACTGGTCTCTGCATATTTTGTACTGTAAGAGCTGGCATATTGCAGGGATCAGTGAATATTTGTCCTATGGAAACTGTGCATCACTAGTGATTTATAAGGAGAAAAATAGAGCAAATGCTATTTGGAGTTCTATCAGGGCTTCCACTATTCACGTTCTGCTTTACTAACCATCGGTCAAGGGTCCCTCTGTGATGTACAGTGGGGAAAAAAAATTATTTAGTCAGCTACCAGTTGTGCAAGTTCTCCCACTTAAAAAGATGAGATTTGCCTGTAATTGACATCATAGGTAGACCACAACTATGAGAGACAAAATGAGAAAACAAACCCAGAAAATCACCTTGTCTGATTTGGAAACATTTTTTTTTTTTGCAAATTATGGTGGAAAATAAGTATTTAGTCACCTAAAAATGTGCAAAATTTCTGGCCCTCACAGACCTGTAACTTCTTCGTTAAGAGGCTCCTTTGTCCTTCACTCATTACCTGTAGTAATTGCACCTGTTTGAACTTGTTATCAGTATAAAAGACACCTGTCCGCAACGTCAAACAGTCACACTCCAAACTCCACTATGGTGAAGACCAAAGAGCTGTTGAAGGACATCAGAAACAAAATTGCAGCCCTGCACCAGGCTGGGAAGACTGAATCTGGAATAGGCAAGCAGATTGGTGTGATGAAATCAACTGTGGGAGCAATAACAAGAAAATGGAAGACATACAGTTAGGTCCAGAAATATTTGGACAGTGACACAATTTTCGCGAGTTGGGCTCTGCATGCCACCACATTGGATTTGAAATGAAACCTCTACAACAGAATTCAAGTGCAGATTGTAACGTTTAATTTGAAGGTTTGAACAAAAATATCTGATAGAAATTGTAGGAATTGTACACATTTCTTTACAAACACTCCACATTTTAGGAGGTCAAAAGTAATTGGACAAATAAACCAAACCCAAACAAAATATTTTTATTTTCAATATTTTGTTGCGAATCCTTTGGAGGCAATCACTGCCTTAAGTCTGGAACCCATGGACATCACCAAACGCTGGGTTTCCTCCTTCTTAATGCTTTGCCAGGCCTTTACAGCCGCAGCCTTCAGGTCTTGCTTGTTTGTGGGTCTTTCCGTCTTAAGTCTGGATTTGAGCAAGTGAAATGCATGCTCAATTGGGTTAAGATCTGGTGATTGACTTGGCCATTGCAGAATATTGCACTTTTTTGCACTCATGAACTCCTGGGTAGCTTTGGCTGTATGCTTGGGGTCATTGTCCATCTGTACTATGAAGCGCCGTCCGATCAACGTTGCGGCATTTGGCTGAATCTGGGCTGAAAGTATATCCCGGTACACTTCAGAATTCATCCGGCTACTCTTGTCTGCTGTTATGTCATCAATAAACACAAGTGACCCAGTGCCATTGAAAGCCATGCATGCCCATGCCATCACGTTGCCTCCACCATGTTTTACAGAGGATGTGGTGTGCCTTGGATCATGTGCCGTTCCCTTCCTTCTCCAAACTTTTTTCTTCCCATCATTCTGGTACAGGTTGATCTTTGTCTCATCTGTCCATAGAATACTTTTCCAGAACTGAGCTGGCTTCATGAGGTGTTTTTCAGCAAATTTAACTCTGGCCTGTCTATTTTTGGAATTGATGAATGGTTTGCATCTAGATGTGAACCCTTTGTATTTACTTTCATGGAGTCTTCTCTTTACTGTTGTCTTAGAGACAGATACACCTACTTCACTGAGAGTTTTCTGGACTTCAGTTGATGCTGTGAACGGGTTCTTCTTCACCAAAGAAAGTATGCGGCGATCATCCACCACTGTTGTCATCCGTGGACGCCCAGGCCTTTTTGAGTTCCCAAGCTCACCAGTCAATTCCTTTTTTTCTCAAAATGTACCCGACTGTTGATTTTGCTACTCCAAGCATGTCTGCTATCTCTCTGATGGATTTTTTCTTTTTTTTCAGCCTCAGGATGTTCTGCTTCACCTCAATTGAGAGTTCCTTAGACCGCATGTTGTCTGGTCACAGCAACAGCTTCCAAATGCAAAACCACACACCTGTAATCAACCCCAGACCTTTTAACTACTTCATTGATTACAGGTTAACGAGGGAGACGCCTTCAGAGTTAATTGCAGCCCTTAGAGTCCCTTGTTTTGTAAACAGCTAAAATAACAAAACTTGTGTCACTGTCCAAATATTTCTGGACCTAACTGTACAAGACCGCTGATAATCTTCATCGATTTGGGGCTCCACGCAAGATCTCCCCCCGTGAGGTCAAAATGAAAATGATCACAAGAATGGTGAGCAAAAATCCCAGAACCACACAGGGGGACCTAGTGAATGGCCTGCATAGAGCTGGGACCACCGTAACAAAGGCTACCATCAGTAACACACTACGCCGCCAAGGACTCAGATCCTGCAGTGCCAGACGTGTCCCCCTGCTTAAGCCAGTACATGTCCGGACTCATATGAAGTTTGCTAGAGAGCATTTGGATTATCCAGAAGAGTATTGAGAGAATATCATATGATCTGATAAAACCAAAGGAGAACTGTTTGGTAGAAACACAACTTGTTGTGTTCGGAGGAGACAGAACGCTGAGTTGCATCCAAAGAACATTATACTTACTGTGAAGCATGGGGGTGGCAACATCATGCTTTTGGGCGGTTTCTCTGCAAAGGGACCAGGATGACTGATCCGTGTACATGAAAGAATGAATGGGGTCATGTATCGTGAGCAAACCTCCTTCCATCAGAAAGGGCATTGAAGATGAAACGTGGTTGGGTCTTTCATCATGATAATGATCCAAAGCACACCGCCAGGGCAGCGAAGGAGTGGCTTTGTTTGAAGCATATGAAGGTCCTAGAGTGGCCTATCCAGTCTCCAGATCTCAACCCCATAGAAAACCTTTGGAGGGAGTTGAATGTCCATGTTGCCCAGCGACAGGCCCAAAACATCACTTCTCTAGAGGAGATGTGCATGGAGGAATGGGCCAATATACCACCAACAGGGTGTGCCAACCTTGTGAAGACTTAAGCGGGCTTTACACGCTACAATATCGTTAATGAATTATCGTCGGGGTCATGGTGTTTGTGACGCACATCTGGCTTCATTAACGAGATCGCAGTATGTGACGCTTATGAGCGACCTTAAACGATCGCAAAAGCGGTCAAAATCGTTTGCCGCGGAGAGATCGTCCTGAAACAAAAAATCGTTTTCTCTTTATTAGCGATGTTGTTCCTCGTTCCTGCAGCAGCACACATCGCTGTGTGTGACACCGCAGGAGCGACGAACATCTCCTTACCTGCCTCCACCGGCAATGCGGAAGGAAGGAGGTGGGGGGGATGCTACGTCCCGTTAATTTCCGCCCCTCCGCTTCTATTGAACGCCCGCCGTGTGACGTCGCTGTGACGCCGACCGAACCGCCCCCTTAGAAAGGAGGCGGTTTGCCGGTCAGAGCGACGTCACAGAGCAGGTATGTGCATGTGACGTTGCCGTAGCGATAATGTTCACTACGGCAGCGATCACCACATATCGGCCGTACGACGGGTGCAGGTACTATCGAGCTCGACATCGCCAGCAAATGCTAGCGATGTCGCAGCGTGTAAAGCCCGCTTTAGGCCGGCGTTACACGGAAGGATATATCGTGCGATCGCATAAGCGATCGCACCCGCCCCCGTCGTTTCGTTAAACCCCCGTCACACGTACTTACCTCCCGAACGACCTCACTGTGGGCGGCGAACATCCCCTTCCTAAAGGGGGAGGGACGTTCGGTGTCACAGCGACGTCACACAGCGGCCGCCCAATAGAAGCGGAGGGGCGGAGATGAGCGGGACATAACATCCCGTCCACCTCCTTCCGCATTGCCGGCGGGACGCAGGTAAGCTGTGTTCGTCGTTCCCGGGGTGTCACATGGTGCGATGTGTGCTGCCACGGGAACGATGAACAACCGGCGCGCTGAAGGAGGAACGACATTTTGAAAATGAGTGACGTGTCAACGAGCAACGATAAGGTGAGTATTTTTGCTCGTTAACAGTCGCTTGTAGCTGTCACACGCTACGATATCTCTAGAGATGCCGGATGTGCGTCACAGAATCCGTGACCCCGACGACATATCGCCCGATATATCGTAGCGCATGACGCCGACCTTACAAGTAACGTTTGAGCTCTGTCATTGCCAACAATTTAACAAAATATTGAGATTAACTTTTGTTATTGACCAAATACTTATTTTCTACCATAATTTACCAAAAAAATCTTGCCAAATCAGACAAGGTGATTTTCTGGGTTTGTTTTCTCATTTGGTCTCTCATAGTTGTGGTCTACCTATGATGTCAATTACAGGCAAATCTCATCTTTTTAAGTGGGAGAACTTGCACAATTGGTGGCTGACTAAATACTTTTTTTCCCCACTGTACATAGGGATATATATACATTTTTATATTATGAACCAACACTTCCGCTCTGCAGTACCTATATCCGTTACATTACTGCTTGTATTCAATGATGCAATTGAAGGTACTGAAAAAATATATTTTGCTGCAACCAAAATTCCTCCGGAAGCTGGTTAAAAGTTCTTAAACATCCCATTCCCCTGAACCTGGGGCAGAAGATGAATATTTGCAAACTCTTGTGGTGAGAAGCCCTAGAACCTGAAGAACTCCGGCAGCTTCGGATTACGCCAAAGTGTTGTAAATTTAGAGAAACCTGAAACCCCTATAAGCGGTTTACTTTTTTTCCTCACACATTTACCTTTAAAGAAATGGTCAGATGTTTTGAATTTTTAAACTATGGAATCCTGCCCCCAAGGATAGCACCCGTGGGTGTCAAAAGTAGTCTAGCCACGAAACCTGTTTGTAGTTCCATATTCTAACCCCTCATATGCTGCAGCTGGGATGTTATAAAGTAGATCTAAGGGTCGGGAACAGCTAATTCACCTTTATCCTTCCCAAATTCTAATAAATCGTAACCAGACAACCT
The DNA here is from genome assembly GCF_048569485.1 of Anomaloglossus baeobatrachus. Lineage (NCBI taxonomy): Eukaryota > Metazoa > Chordata > Amphibia > Anura > Aromobatidae > Anomaloglossus > Anomaloglossus baeobatrachus. The sequence goes on along the minus strand of NC_134355.1, from coordinate 563,111,319 downwards.
CTTTAAAGTATCTATAAGGAGTACTTTACACGTTGCGACATCGCTAGCATCGGCTAGCGATGTCAAGCGCGATAGTACCCGCCCCCGTTGCACATGCGATATCTTGTGATTGCTGCCGTAGCGAACATTATCGCTGCGGCAGCATCACACGCACATACCTGGTCGGCGATGTCACGGTGACCGCCGAACAATCCCTCCTTCAAGGGGAAGGTGCGTCACCGCGACGTTACTAAGCGGCCAGCCAATAGAAGCGGAGGGGCGGAGATGAGCGGGACGTAACATCCCGCCCACCTCCTTCCTCCGCATTGACGGTGGACGCAGGTAAGGAGATGTTTGTCGTTCCAGTGGCTTCACACACAGCGATGTGTGACGCTGGTGGAGCAACAAACAACATCGTATCTGCAGCTGGAGCGACATTATGAGAATGAACGACGTGACACAGATCAGCGATTTTTTACTGTTATAGGTAACTGGTATTGTTTTATTTGTTGGTATTTGAAGCCGTAAAAGTGCTACTCTGTGTTACTGAAGGTAATCGGATCCATGTGTAAGGGAAATCTTGTTAAAAGCCTCCTGGTGGTAGGTTATAGACCCGAGACAAGAAGAGATCCATTAGTGTTGTGATACAATTAGGTGTATTAAGGTAGAAAAGTCTCGAAGACGTGGACAGCACTTGGATATTGACTGAGATTCAGTCTTTCAGAAATAGTAACGCTAAAAGCTGCAGCATAACGGTAAGAAGCTTATTCTTACAATTGCCTTACTCTTTCTAATCGATTAATCTCAAATTCTGAGTAAGCGCTTCAGCATTAAATAGTCTGTTTTAGTTACTTATACCTCTGTGAACTGTGTGTGCGGGATGTGATCAACTCTCTGATCAGCAGTCTGTACCAGCGGGGGCAAAGGCTTAGCATTGCTTGTATAGCAGATAGGAAAAATGAAAAAAAGGGTTGCAGTTAAAGTATTAGAGCTGATGTGTTAGAGGACCACGGTAGGGTCAGAAGGTTAATAAAGTATTTAGGGGGGACTGTTGAGGAGAGCCATAAAATGAAATACTTAATTAACCTCTTGACAAGGGATTGTGGGAAATGTCGATTTGCCTTACATAATTCAGGTTTCAGATCATATACATGACACAGATATAAAGATGGCCGCTATTTCCTGTTATCCACACCTTGCCTGGAATGCAAGGAATGTCCAGATGAAAGAAGACCTCCATATAAGGGAAGACCTCTGGTCAAGCTGGAAATCACAGACCAAACCATCAGCATGGATGCACCAGATGACGTCCCTCCCATCGTCATGGTTTCATCCACTGGAGTCAGACCTGCCCATCAACAGCAACACGGATCTCCCCATTCGCTAGCCCATGAACTGTCCCACTAAATGTGCATATCTGAACTTGTGTACGCCCCTAGCCTATATCAAGAGGACGCATGCTCTTCTCTGTCTGTTTTTGGTGCCATTTTCTACTGTGACCAAGAAGAGATTACACATCCGACTGTGTCTGGTGTGGATTCTTTTATGCATGCACTTGGCCCATATCAATTCGGCCAGGCAGTAGGCAACTAGTGATCTCTGGTTATGAGTTCACCTTAACATATATATATATATATATATATATATATATATATATATATATATATAAAAAGCTCAGTGTATGTGTGTGTGTGTGTGTGTGTGTGTATGTATGTATGTGTGTATGTTCGCTAAAGCAGGGTTCCCCAACTCCAGTCCTCAAGGCCCACCAACATTGCATGTTTTCAGGATTTCCTTAGCATTGCACTGCTGTTGGAACCAGCACCTGGGCAGGTAATTACATTAACACATGTGCAATACTAAGGAAATCCCAAAACCTGCACTGTTGGTGGGCCTTGAGGACTGGAGTTGGGGAACACTGCGCTAAAGGAATTTGCACCGTTGCATCTACAATCACGAAATTTTGCACAGACACTCCATGTCACTCAGGGAACATCATAGACTATGTTTAGACGGGAATATTTAAGCCCGTGCTTTCCAGTTACTCTACAAAAATCCTGCACCCCTTAAACTGAATGGAGCTGCAGGCTTTTGCGCTTGTTAATCGTATCATCTAGGCTTTACACACTACGATGTCGCCTGCGATGCCGGATGTGCGTCACTTTCAATTTGACCCCACCGACATCGCAGCTGCGATGTCGTAGTGTGCAAAGTACCCCTTAGTATAACAAGCTTATGTGTGAGGTAAAAAGATGTCGGTGGTGAGACGGATAGAGAGAGACAGAGAGATAGACGGGGAAAGAGACAGACGGGGAAAGAGACAGACGGGCAAAGAGACAGAGCTAGAAACAGACAGCCCTGGAAAGAGACAGCCCGGGAAAGAGACAGCCCGGGAAAGAGACAGACCAGGAAAGAGACAGCCTGGCAAAGAGACAGCCGGGCAAAGAGACAGACCTGGAAAGAGACAGCCCTGGAAAGAGACAGCCCTGGAAAGAGACAGCCCGGGAAAGAGACAGCCCGGGAAAGAGACAGCCCGGGAAAGAGACAGACCAGGAAAGAGACAGACCTAGAAACTGACAACTGGGCAAGAGACAGCCGGGCAATGAGACAGATGGGCAAAGAGACAGACGGGCAAAGAGACAGACCTGGAAAGAGACAGACCTGGAAAGAGACAGACCGGGCAAAGAGACAGCCCGGCAAAGAGACAGCCCGGCAAAGAGACAGCCCGGCAAAGAGACAGCCCGGCAAAGAGACAGACGGGCAAAGAGACAGACGAGGAAAGAGACAGACAGGGAAAGAGACAGACAGGGAAAGAGACAGACCAGGAAAGAGACAGCCTGGCAAAGAGACAGCCGGGCAAAGAGACAGACCTAGAAAGAGACAGCCCTGGAAAGAGACAGCCCTGGAAAGAGACAGCCCTGGAAAGAGACAGCCCGGGAAAGAGACAGCCCGGGAAAGAGACAGACCAGGAAAGAGACAGACCTAGAAACAGACAACTGGGCAAGAGACAGCCGGGCAATGAGACAGATGGGCAAAGAGACAGACGGGCAAAGAGACAGACCTGGAAAGAGACAGACCTGGAAAGAGACAGCCGGGCAAAGAGACAGCCCGGCAAAGAGACAGCCCGGCAAAGAGACAGCCCGGCAAAGAGACAGCCCGGTAAAGAGACAGACGGGCAAAGAGACAGACGAGGAAAGAGACAGACAGGGAAAGAGACAGACCAGGAAAGAGACAGCTGGGTAAAAGAACAGCCAGAAAAAGAGACAGATGGGTAAAGAGACAGATGGGCAAAGAGTCAGACGGGCAAAGAGTCAGACGGGCAAAGAGTCAGACGGGCAAAGAGTCAGACGGGCAAAGAGACAGACGGGCAAAGAGACAGACGGGCAAAGAGACAGCCCTGGAAAGAGTCAGACGGGCAAAGAGTCAGACGGGCAAAGAGACAGACGGGCAAAGAGACAGACCTGGAAAGAGAGAGACACACATAGAGACAGACAGAGAGATAGAGAGAGACAAACAGACACAGAGATGGCGATAGACTGATACAAATACAGAGAGATAGAAACAGACAGACAGAGACATAGACACAGACATACAAAAAAAGGCACAGACAGGGAGACAGACAGACAGTGACACACAGACAGAGACTGGGAGAGAGATAGAGAGACAGTTACTGTCCCGGGCAACACCTGGGTACTACAGCTAGTATCTAATATATAAAGCTGAATGTGTGTGTGTGTGTGTATGTATGTATGTCTGGGATTGGCATCTGCACCGTCGCAGCTACAGCCACAATCTTTTGCACACTCACACGTCTGGACCCCGAGAGCGTCATAGGCTATGTTGTGAGGCGAAATTTTAACCTCGCACAATTCAATTTACCAATCAATTTTGCCCCTATCTACATAATGAGGAAAAGTGAACGAAAAGTGTATCCGCACCGTCGCTTTTACAATCACGAAATTTTGCACAGACACCTCATGTGACCCAGGGAACGTCAAAGACTATGTTTTGACAGGAAAATTTAACCCCGCGCTTTACAGTTACTCTCCAAAAAACATGCCTCCATTAAAGTAAATGGAGCCTGAAACTACAGGTTATTAGTAGGAACTGTGATTGGTTGCTATAGGAACAAAAGACATTCATAGTTTAAGAAGCTTATATGTGAGGTAATAGGATGTCGGTGGGGCGACGGATAGAGAGAGACAGACAGAGAGAGCGACAGACAGGGAAAGAGACAGAGACAGACCTGGAAAGAGACAGACCTGGAAAGAGACAGACGGGGCACATTACTTGGCCAATTTAGTTAAATCTGTGTGGAATATCTGTGGTATTGAAATTTATGTTGTGAAATGCTTCTATTAGCTTAGTTTTTGCCCTGTAATAATTACATTTCTATCTATTTGTTTTGTGGTTTTTGTGTGCACAATACATTTTTATTAATACATTCTGTTTTGTTAACTGCAGTTATTAACCCGGGCGAAGCCGGGTAGTACAGCTAGTATATATATATATACATACACACAGATTAATGCACGAATTTAGGTGATGCATTCCCTGTTAGTGAATGGATAACTTCATGTAATTAGAGCTAAGCCTATGAGTTAACACAGTTAATGAATTTCTATTTTTACAGTAACAGCAGCCACACCTAGTGACATCTCCACTGTGTACTACAAACACATTCTTCACCTGACACAGTTACGTATGAACAGATATGGACAATATACATTGACGTGGACTTGACCGACTCCCAGTGAGAAAACTATGGAATACGCTGTGTATACATAGGAATATATGTCATTTAGCAGCTGGAAAAGTTAGGAGACTTAGGGGCACTTTGCACACTGCGACATCGCAGGTGCGATGTCGGTGGGGTCAAATTGAAAATGACGCACTTCCGGCATCGCATGCGACATCGCAGTGTGTAAAGGCTGGATGATACGATTAACGAGCGCAAAAGCGTCGTAATCGTATCATCGGTGCAGCGTCGGCGTAATCCATGATTACGCTGACGCGACGGTCCGATGTTGTTCCTCGCTCCTGCGGCATCACACATCGCTGTGTGTGAAGTCGCAGGAGCGAGGAACGTCTCCTACCGGCCTCACTGCGGCTTCCGTAGGATATGCGGAAGGAAGGAGGTGGGCAGGATGTTTACATCCTGCTCATCTCCGCCCCTCCGCTCTGATTGGCTGCCTGCCGTGTGACGTCGCAGTGACGCCGCACGACCCGCCCCCTTAACAAGGAGGCGGGTCGCCGGCCACAGGGACGTCGCACGGCAGGTGAGTGTGTGTGTGAAGCTGGCGTAGCGATAACTTTCGCTACGCCAGCTATCACCACATATCGCTGCTGCGACGGGGGCGGGCACTATCGCACTCGGCATCGCAGCATCGGGCTGCGATGTCGTAGTGTGCAAAGCCCGCCTTAGGGGTACTTTACACGTTGCGACATCGCTACCGAAATATCGTCGGGGTCACGGTTGTTGTGACGCACATCCGGCGCCGGTAGCGACATCGCAATGTGTAAATCCTAGGAGCGACGATGAACAAGCACAAAACAGTGTTAAGGTGAACTCATAACCAGAGATCACTAGTTGCCTACTGCCTGGCCGAATTGATATGGGCCAAGTGCATGCATAAAAGAATCCACACCAGACACAGTCGGATGTGTAATCTCTTCTTGGTCACAGTAGAAAATGGCACCAAAAACAGACAGAGAAGAGCATGCGTCCTCTTGATATAGGCTAGGGGCGTACACAAGTTCAGATATGCACATTTAGTGGGACAGTTCATGGGCTAGCGAATGGGGAGATCCGTGTTGCTGTTGATGGGCGGGTCTGACTCCAGTGGATGAAACCATGACGATGGGAGGGACGTCATCTGGTGCATCCATGCTGATGGTTTGGTCTGTGATTTCCAGCTTGACCAGAGGTCTTCCCTTATATGGAGGTCTTCTTTCATCTGGACATTCCTTGCATTCCAGGCAAGGTGTGGATAACAGGAAATAGCGGCCATCTTTATATCTGTGTCATGTATATGATCTGAAACCTGAATTATGTAAGGCAAATCGACATTTCCCACAATCCCTTGTCAAGAGGTTAATTAAGTATTTCATTTTATGGCTCTCCTCAACAGTCCCCCCTAAATACTTTATTAACCTTCTGACCCTACCGTGGTCCTCTAACACATCAGCTCTAATACTTTAACTGCAACCCTTTTTTTCATTTTTCCTATCTGCTATACAAGCAATGCTAAGCCTTTGCCCCCGCTGGTACAGACTGCTGATCAGAGAGTTGATCACATCCCGCACACACAGTTCACAGAGGTATAAGTAACTAAAACAGACTATTTAATGCTGAAGCGCTTACTCAGAATTTGAGATTAATCGATTAGAAAGAGTAAGGCAATTGTAAGAATAAGCTTCTTACCGTTATGCTGCAGCTTTTAGCGTTACTGTTTCTGAAAGACTGAATCTCAGTCAATATCCAAGTGCTGTCCACGTCTTCGAGACTTTTCTACCTTAATACACCTAATTGTATCACAACACTAATGGATCTCTTCTTGTCTCGGGTCTATAAGCTACCACCAGGAGGCTTTTAACAAGATTTCCCTTACACATGGATCCGATTACCTTCAGTAACACAGAGTAGCACTTTTACGGCTTCAAATACCAACAAATAAAACAATACCAGTTACCTATAAGTGTATGTTATCCTTAAAAAGTCACTTAAACCCTTAAAATAATTAATTGGTTCAGGTCAGATAATGTTTTTCCCACCATGAGCCCTTATTTGTATAATGTTCCTGTACCCATTGTTCCCTTATGGTTATTTCCCATGTATCATCCCCAATCTAGAAATTCTCCATAAGGTTCTATGTGAGATAATCCAGCACTATGTGTGTTGTGACCCCCATTCTTCTGGTACGATGGACTCTTTACAGCCGCTGTTGTCTGGGTTTTCCCTCAAGCTTCATGGAAGTTGCTGTGGTTGGGATAAGCTGGATCGGCCCATCTGATTCTGACTCAGGGCTCATTCTGACTTGTCTTTTTAGGATCACCCAGTCTCCTGGCTGGAGACCACGTGCTCCTGACACTGATTTAGGATCTGGAATTGGAGGATACACATGTTTAACACACTATATAGGCAGTTGTATACGGCTCGTACATCACTGGTCAGGATATCACACTGTATCTGCAGTATGTGTGAGAAATATAATCACGCTCTAGGTACTAAACCAAAAATACCTTATATAAAGATCTACTTATTAAAGGAAAACGAACATTTGTTACATGATTTGCAGCGTTCACCATTATCTTGTGGATCGTTACATGTTTAGGTTATAATCATTAAAATTCCAAACAACATACACCCATGTGACTATAGACACAATTAAATATTCCAATAAAGGAGGGGGCAGGGATTGGGGCAATAGCCCTAAACTCTCCCTACCTCGCAGCGGAGGTCGGCACCCTATAAGGCGAATTGGCGCCCCCGCTCACCGACGGCTCACCCTCCCTATCCCTACACTGCTAAGCTAATACGTGCTGCTAATGTCAGTGAGGAAATATAGAAACCGTGAGATACCAGGGATAAAGAGGCGTCAATATGCAATTATATATATCCAATTCATTCCCAAAGATTAAATATTCACACTCTGTATTTACATAGCTGTTTGTAGCTTAAATCAATATGATACAGCAAAATTGAAGGACCAAACCCTAAAATAAATTAAATATCTCACATGTATAACATGTACCCACTGTATCAATATAATAATAATAAGGCCAGGTAAAGTCATGAGGAGATCTCGTCCAATCACAGACCCTCCACTGTCCAATTCACACTCAGGCTAATAAAATAAACGCATATTTATCAGACACTTAGCATGAAAGAAGCGCAACGCGTTTCTCCCCTCTTCACAATGGCAGATGGGTTCATCAGGGGCATCCCCAGGTACTGTAAGATCTTTATAATGACCTGTGCTATAGAATATGTACTTTTACCGCTTTTTAGGAACTCCATCTTTACATACCACCAGCAGTATGAGTTTTTCAGCAGTAACGTTTTCCACACTGGATATGTTTCAGAGCAGGCCTGAAAAGAAATTCACACAACACGCACAAAACTCATATAAACCTACTCATGGTAGATGTATATGACTAATCTGCAATCACCGGAGCAGTAGAGCGGATGAGGGGGTGTTTCTACGAGGTCTTTACAGTTTTTCTACCTTAATAGACACATGTCTTACAAGACTGGAGGTGTCTGGCCACCTGGGTACTGAGCAGTGGTGCCGCCCATATCTTGTCCATCCCAACACCTTTGTCACATGGGTTACCTGGGCCATTATTGAGTAGAACGCTCATGGCAGAGAAAGCTTACCGCCCTTTATCCACAGACCTTCCTCAGTCACTGGCTCCCTGCGTCTCACACGCCGTTCCTTGCTGAATCGCTTGTTCCTGTAAGGATTTAAGAACACAAGGAGTGACCAATGTCACGGACGACGTGACAGGAGCCACCGAGGTACTGGTCTGCTTTGTATAAGGACTCTCAACTCTAGGCCCATTCACTGCTTCTTTGTTGTGCACCTGTGCGAGCATCTCCTCCGGCTGCTGCCTATATCCACATTTTGACTATCTTACCCCTTTCCGCTCTACGAACGACAGTGATCGCAAATCTTCATCTCATTCTCCTATTCCGATGAGAGAGGAGTGGTTTGATTTTTTAATACCTCATGTTGTGTAACCTCAGCATATCCAGTGCAGAATCAACCAGCATCTTGGTATCTGGATCCATCTACGGAAAAACTCAAAATCTGCATTAGCAATGGCCTCATCTGAGACATGTTCAAAACCTGACAATTCTTGTTACATCAGAGCAATCATGAGATATATGTCTGTCTGCTGTATCCTCCTTACAGATAAAAATATAAAGAACACTTAATAGAAAAAACCAATCGATGAACAAATTAAAACTTTAAATAATATGTGTGATTTTCCCCATCATCTTTCCCCCCTTTTTGAATCTATTATCCAAAACATAATTAGATTCAAAAAATGTGTGGCCCCGGAGCTCTACATTTAGGCATAAAAGTCACATTGTGTAGATTGTACCTAATCGGGAACAAAATAAATATTGTTATGTATAACCTTATAATAGAAAACTATTTCAATGGCTTTTCAACCTTCGCTTGAACCACAGAAATCTGCATTACAATCTTTCTTTCTATAAAAAGGAAACAGATGATTCAATACATTATATATAAAACACAGAATGCCATAAATCATCCACATACTTTTAAACCAAATTGTAATTATGAATAAATTATTAATAATTATTTTTATCATTATTATTAACAACAATAATATTAATAACGTAACACAACCTCTGGCTATAGAGGCGTTCATATTTGCAAAATTGAGGAAATTATCAGGAAATTTTCAGCATCTCTGTGATAATTCTGTCCATGAATACTATTACTTTTTTTATAAAATGCTGATTTACCATAGAAATCCATCTGATTAAACAACTTCCCATGCTCTTGTATCTACCAATAAATATAAATATTTACACAATTAAGTTTTATTCCTTTAGGATAAAATTAGTAAAATAAATTATACCCTTTTCCAGTATAATTTGCAATGAATTAAATGTAGAAAGCTCTTTTTTTTTTTTTTTTATTTCCTTGGGCTGCTCTTTAAAAGGTGTAAACTTAAATAGATAGAACTACCCCCCCCTGTAACCTGATACTCTAGTGGAAAAGCCTGTATTTTTCCTCCTCCCCCTGTAGCCAAAAACAGGGTTTCTTTTTTTTTTTTTTTTTTTTTCCTTCTGCAAGACAAGTCAACATTGCGACCTCTCTTTGCATGGATATATTTAATCTTTTTATATATTTATTAATTTATTTTTAAAACATACAACTCTCAGGATCAATCTATCAGATCCATAACTGGAATATTTATTTATTTTCATCAGATCTGTTTTAAGGTACGTTTATTTTAAGGTTTTTCTCTTATTTTATTGCTTAGTAATTAATAAGATATTGCTCCTTGTGACTGTCCTGACTCAATCCAACCTGCACACTGGATCTATATTTAGTGTTTTCCACAACCACCCAATCATTCAATGTTCCATCTTTTAGTGCTATAAACATTTACTAACACTTCATGTTATTCAGTGGCTGCAGTTTTGTCAGCTGCACTGGAGGGCTCCATACAGATTTACTAACAAAATGGCCACTGCCAGAATAGCACATGGCTTCTTTGTGTAAGGGTGGTTGAACCACATGAGGGGGGGGGAAGCGAGAAACGGATTTTACTTCTGCTAAACTTACAAGGTTAACCAATTATCCTTCCTGCCTATATTCCATACTCTATACATATACACACAGATTTACATATCCACAGTCCTGGTCCAACTACAGTTAAAAACACTAATTTTTCTGTCTAAGTATGTACTACTCCATTCAGCCATGTGCTTCATCCACCATTTTAAAATCTGTAGGAACATGTGGCAGAGAAAAGGGAAAACTGACCTCACATCTGCTCAAACTCTGTCTCCCCATTTTCTATAGTCTGTACTTATACATATATATATTTATACACACATATGTCCTAGATCTAAGTCTAATTATAGATAAAAACACTTATTTTTCGGTCTAAGTATATAGTACTCCATCCAATCCATTGCTCAAACATTTACAGAGCACATGGTCTTCTTCACACAAACCCCTGACTCACTTTGTTTTCTTTGTCTCAATCATGCTGTAGCCATGTGCTTCGTCCACCATTTTAAAATCTTACCTAAAATGTCTGCCTCCATGACTAGCACATGGTTTATCACAGGATTGCGGCCTAGAGTCCCCACACCCCAACAAAGTCCACTTTCATCCGGATCTTTCCGGCACAACTAGACACCGCTTCACCAATTTTTCCATCTTTCTCTCAAGATAAACAACACCAAACAAGCAATCTTTCTCTATGCATACCAGATAAAAACAGACAAACAAAAAGACGGGGGAGATGACAAATACTGAAACAATAAAGAAAACCTGCAGTTTGCAGCACACACTTCCAAATCCTTCCTTATACTGCCACGTGGTCCCTGTCTGATTTCTGCGTTCCGTAATATACAAAAAAATACCTGGTATCACCACTGACTACAAGGTGTCTATACCGGCCGATTCGCCTCTCTTGGAGGACTTACAACTAGCCTCTATAACACAGACTTCCGTTAACCTGCCTCTCTTGGAGGACATGTTAACTAGCCTCTACAACACAGACTTCCGTTAACCTGCCTCTCTTGGAGGACTTATAACTAGCCTCTACAACACAGACTTCCGTTAACCTGCCTCTCTTGGAGGACATGTTAACTGGCCTCTACAACACAGACTTCCGTTAACCTGCCTCTCTTGGAGGACATGTTAACTAGCCTCTATAACACAGACTTCCGTTAACCTGCCTCTCTTGGAGGACTTACAACTAGCCTAATAAAAAAAAAAAAAAAACCTCCTAGTATCACCCCTGACTACAAGGTGTCTATACCGGCCGATTCACTCCAGGAAAACACTTTAAAAAGGTTAGATTTATGTATAACGTAAGGCTCTGCACTCAGTCTATCTAAAGCTGGGCCCTTACATATGGCTCTGCACTTAAGTCTAGCTGATCTTGGCACTTACATCTGGCTCTGCACTCAGTGAGCTTGGCACTACAAAAAGCTCTGCACTCAATCTGAGCTTGGCCCTTACATCTGGCTCTGCACTCAGTGAGCTTGGCACTACAAAAGGCTCTGCACTCAATCTGAGCTTGGCACTACAAAAACCACAAACCGTATCACAGGCAACCACAAACCATATACTTTACACGTTTTACAGACACCACTCACAAACCCACATGCTCTCTTCACAAATACACAACAGGCAGCAGGCAACTGAATATGTGACGGTTCTTCCGAGATTAATATGGCCAATAGCCGTGAGACCTGTCTGCCCGTCAACAGATACCCCAACAAACCGGACACAGTCAGGCAATCAGTGCCACACACCCCACCGAGACCACGGAAAGACTACAGATTATGAAAAATCAGCAGACTTACCATACTCTCGTTAGGAAGTGATCAGTTTCCTGGGGTGTCCAGCATGTCATGCCATTCCAGTTGCCGGTTCATCAGGATTTCAGGTGTCTCCGTCTATTGGCCCCACGTTGGGCGCCAATAATGTTAAAGTGAACTCATAACCAGAGATCACTAGTTGCCTACTGCCTGGCCGAATTGATATGGGCCAAGTGCATGCATAAAAGAATCCACACCAGACACAGTCGGATGTGTAATCTCTTCTTGGTCACAGTAGAAAATGGCACCAAAAACAGACAGAGAAGAGCATGCGTCCTCTTGATATAGGCTAGGGGCGTACACAAGTTCAGATATGCACATTTAGTGGGACAGTTCATGGGCTAGCGAATGGGGAGATCCGTGTTGCTGTTGATGGGCGGGTCTGACTCCAGTGGATGAAACCATGACGATGGGAGGGACGTCATCTGGTGCATCCATGCTGATGGTTTGGTCTGTGATTTCCAGCTTGACCAGAGGTCTTCCCTTATATGGAGGTCTTCTTTCATCTGGACATTCCTTGCATTCCAGGCAAGGTGTGGATAACAGGAAATAGCGGCCATCTTTATATCTGTGTCATGTATATGATCTGAAACCTGAATTATGTAAGGCAAATCGACATTTCCCACAATCCCTTGTCAAGAGGTTAATTAAGTATTTCATTTTATGGCTCTCCTCAACATATATATGGAACAGATACTGATATTCTGTGCATGATTATAGTGGCGGCCATCTTTCCTGGTCTGCTGGTCCGTAAACATCAGTTAGGTGATGTGAATTACAGCAGCCACATCATTCTGTAGAAAACAGACTATAGATGCTCAATAACGTCTATGGGAGAGTTTTATAGGCCATGATCTCTATAGAGGTCAGTGTGAAGAGATGGGGAGGAGGTGAGCTGTGCTCGTCTACAATGAATGACACATTCTGCATTATCTTCATTCTAATTCTGTCTGTGATGATTACAAGATGAATGCTGGAATGTATCTCTACAGAACAGGAAGAGTCAGCCTTATCAGGAGACTCAGCGGCCAGAGTGAAACAGAAAAATGTCAGGATTATTTTAATACTCACAATTTAAAAAATAACAATCAATAATTAGTAATAAAAAAATAATATAAAAGCTTGATTTAGAAAAAGACCAAAAAAACAACTTGTTATCTATATAAAGCAGTTTGACTGTTTCTAAGCAGTTCAAGACCAGGCTATTTTCCCCCAGTTATCTCGGGAATGTTTAAAGATATGTGGCTCTTCTTTATTGAGATACATGGGGCCTAATTATTATAGAATTATTGGTTTTGCACAGGGGCCCTCTCTGTGTCCACCAGTGGCATATTTTGAGTAGTAGTAGATATTCCCTGGTGGGTCAGTGCAGACCCTCAACAGGCAGGACCTTTACATTAGGGTTGAACAAAACAATTGTGTCACCCAGTCGCAACGTCTGAACTGGTCTTCAACAAGCCATGGAGAAAAAGACATGGATCGCACATCCCAAAAATACATTGATCTGAAAGCCGCTAGGCAAAAATTTAAATAGAACATGAGGTTCTTAGTTACCATTCTGATCAGACTGTATTAAGCCCACTGCCACGTCACGGCGAACCTCTTGAGTGGGTCCCTAATCTAAAGCCTTTATGGTGCGGCACTGTGCACCAACCACTGCCACGGCGACAAAGCACCAGCAAGGCAGGCGACCTGGCGCCTCACAGCACCCATGCTGCAAGGCAAAGCCCCCAAGGCTCCAGGCCGCACTGCCCCACTGCCACGACATCACCACAACAGCGGCCACTGCACAGCACCAACACACAGTGAGAGAAGCTGCGCACTCACCTCCCACCGGCTCCCATGTGTAAACTGGGAGCAAAAAAGGCTGACCCCTCTTGCAGTCTCCTGCTGATTAAAAACACCTGTGCCAAATGGGGGGAGTGCAGATCCAAGCAAAAAACAGAGGGGGATAGACTGTTATATAACAAGCCACGGAGAAAAAGACATGGATCGCACATCCCAAAAAAAAAGTCAGGTTAGGGACCCACTCAAGAGGTTTGCCGTGACGTGGCAGTGGGCTTAATACAATCTGATCAGAATGGTAACAAAAGAACCTCCTGTTCTATTAAATTTTTTGCCTAGCGGCTTTTAGATCATTGTATTTTTGGGATGTGCGATCCATGTCTTTTTCTTTATAGTATGGTATTTATATCAGTCTATCCCCCTCTTTTTTTGCTTGGATCTGCACTCTCCCCCATTTGGCACAGGTGATTTTAATCAGCAGGAGACTGCAAGAGGGGTCAGCCTTCTTTTTGCTCCCAGTTCACATATGGGAGCCAGTGGAAGGTGAGTGCACAGCTCCTCTCACTGTGTGTTGGTGCTGTGTGGTGGCTGCTGTTGTGGTGGTGTGGTGTCGGTGGGGCGGCACGGCCTGGAGCCTTGGGGGCTTTGCCTTGCAGCATGGGTGCTGTGAGGCACCAGGTCGCCCGCCCTGCTGGCGCTTTGTCGCTGCGGCGGTGGTCGGTGCACGGTGCCACACAAAAAGGTCAGGTTAGGGACCCACTCAAGAGGTTTGCCGTGACGTGGCAGTGGGCTTAATACAATCTGATCAGAATGGTAACAAAAGAACCTCCTGTTCTATTAAATTTTTTGCCTAGCAGCTTTTAGATCATTGTATTTTTGGGATGTGCGATCCATGTCTTTTTCTTTATAGTATGGTATCTGAACTGGTCTTCGTTTGCAGTTGGACTTCACTTCTTCGGGTTTGTGACTTCTAGGGCCCATCTGATTCCTAATTCATGAGGATGCGAGGCCTAGAGACCTAGGAAGTGACAGGATCTCCGGAGACGCCGGGCTGTAGAGGTCGTCCTGTTCATGTGAGCTCAGTTTTTTCCATGGACTGCATTTGGACTGAAAATATATTCATATGAGTACAGGGAGATGCAAAATATGACTAAAACATTAAATGGAATCTGGCCCCAGGTTTTGCTACCCAATTTGAAAGCAGAATAATATAGGGGCAGAGACCCTGATTCCAGAGATGTATCTATTAGTTTACAGCAGTTGTGATAAAATCATAATTTTCTCTGCTGCAGATCTAGCAGTGCTCTGAATGCTTATCCCTGTATAACCTCTTTTACACCACTGATTGACAGCTTTCTGTGTATACTGTGCATAGGCAGAGAGCTGCTTATCAGTGGTGGGGTTCTGGTTACACATTGCATGTGGAGCAGGTGTCATGCGGCAACAAGTTTTCTAGTCATAATCTCCTGCTGATAAAACACTGATTTTATTGATACAACAACACACAGCCTAGTATGTGACACATCACTGGAATCTGGGTCTTATCCCGTACATCATGCTACTTTCAGATTACATATGAAAACCACAAGATCCCTAGAATATATCATACAGATAAAATATATCTTTGTACCATGTTAGCCAGTAGAGATAAAAAAATTGTTTAAAAGAACTGAAGTCCTCAGTGGTTGATACCTTTTAATGGCTAACTGAAAAGATGGTAATAATAGCAATAGAATATATGGTAAGGAATTTAATAGACCACACTCGCTAATCAAGTTTTAAACCCACAGCATTGACCATAATATTGGTCAAAAGAGTGATGCAAAGTCCAAAAAATGTGAATGGAATATTTTTAATGAAATAAAGGTAGATACAACAAGATAGGTGCTTCAGGATGGAAAATTTAAACACTGGGGACAATTGGACCTGCAATGGGACCAATCAAAACTATGGCTACCAATGCAAACATATGTGATAGATATCTACAAAAATTTGCTGTAAGTGTCTATAACATGTCGCAAAGATAATCTAATATATAAAGGGGTGTGTGTGTGTGTGTGTGTGTGTGTGTGTGTGTGTGTCCGGGATTGGCATCTGCACCGTCGCAGCTACAGCCACAAAAGTTTGCACACTCACACTTCTGGACCCCAAGAGCGTCATAGGCTATGTTTTGAGGGGAAATTTTAACCCTGCGCTTTACAGTTATTCACCAAAAAACCTGCCTCCATTAAAGCGAATGGAGCTGGGAGCCACAGTGCAGCCAGAACTTCAGAAGAATGCGCAGCCACACCCTTAAATGGAATGTTGGCGTGTCACAATGCAGCCAGGGAAAGAGACAGACACAGACAGGGAAAGAGGCAGACACAGACAGGGTAAGAAACAGAGACAGACAAAGAGACAGACTTGCAGGGAAAGAGACAGACAGGGAAAGAGAGAGAAAGAGAGAGACGGGTAAAGGGACAGACACAGACAGGTAAAGAGACAGACAAAGAGACAGACACAGGGAAAGAGACAGAGGGAAAGAGGGAAAGAGAGGGAAAGAGACAGACAGGGAAAGAGAGGGAAAGAGACAGATAGGGAAAGAGATAGATAGACAAAGAGACAGAGAGAGAGACAGAGAGATATATACAGACTGGGAGACAGACATAATTACATTTATATCTATTTGTTTTGTGGTTTTTGTGTGCAGAATACATTTTTGTTAATACATTCTATTTTGTTAACAGCAGTTATTTACCCGGGTGAAGCCGGGTAGTACAGCTAGTATGCAGATATATGTGCACTAAAATAATTTCAACCACAAAATATACTGATAGTATATCAGTGGCACAGATTGCAGCCAAATATAACATGGTATATATTTGCCATGGTAAGTGGCAGACAAAATATTATTATATTATAAATAACAATGATATACATATACATGTCATGCAAGCACATAGTAATGCGCAATGCATGAGGTGCATAACCAAGAATACCTGGAAAGGCTGCTATACTGTGTAACTAAAAAGACATATATACAAACTCAATATGCACATCATACCTGACAAGTGTATGGTCCCAGTACCACGTCCACGTACAGACCCCGACACGTGTTTTGCCCTAGCGTCCTCAGGGGGCGTGGGATTACATAGCAACATTTTGCTGACAGATTCCTTTTTAATGCTGGATGGCCACTTGGCCACTGTGAAGCTCAAGGGTGCCCAATAGCCCTACCCCTTGCCTGGCATGCACCTATTTCTCCAGACATCCAGGGTGTACAGTATGTATGGCAGAGGTTGGTTTGTCTGGAGTCAGCTTTGATTTCAGCAATTTATCCACTCCGATGCTATAGCATTTAAGTGATTAGATGGGGGAGTATTTTTTAGCTCCGTTGGGCCCTTGCAACCCAAAGGAATCTGATGGGTTGCTTAATGGTTGTTGGCATCTAGTACACACCTTTGTGATAGTGCCCTCGGATTTCTATGAACAGATGCCATGTTGCCTCTGTGACGCCCTGGCCTATCAGGTTGTCACAGTGTATTGTGCAATCTGCCCTCCCACACAGTATCCACCCTCCTTGGTTAACAGATCCCAGTCCACTGGTGTTGATAACAGCTAGTCCAATTAAAATCCTAGGAACACTTCCCACTTAGACATACCATTTAATTTAATGTTTCTTGTGCCTGTATTGTCCTGAGGAAGAGACCAGAGTCTCCTGAAACGTGTAGACCAGACCTGAGCATGAAATAAAGTTACATTTATCTCTTCATCTTCATGAGTGGTCGTTGGCGCGGTATTGAAAGCACCCGTTTCCTTATTGATTTCTACTACCAGCTGAGGGGTTACTGCTGCCGCTGACCGATTTCTATGCCTATACAGTAGTTGTGACTTTCACAACTCCACTTGGTGAGTAACCTCACGTGCATTTTACCCTGTATGTTTTGGGGTAAGACCCTATTGCTCTCTCACTCCACAGCTTCAATTTTCCGTCACTTGGACATACCAGACACACCATTGGGGGCCTGAAGGGAATAGGGCCACCCACATGGGGGGTTGGTGAGGAGAAAGTGAGGACAGTAACAGTAGAGAGTAGAGAGTGAAGGAGAGAGGAGGTGAAGTGGCTCTCGTGAGGAGAGGCGACGGAGGAGAGCTCCTGTGTACTAGGTGGCAGACGTTGGTCTGGGCCTAGTGGGAGCTGGAAACCGGTCGCAGGGGACAGTGTCAAGGGGCACGGACTACTGAGGAGGGCAGCCGGCGGCCTTGAGCTGTAACCGGGCAGGGGCCAGGGCACGACAGGGTACGTGGACCCCAGGCCGGAAAGTAGCTTCACGCGTTCCGGTAATTTACCCGACGGGGGTGAAGACTTCAAGTGTCATCCCCAACCCGCTCCAAAATTGGGGGTACTAGCGCACCGATGGGATAGGACTTTCCCACTACAGTCCAAAGAAATCCTACGCGTGAACCCTGAGAGCAAGCTCATTCCGTTAGCCACACGGGTGAGCGGGACCCGGAGAGTTTCATACCAACGGGTGCAATCGAGACTAAGGTGCCAGGAATAGGGCCACAGACCAACAACAACACCAGGGGCACGGATCCAGGCGTGCTCCCTGCAGGCTGCAGTGGTGATCAGAACTTTGGTTTACAAGCTGTCGGTGTGGTTATTCTGAGACTGAGTGAGTACAGCAGAAACCATCTCTCTGCACCTATTCCCCAACGGTACCCAACACCATCCATCACCAACGGGCCCCGGTTAACAAACCCCCTACCCACGAAGGGGTTGAACATCAGGCTGCCGTACCACCGTCACCGGGCTCCCCAACGGCAGCGGTGGTCCCTCACGTTACCATGCACCGTGGGTTGCGTCACAAACTTTCCAACCGTCCCCCCCGCTGTACCCGCCGTATCCGGAGACCCCTCGAGCCACCACGGCTCCGGATACGAGCGGCGTGGGGGCAGTACACCTCCAATTTTCATCAAGTTTAGTTTCTTGAAAGCAGGTTATAGATATTTGGTACTGTCCATTTTTTTCTAAAATCCTAAGGCCCAATGTGACTACAGCCCAATAGATCTGGGTGTTGTAGTTCTTGTTCATGGGGATTGCTCTAGGAACGTGGTGACATATTGCTCAGTGTTATATCGTTGTTGTGTCAGTGTTTGTTACCATGGTGATTACATATCATTTAATAGTAACCCCTGTATTACACAGTGTAGGTATGGCTATTCTTATCTACGGCAGAACTGAACATAAATGGTAATTGCAGGAAAAGCCCCTGGAATTCATAGGGAATAAGGAGAATTATATGTATGCACCATGTGATTCTTCTTGCGTTCAGTTCAGGGGATTTACACCACTATCCTTTACATTCATGGAGTTACTGACATAGATGGGTTTTCTTACATTCTCTTATTCATGGTTGTTATTTTTCAGCGTGTCCAGTCTTCATGTGCTGCCTGCAGCATGATACCGGACGTCAGTCAGGCTCCTTACAACATCAGATACACAGGGTAGTCCATGAATAACAGCCCCATTTTCCTTGTGTGGCAAATATAGGATATAGTTTACAGGTCCTCATTTATCGAGGGTCTTTATTGCCCATAGCAACCAATCCGAGCCTTGCTTTAATTTTATTAGAGAGGTCTATCCTCTTTGTGCCATGGGGACAGTATTCATGTTTGAGATTTTGCTTTCGTTTACCCTCTTCTTCTTCCAAGAGCCATATTTTTTTTTTCCATCGAGAAGCTGTAAGAAGGCTTATTTCTTGTTGCTTTGAATGACACCATTCATTTATTTTTTTCTTTAATCTTGATAGGGGGGTGCGGTGAGTGATAAATCACAATTCTAGGGATTTTCCATTTCTTTTTCTTTACATCATGGGTTAATTATATATTTTCTTAGCTCTGGCAATGGCTGTACCAGATCTGCTTTTTTTATTTCTTTATTTTCGGATTGGGGAAAAAAGGGATTAATTCAAACTTTTTAAAAAATGTTTTCAATTATTATTATTTTTTACTTTTTTCTTGTCCATCTTTGCTTGTACTATATACTGAAATAATTTAGTGTTGTCATGGGCTGAGCTTCAGTAGCGTGGAAATATGGTGGCAACAGGAGGACCTGCAAGGAGGCCGGGCTGCCATGATAACCCATCAGCACCCTGCCCCTGAGTCCACTTCATACACCCATGCATAACTTTTGGATGGGGATAAGAAATGAATGAGGCTCATGATCTCCTTCCCTGCCAGCTAAGTGAAATTCTTTGTGGAGGGCAGTAGTCTTATGTGTGTGTGACGCCCTGGCGCCGCCAGGTGGTCACACAGTAGAGGGCCCAACAACACCTTCCCTCACAGGGTTACATACAGCCAACCTGAAACCCTAGTCACCCCCCTCAGGGTAGGACAGACACACCAGTAGGCGAGACCAGGCGGATGGAGAACGCCTAGCTAGGGGTCTGGAGAGCCCGGGGTGGGAAAAGAGTCAGTCAAGTTTGATAGTTCAAGTGGAGTAGTAGTGGAGGAGTAGCGTGAAGGTGAAGCTCAAGTACTGAGAGCAGAGGCACCAGGGTTGGAGCCCCGGTGCATTGGCTAGGTGGCAGACGGTGATCCGTGTCTGACAGGAGATTGGAAGACGGCAGCCAGAGATCCGAGGTGGACCAGGGCAGGGTTGGAGCCCGCCGGTACCGACACCGGAGAACCGACCCGGAAACTGTGCACAGAGTGGGTACTTGGACCCTGAATCCAGGACCGGTACCAACGGCCTAGCTAATTAACCAATTAAGGGCAGGATTATAGGTCCTGTCCCAACCAAAGTCCCAAAAGCAGAAAACCACCCACAGAGAGGGATAGGGCATCCGCCAGGGCCCGGTAGATCCCACGGGTCAGTGTCAGCGGGCACAGCTCCCAACACAAGTACCGGGAGTGGACTCCCGCGTTCCACACCGGGAAGTCCACCACATCACAATACAGTGCAGAGGAAAGTGACACAGAGCACCAGCCCGGGTGGAGGACCAGAGTACACCCGGCCGCGGCAGCCAACCACCAGCACCTTGGTTAATCACTGGACTTGTCTGATTTATTTAACCGTGAGTAAGCTGAGACTCCCTGGTCTGATCAGGCGCGCCGGCCCCTGCCATCACCGTCCCCTGCACCGAGTCACCGGGCCCCGGGGCAACCATCCCTACCCATGGAGGGGTTAACAACCAGCTGCCATCCCATCACCCGGGTGCTCCACAGCAGCAGCAGTGGTGCCACACTTCACCACACACCGTGGGTAGCGTCACAGACTGACAACGGCAAATCCCGTACAAATACGTCCCCTTTTATTTGTAGTGTTCGTGTGATCCCCGGGTCTGGAGAATCCCTTGAGCCACACTGCGGATCCGGATCCGAGCAGCCCGGCTGCTACTGACGTGGGGGTGGCACATGTGACATGGTTCCGAGCCAAACAGAATTCAGCAGGACTGCCCAAAGTGAGAGGGCAGTACTGCTGTCCCAGCAAGTAAGGACTTTGTCCCAACTTCCACTCATTCTCTGTGTGCTTTTCCTCTCTCTGGTGTCCTCATTGCTTCATAGCTCCTCATTCTTGGAATTAGGGCCGGCATCTCTGCTGTGCACACACTTAAGGACCATTTACACGCTACGACATCGCTAACGATATATCGTCGGGGTCACGGTGTTTGTGACGCACATCCGGCGCCGTTAGCGACATCGCAGCGTGTGACACATAGGAGCGACCTTAAACGATCGCAAAAGAGACAAAATTCGTTGGTATATGAGAGGTCGTTCATTTACCAAAAATCGTTGTCTCGTACGTAGCGAGGTTGTTCCTTGTTCCTGCGACATCACACATTGCTATGTGTGACACCGCAGGAGCGACGATCATCTCCTTACCTCCATCCATCGGCAATGAGGAAGGAAGGAGGTGGGCAGCATGTTCCGGCCGCTCCCCTCCTCTGCTATGACGCTAAACGCACCTCCCCCTTGAAGGAGGGATTGTTCGGCGGTCACAGCGACGTCGCTGACAAGGTATGTGCGTGTGACGCTGCTGTAGCGATAATGTTCACTACGACAGCGAGCGCCAAATATCGCACCAGCGACGGTGGTGGGTGCTATTGCTCGCAACATCGCTAGCAATCGCTAGCGATGTCGCAGCGTGTAAAGCACCCTTTACTATTTGCTACATGCACAAATAGTGTGGCATTCAGGTTACTCGTTAATTTGCGAGTTTTTCCCCATTGACTTCCATTGCACACACTATTCGGAACACATACTCGAGTATTAGACAGTACTCGTTATGAGTATAGCGAGTATCAATAGTTAGGTACTCGCTCAACATTATTTACTAGATATGATCATGGATAGCCCTGTTGCAATACATCTAGTCTGATAAAGTGTGACTCTTATCTCATCGAGTGTGTTAATTCACCCAAAAATTATTGGCACATACAAAATTCACACTGCATGATCCAAAGATATGATATCGTTATGTAAGGGGTGGACGGACCCCTAGTGTGGAGAAGACGTTTTTCCCCCCCTGAAGACGCCACAGGAGTATGGTGGCACATTGTACCATGTTGTGTGTTATGTACGGTTCTCCCCCCCTAGGTGCCAGTGTAGTGAGTGGTTCCCCTGGTAACAGTGACAGGGAAGGAAGGGGCAGGGCAGCCTAGGAGGGAAGAGAAGGGGGGTTGGGCTCTGAATGCAGGGCAGTGTGCTGTGAGATGTAACATGGGAGAGAGCTGAGGAGAAGTGCCGGGGCAGAGTGCAGGAGTGAGTGCTGTGGCAGTGGAGCGGAGAAGTTGGAGCTAATCCAGAGCCGGTAGTGAGTACTGGAGCCGTCCCCTAGTTCAATACAAATCCCTGGGAAAGGGCTGGACTAAAATCGGGATAGGAGTACCACTGCTAGGGGGATAACAATTGGCCCCTGCAGGCAAAGGAAAGTGCCCGTAGAGACAAGGAAACTGTTTTCGTAGAAAAGGACTTGTAACTTGTAACATACTAAAGTAAGCCTGCTGCAAACAAAAAGATGGAAGCTTTGTTTAATAAATCGGTGTTTGGTTTACCCGCTGCCTGCAATTGTCTCTTTCCTGAAAGTGAAGAAGGAGCTGGAGAGCACAGAAAGAACGCTGTCATGAATGGGCCCTATGCATCCACACTCTGCCCCAACAACACACCTGTTTTGCAAGTGACGGCCGGGCCGGGGTTCAGCCTGCGGCCCACAAGGCGAGGGGACTCGACTACACCCCCTGAGGCGCCCCCTGCCCCCGTTACATTTTGGCGTACTCGGCAGGATCGGGCTCGCATGCGAGAGACCCCGACCAGAAACTGTGAAGATGACCAAGTGGTGCCTGATGTGCTGTACGGGCCACAAAATGGCAGCAAGATGGCGGCCGTCTTCATGGATTTACTTAAGGCGCGAAAATTTGGCGCCAAACGAAAAGTGCTGGGCTGGCCTGGGCGGAGGAAGAAGCCCAGAGTGAGCGGAGTGCACCGCCCAAAGAGGGGAGGTACCGGCCCCAAGAAGCTGCAGAGGTCCGGAGATGTGGGCGGCGCTGCAAGAAACAGAAGGCATCGCCAGCACAGCATGGACCCGGTGAGTGAAGCCGGGGGCGGAGTTTGGGCCGAATCGGAGAAAGAAGTACCGGAGCCACAGCCATGTTACGAGCCGTTCCACAGGCTACCCTGCTTACCTGGACAATCCCTCTCCGAATCTGTGAGGGCCCAGCGGGCTGAATGGCTGCGTGCATACCACCCAGCGTGAGGGTTAATCATCCAGAAGAAAAAGATCTGTTTGTTGTCGAAAGCCGGTACTGTTGGAAGCCGGTGAGTGTTTATGGTTAAAGCTACGTTAAAATAACTGAACCCGGGAATAGAAGAATGCAGGGACTATGCATGGACTTCTCCCGTGACTGTTAAGTAAAGAACCCTTTTGTTTCTGTTGGTCGCGGCTCATCTAAGACCGGGAGCGCTTGAGGAGAGCCTCCGGGCAGAAGATCAGCCAAGACCGGGAGCTTCCCTGGAGGGACTCCGGGCACCGGACTTGTGTGCCAATCTGGTGTGCTTTGATACGTTAGTTTTAAAATGTTTTTTTTTATTGATAAGAAAGAAAAAGAATACTGCTGAAGAAACGTGTGTGTGTTTTCTATATGCGTTGTCTTGCAGGTGCGGAACCTCGCCAGGAGGCTGAGGTTAAAGAGGGGAGGAATGTAAGGGGTGGACGGACCCCTAGTGTGGAGAAGACGTTTTTCCCCCCCTGAAGACGCCACAGGAGTATGGTGGCACATTGTACTATGTTATGTGTTATCTACGGTTCTCCCCCCCTAGGTGCCAGTGTAGTGAGTGGTTCCCCTGGTAACAGTGACAGGGAAGGAAGGGGCAGGGCAGCCTAGGAGGGAAGAGAAGGGGGGTTGGGCTCTGAATGCAGGGCAGTGTGCTGTGAGATGTAACATGGGAGAGAGCTGAGGAGAAGTGCCGGGGCAGAGTGCAGGAGTGGGTGCTGTGGCAGTGGAGCGGAGAAGTTGGAGCTAATCCAGAGCCGGTAGTGAGTACTGCAGCCGTCCCCTAGTTCAATACAAATCCCTGGGAAAGGGCTGGACTAAAATCGGGATAGGAGTACCACTGCTAGGGGGATAACAATTGGCCCCTGCAGGCAAAGGAAAGTGCCCGTAGAGAAAAGGAAACCGTTTTCGTAGAAAAGGACTTGTAACTTGTAACGTACTAAAGTAAGAGAGGGGAGCCAGCACGATCTGAAAATGGCATGCATCATATAAAAAGTGCAAATTCACAGATGTATTCCAACTGTACTGTAATATAAATGAGATTTTTAGCAAATAATTGATCAATTCTTTTAGCCACCCCTGCCAACGTCACGGCAAATCTCAATAGGGGGGTCCTACTCTATATTCTGTATTTCATGTGCCATGCGGCCTCCTAGATAAAGTTAAAAGCAGAACCATAATGAAGCACACATACCTGTAACCTGTATATATAACCGCTTCTATGTTGCAAAAAAGGCAATTGTGGATAGAGGACAGCCCAGGTCCCAGCATGTGGAGCAAGCTCTACACATACCAGGACTACATCAGAACTGACCCTCCCAGTGCCAGAGAGCAACCATTGATAAAGGCGGACCAGATCCAAGTATGGTGCTTAATTAGCAATGCCTGTGGAAAGGGTGAGGCAACTGAATGTGTACAGCTACCAACAGGAGGAATATATTGCAAACCAAGATCAGGCGTGCATAGCATGGTGGTGACCAGCCACCAGACATTTGTAGCATAACTACAACCAAACAGAGAGAGAGGGGAGCCAGCACGATCTGAAAATGGCATGCATCATATAAAAAGTGCAAATTCACAGATGTATTCCAACTGTACTGTAATATAAATGAGATTTTTAGCAAATAATTGATCAATTCTTTGAGCCACCCCTGCCAACGTCACGGCAAATCTCAATAGGGGGGTCCTACTCTATATTCTGTATTTCATGTGCCATGCGGCCTCCTAGATAAAGTTAAAAGCAGAACCGTAATGAAGCACACATACCTGTAACCTGTATATATAACCGCTTCTATGTTGCAAAAAAGGCAATTGTGGATAGAGGACAGCCCAGGTCCCAGCATGTGGAGCAAGCTCTACACATACCAGGACTACATCAGAACTGACCCTCCCAGTGCCAGAGAGCAACCATTGATAAAGGCGGACCAGATCCAAGTATGGTGCTTAATTAGCAATGCCTGTGGAAAGGGTGAGGCAACTGAATGTGTACAGCTACCAACAGGAGGAATATATTGCAAACCAAGATCAGGCGTGCATAGCATGGTGGTGACCAGCCACCAGACATTTGTAGCATAACTACAACCAAACAGAGAGAGAGGGGAGCCAGCACGATCTGAAAATGGCATGCATCATATAAAAAGTGCAAATTCACAGATGTATTCCAACTGTACTGTAATATAAATGAGATTTTTAGCAAATAATTGATCAATTCTTTGAGCCACCCCTGCCAACGTCACGGCAAATCTCAATAGGGGGGTCCTACTCTATATTCTGTATTTCATGTGCCATGCGGCCTCCTAGATAAAGTTAAAAGCAGAACCATAATGAAGCACACATACCTGTAACCTGTATATATAACCGCTTCTATGTTGCAAAAAAGGCAATTGTGGATAGAGGACAGCCCAGGTCCCAGCATGTGGAGCAAGCTCTACACATACCAGGACTACATCAGAACTGACCCTCCCAGTGCCAGAGAGCAACCATTGATAAAGGCGGACCAGATCCAAGTATGGTGCTTAATTAGCAATGCCTGTGGAAAGGGTGAGGCAACTGAATGTGTACAGCTACCAACAGGAGGAATATATTGCAAACCAAGATCAGGCGTGCATAGCATGGTGGTGACCAGCCACCAGACATTTGTAGCATAACTACAACCAAACAGAGAGAGAGGGGAGCCAGCACGATCTGAAAATGGCATGCATCATATAAAAAGTGCAAATTCACAGATGTATTCCAACTGTACTGTAATATAAATGAGATTTTTAGCAAATAATTGATCAATTCTTTGAGCCACCCCTGCCAACGTCACGGCAAATCTCAATAGGGGGGTCCTACTCTATATTCTGTATTTCATGTGCCATGCGGCCTCCTAGATAAAGTTAAAAGCAGAACCATAATGAAGCACACATACCTGTAACCTGTATATAACCGCTTCTATGTTGCAAAAAAGGCAATTGTGGATAGAGGCCAGCCCAGGTCCCAGCATGTGGAGCAAGCTCTACACATACCAGGACTACATCAGAACTGACCCTCCCAGTGCCAGAGAGCAACCATTGATAAAGGCGGACCAGATCCAAGTATGGTGCTTAATTAGCAATGCCTGTGGAAAGGGTGAGGCAACTGAATGTGTACAGCTACCAACAGGAGGAATATATTGCAAACCAAGATCAGGCGTGCATAGCATGGTGGTGACCAGCCACCAGACATTTGTAGCATAACTACAACCAAACAGAGAGAGAGGGGAGCCAGCACGATCTGAAAATGGCATGCATCATATAAAAAGTGCAAATTTTATTATAGTACAGTTGGAATAAATTTGTGAATTTTCACTTTTTATATGATGCATGCCAATTTCAGATCGTGCTGGTTCCCTTTTTTTCTCTGTTTTGACCGTAGTTATGCTACAAATCTGGTGTCTGACCAACACCATACCATGCACGCCTGATTTTGGTTTGCAATATATTCCTCCTGTTGGTAGCTGTTCAGACTCAGTTACCTCACCCCTTTCCACAGGCAATGCTAATTAAGCACCATTCTTGGATCTGGTCCGCCTTTATCAATGGTTGCTGTTTGACACTGGGAGGATCAGTTCTGATATAGTCCTGGGATGTGTAGGGCTTGCTCCACATGCTGGGACCTGGGCTGGTCTCTATCCACAAGTGCCTTTTTTGCAACATGGAAGCGGCTATATACAGGTTGCAGGTATGTGTGCTCCATTATGGTTCTGCTTTTAACTTTATCTAGGAGGCCGCATGGCACATGAAATACAGAATGTAGAGTAGGACCCCCCTATTGAGATTTGCCGTGACGTTGGCAGGGGTGGCTCAAAAAATTGATCAATTATTTGCTAAAAATCTCATTTTTTTTATTATAGTACAGTTGGAATAAATTTGTGAATTTTCACTTTTTATATGATGCATGCCAATTTCAGATCGTGCTGGTTCCCTTTTTTTCAACGTACTAAAGTAAGCCTGCTGCAAACAAAAAGATAGAAGCTTTGTTTAATAAATCGGTGTTTGGTTTACCCGCTGCCTGCAATTGTCTCTTTCCTGAAAGTGAAGGAGCTGGAGAGCACAGAAAGAACGCTGTCATGAATGGGCCCCATGCATCCACACTCTGCCCCAACAACACACCTGTTTTGCAAGTGACGGCCGGGCCGGGGTTCAGCCTGCTGCCCACAAGGCGAGGGGACTCGACTACACCCCCTGAGGCGCCCCCTGCCCCCGTTACAGTTATGTGGATTGTGGTTTTAATATTTTTCTATGAAAATATGGAAATTGATCTCTTCCAGCAATTCTATGCACAATTCTATGATGTTGGTGTTCCATCCTCAGAATAGGTCATCGATATCGGATCGGTTGGGGTCTTGTACCCTTATACCCCCATTGATCAGCTGTTTTCAGCCCTGGAGAAGTATGCTAACAGTGAACTCTTGTGAAACTATAATACTGTGTTCCCACACTGCGTTTTTTTAAATGCATTTTTTTTCTTGCAGATTTTAATCAATAAGCAAGGGAAACTCATCCCAGCAAAGTCTATGAGAATCCTGAAATGCTGTGCACACGTTGCAGATTTTTTTCTATGCAGATTTTTTTTCTATGCAGATTTTTTTCCATGCACCAGCCATGTCAGTTGTTTCTGCATTTTACCCAGCTTTTTCCCTATCGCAATGCACTAAAAAATGCACTGAAAAACTCAAATACAGCAAAAAAATCCATTTATTTTTCCCTAGCAGTTTTTGTGCCAAGAAATGTAGTTTTAGGTGCAGAAAATCTACAATGTGGGAACATACCCTAAAGGGGGCTTTACACGCTGCGACATCGCTAATGCGGAGTCGTTTGGGTCACGGAATTTGTGACGCACATCCGGCCGCATTAGCGATGTTGCTGCGTGTGACACCGATGAGCGATTTTGCATCGTTGCAAAAACGTGCAAAATCGCTCATCGGTGACATGGGGGTCCATTCTCGATTATCGTTACTGCAGCAGTAACGATGTAGTTCGTCGCTATGTGTGACGCCGCAGGAATGAGGAACCTCTCCTTACCTGCCTCCCGGCCGCTATGAGGAAAGAAGGAGGTGGGCGGGATGTTCCGGCCACTCATCTCCGCCCCTCCGCTTCTATTGGGCGGCGTCAGTGACGTCGCTGTGACGCCACACGGACCGCCCCCTTAGAAAGGAGGCGGTTCGCCGGTCACAGCGACGTCGCCGGGCAGGTAAGTATGTGTGACAGCGATTTGGGCAGCGATTTGCCCGTGTCGCACAACAGATGGGGGCGGGTACCCACGCTAATGATATCGGGACCGATATGGCTCTGTACACTGTATATTGGCTGTACTTCAACTCAGTTCCTATAGAGTAGTCTGTGTGATGCCATAGCTTAGAAGCCTTCATCAAGTAGGAACTTTCACTACTCAGTTTACTTAGTTTTAGCCCTTCCCTCTAAAAAATAAGCATTAATACGACGTGATATTAATGAGTGATGATGCCTTGTAACAGCAAAGTCTGATAATTCAAAGTCAAGATAATTTAAAGCACACCAATCATCAGGATTTTCCTATATAAACTAAAGCCATACTGGCACGATCAGGCTGATTCTATACATACTGTACCTTTAGTTGTCAGACCGGATGTATAGTTTTTGAAATACAGGCAAGTAAAGTTACAGAAATGTACAGCTTTTTGATTGTCAACAGCTGCCGAATAGCTAATACAGTGCCTTGTGAAAGTATTCGCCCCCCTTGCATTTTTAAACCTTTTCCCACATTTCATGCTTCAAACATCAAGATAAAAATTTTAATGTTATAGTGAAGGATCAACAACAAGTGGGACACAATTGTGAAGTTGAACAAAATTTATTACTTATTTTAAATTTTTGTAAGAAAGAATAAACTGAAAATTGGGGCGTGCAATATTATTCATCCCCTTTACTTTCAGTGCAGCAAACTCACTCCAGAAGTTCATTGAGGATCTCTGAATGATCCAATGTTGTCCAAAATGACTGATGATGATAAATATAAGCCACCTGTGTGTAATCAAGTCTCCCTATAAATGCGTCTGCTCTGTGATGGTCTCAGTGTTCTGTTTAAAGCACAGAGAGTATCATCAAGACCAAGGAACACAACAGACAGGTCCATAATAATGTTGTGGAGAAGTTTAAAGCTGGATTTGGTTACAAAAAAATTTCCACAACTTTAAACATCCCAAGAAGCACTGTGCAAGCGATCATATAGAAATGGAAGGAGTATCATACCACTGAAAATCTACCAAGACCCAGCCGTCCCTCAGAAATTTCATCTCAAACAAGGAGAAGAGTGATCAGAGATGCAGCCAAGAGGCCCATGATCACTCTGGATGAACTGCAGAGATCTACAGCTGAGGTGGGGGAGTCTGTCTATAGGACAACAATCAGTCATACATTGCACAAATCTGGCCTTTATGGAAGAGTGGCAAGGAGAAAGCCATTTCTCAAAGATATCCATAAAACGTGTCATTTAAAGTTTGCCACAAGCCACCTGGGAGACACACCAAACACGTGGAAGAAGGTGCTCTGGTCAGATGAAACCAAAAATCGAACTATTTGGGCACAATGCCAAACGATATGTTTGGCATAAAAGCAATACAGCTCATCACCCTGAAAACACCATCCCCACTGTCAAACATGGTGGTGGCTCAAACATGGTGGTGGCAGCATCATGGTTTGGGCTGCTTTTCTTCAGCAGGGACAGGGAAGATGGTTAAAATTGATGGGAAGATGGATGGAGCCAAATACAGGACCATTCTTGAAGAAAACCTGTTGGAGTCTACAAAAGACCTGAGACTGAGACGGAGATTTGTCTTCCAACAAGACAATGATCCCAAACATAAAGCAAAATCTACAATGGAATGGTTTAGATATAAATGTACCCAGGTGTTAGAATGGCCAAGTCAAATTCCAGACCTGAATCCAATCGAGAATCTGTGGAAAGAGCTGAAAACTGCTATTCACAAACACTCTCCATCCAACCTCACTCTTCTCCAGCTGTTTGAAAAGAAAGAATTGGCAAGAATTTCAGTCTCTTGATGTGCAAAGCTGATAGAGACATACCCCAAGCGACTTGCAGCTGTAATCGCGGCAAAAGGTGGCCCTAAAAAGTATTAACTTAAAGGGGCCGAATAATATTGCACGCCCCAACTTTCAGTTTTGTATTTTTTATAAAAGTTTCAAATAAGCAATAAATTGTGTTCAACTTCACAATTGTGTCCCACTTGTTGTTGATTCTTCACCATAAAATGAATTTTTTTTATCTTTATGTTTGAAGCCTAAAATGTGGGAAAAGGTTGAAAAATTCAAAGGGGCCGAATACTTTCGCAAGGCACTGTATGTGGGTTGGGTTTTGCTATCTATTCCCGCCCCTGTCTGGCCTCTGTAGATGTCAGACTGTTTGGGCTGCATTTCTTAGGCTATGTGCGCACGTTGCGTACAGTTCACTGCAGAACTTTCTGCAGCGATCTGAAGAGCACATGTGCGCTTTAAATCGCTGCAGAAATGTCCGTAGTGAGCGCCGATTCCATGCGCTCTGCCTGCAGCTCCTCCCATAGACAGAGCAGGAGCTGCCGGCAAAGCGCACGGAAGAAGTGACATGTCACTTCTTTTTACGCAGCGCTTCGGCAGTAGCCGAAGCGCTGCGCTCTAAAACGCCACGTGCGCACGGCCCCTGCACAATCTCCATAGACTGTGCAGGGGACGCAGGACGCATGCAGTTACGCTGCGCTACAAAGCGCAGCGTAACTGCATGTATATATGCAACGTGCGCACATAGCCTAACACCCCCCTATCACGTGAAAGATATTACTCATTCATGGAAGGAGCCCATACAGTCTAGCATCTACAGAGGCCAGGCAGCAGACAGGGACGGGAATAGATAGCAAAACCCGACCCACGTATTAGCTATTCGGCAGCTGCTGCTAATCAAAAAGCTGTGCAGTTCTGTAACTTTACTTGCCTGTATTTCAAAAACTATATATCCATTCTGAGAACTTAAGGTATGTAAAGAATCAGTATGATAGCACCAGTATAGCACTGGCTTTAGGTTTTATAGGAAAATCCTGGTGATTGGTGCGCTTTAAGTCTTGCCTATCTGATTAAAGAGCATCGGGCACGGACAGGACTACATCTCTTAACTTCAACATGGGCGACAATGCTGGGAATGATAGTGCAACATCTATTATGTCTGCCTATAAGCCAGCAGTCAGTTTAATAAATGTTTCTGTCCACTTTATAGGCCATTTTGTTACTTGCTACAATGTAGCCGGCCTGCGCCCCCCTCCATACTGTAATTCACTGTGATTCTCTCCAGAAGGGGTCTGTGTTGGAGATTCAGCCGTGGATTGTTAGAAACACTTGTCAGTTCGGTGCATACTGCTCTGTGGATTTATTATTTAGTGTGCAGGGGTTGGCTGTAAATCTCCTCTGCTTACATGTAAAGCGTTTCTAGAAAACTTGTAAGATAACTAAGGGATTTCTGCTACTGTTTCTTGATATTAACTCTTTCATACACGTTTATGGGAAATATAGAAACCAATAAATGTATGTGTCGCCCTGGGCAAGCCAGGGGACACAGGTCACAACACCACCACACCCCACACTCCAGGTAGGCACATCACAGCTAACCACAAATCCTTGTTGCCTTCCTCCAGGAGTCTGATGATGCACACCAGGGGGTGGGCCAGGCGGTTGGCTCCGCCCACCAAGGAGCTCACAGCTCTGGAGGCAGGAAGTAACCAGGCAGATAGCTCAGGGACGAGCTTGAGTAAACAACAGAGTTCTGTCAGGGAGGAGGAAGTGGAAGGAGTGGAGGAGTAGTCTAGACAGGGCTAAAGTAAACAACTAAGTGAAAGTGAAGGAAGGAAAGTAGTAAAGGAGGAAAAGCAAGTAAAGTGACAGAAGAGAAGGACAGCCTGAAGGGCCCAGCTTTGTGAGGGCCAGAACAGCAAGGTCAGCAACGGCGGTGACTGTCTGGAGGGGGACAGTTTGGAAGTTCCTGGAAGGACCCCGTGGGCTGTGTGCCCGGTGGTCTGGAGCAGTGTTCCGAAGGACAGTCAGCACCAGGGCAGGGGCCTCTCGGACCCCGGCAAGGCTAGGAGTCGCCAGATTTGCCAAATCCGTCAGTGACGGGGACGCAGATCCCCCAACAACCAAGTCCCGATTGAAGGCAACAGCCCAACCCGTATTGGAGAGACACCGCCACCGCCACGGCACCAGTTTCTCAGGGCCAGCGCCTGCGGGCAAAGTGTAGAGCTCCTCCGGCCCAGATTGCAGTCGGGGAGCGGGTAACCGGAGGGAATCCACCGCTACCATCAGTCAACACAGGTGCAAGGAAGAGGGACATCACCGTCACCTACCGGGAGTGCAGGTGCAGCCGTCTGTGGGACCGTCCTACCAGCCGTTGGTTTACCGTACAAACTGTGTCCGTGTGTCAGGCTGAGTGAGTACCATAGTGCCGCAAGGCACAGCGCTGCCCCCGCGTCCCTGCGCCCTCCAGGCCCTACACTTCACATCTCATCACCGGGCCCCGGGATCACCAGCCCCTACCCACGGAGGGGCAATACAACACCTGGCTGCTCCGCATCACCATCCCCGGGACCCCCACACTGAGCAGCGGTGGTGCAATCACCACAACCGTGGGTGGCGTCACGAACTATAACAATCCCCACACCCAACAAACACCCCCTTTCACTCACGGGCGAGGAGTGTCGCTCGAGAAACCCCGGGATCCGGCCCACAGCTCGAGCCACCAGGAGCAGCTGCCGGACCCAAGCAGAAGGGGTGAGCGCGGTGTGCTGACACCCTCCTCCCCGCCCGCGACAACTTGGCGTCACGAACAGGATCTTACCGCTCTGCCGTCAGGTAGAGGTGCGCCTTGTTACCGCGCGGAGGTATCCGGCAGGAAAATTTCAGAAGCCGCCATCTTTGGCGCGAAAAGTTCCCGCTCGAGCGTCTTCTCGAGCAGTAGAGGCGCGAAGGCCAAAACCCCGCCCCGAGAGAGGAGGGGCCGGAAAGAGCTAAGGGGGACGCGATGGCGGCTGGACGCATGTAGCTGCGGCTATAAAAGCAGGGACGCCAGGACCTTGCAAGAATACCGTTCCTGGAAGCAAGCAGAAAAGCCATCATGTGGATGCCGTCCCGCGACACCGTACCCCCCGCGCCTGGAACCGCGGCGTGGGTGGAGATCCGGACCGCGCAGCTCTCCCAACGGCTGCAGGTGAAGATGCAGCTCCTCGTGGAGGAGTGGGAGGCCGACATGGCGGACGTTGTAGCCACCGTGCGGAGACGCGAGGAGGAGGCGGAGAAAGGGAGGGTGAGTGACCCACGTCCCGATGCCCTTGCAGGGCCGGTCATCGCGGCTGTGGGGCCCGGTCCAAGCCCTCTCCCCCCGTTGCCTCCCTCGCCACCCGTCCCGGAGGCCGTGACCCCACCACTAGGCCCGCTACCACCGCAACCGGTAGCGATACCCAGCCCGTCCGCCCCAGCGGACCGACCTGTAGCCGGAGCCCGTAGCAAACCGGAGGCATTACCTTGGAAGGCCCCGAAGATTGTGCCAGAGACAGTCCCCGAGCAGCTTCCCGAGCCGGAGCCGATGACCCGCTCCGAGCCGAAGGCCCAACTGCAGAAAGCCCCTGTGCCCATCCCCCACACCTCGGCTGAGGTGGCGCCGGGTTGTTGCTGCAAGGCAGCGCCCAAGGCCATGACACCGTGGGATACGCTACCCACCTTCCTGACAGTGGGTAACGTGCTGGATGTCCCGCGAGGCTCAACCCGTGCGCCAGAGCAAGTAGCAGCGCCATACTGGGACAGGGAGCCGACGAATCTGGGCCTGGAGATCGCGGAGAGGGAGAGAAGGAAAGCCGAGCTGGTGGCCCGAGCCATTCGGGAAAAAGAAAACCTGCGGCAAGCGACCTTCCGTGTCCGGGGCCCGTTCTACGAGGGGCAGGTGAGGCGATTTGATATCCGCCGGGGCTACGGATTCATATACGAACCGGGCCTGGAGGCCGAGGTGTTTGTGGCCCGGCGGGACGTGAATGCCCATCTGCCCGAGGAGCATCCTGGCCGCAATCTTATACCGGGGGACATGGTGCGTTACACCCGGCACTGCGGAGAGAGGGGGTGGTTTGCCCTGGATGTAAAGCTGAAGGGCAGCCCGGAGAGCAAGGTGAGCTCTGCATCCCCTCCCTCGGATGAAGCAGCAAAAGGACCGGAGTAGGGCAGCGGATGCCCGTTGCACCGTCCCCGTTGGGACCATCACTGAAGTTGCTGTTTGTTTGAAAAAGTTTAAAAAGTTTGAAATGATAAGTGAAATTACCGAAGAAGTCACCTGATTTGTTTGTTGATTGGCCTTGTGATTGAACCGGCTGGAGCTGGCACCGTTGTCCCCGTGGGGACCGTTTAAGATTTGCATGGGAACTATCCATGGACAAGCCCGTGAACTTGCAGGGCACCACAAACGTTAAGTGGCTTGTAAATATGTTGGGTACCGTTACCGTTTCCGCAATGCCGCCTCCGGAGAGGCAGGTTGGAGGGAGGGCCCTGAGCAGAGCAGGCCAGGGCCCAGCCACCAAAGAAACCGGTGGCCACCCTCTGGAGGGGAAGGACAGATCCCGCTCGGGTAACTTGTGCTGGACTGTGGGTCAAGGGGTGCTGCCTGGGTTTTAGGGGCAGCATCAGGGCCAGGTTGCTTGGGTGGGAGAGAGCGGAAACCGTGACCGTATACCGTTGCAACGTTTAAGTAAATGTGCCTCCCATCTTGGGAAGAGTTATTAAAAATGTTATTTATGTTTTGCTTAACCTTGTTATCCCCTTTTCACAGAAAAATAAAACCGGTGTAGGACGGCAGCCCGCGGACGGTCTGCATTTTGCTAAGGGGGAATGTGTCGCCCTGGGCAAGCCAGGGGACACAGGTCACAACACCACCACACCCCACACTCCAGGTAGGCACATCACAGCTAACCACAAATCCTTGTTGCCTTCCTCCAGGAGTCTGATGATGCACATCAGGGGGTGGGCCAGGCGGTTGGCTCCGCCCACCAAGGAGCTCACAGCTCTGGAGGCAGGAAGTAACCAGGCAGATAGCTCAGGGACGAGCTTGAGTAAACAACAGAGTTCTGTCAGGGAGGAGGAAGTGGAAGGAGTGGAGGAGTAGTCTAGACAGGGCTAAAGTAAACAACTAAGTGAAAGTGAAGGAAGGAAAGTAGTAAAGGAGGAAAAGCAAGTAAAGTGACAGAAGAGAAGGACAGCCTGAAGGGCCCAGCTTTGTGAGGGCCAGAACAGCAAGGAGCAGCAACGGCGGTGACTGTCTGGAGGGGGACAGTTTGGAAGTTCCTGGAAGGACCCCGTGGGCTGTGTGCCCAGTGGTCTGGAGCAGTGTTCCGAAGGACAGTCAGCACCAGGGCAGGGACCTCTCGGACCCCGGCAAGGCTAGGAGTCGCCAGATTTGCCAAATCCGTCAGTGACGGGGACGCAGATCCCCCAACAACCAAGTCCCGATTGAAGGCAACAGCCCAACCCGTATTGGAGAGACACCGCCACCGCCACGGCACCAGTTTCTCAGGGCCAGCGCCTGCGGGCAAAGTGTAGAGCTCCTCCGGCCCAGATTGCAGTCGGGGAGCGGGTAACCGGAGGGAATCCACCGCTACCATCAGTCAACACAGGTGCAAGGAAGAGGGACATCACCGTCACCTACCGGGAGTGCAGGTGCAGCCGTCTGTGGGACCGTCCTACCAGCCGTTGGTTTACCGTACAAACTGTGTCCGTGTGTCAGGCTGAGTGAGTACC
Organism: Anomaloglossus baeobatrachus; assembly: GCF_048569485.1. NCBI lineage: Eukaryota > Metazoa > Chordata > Amphibia > Anura > Aromobatidae > Anomaloglossus > Anomaloglossus baeobatrachus. The sequence continues at coordinate 563,074,888 of NC_134355.1, read as the reverse complement.
ATAGTGCCGCAAGGCACAGCGCTGCCCCCGCGTCCCTGCGCCCTCCAGGCCCTACACTTCACATCTCATCACCGGGCCCCGGGATCACCAGCCCCTACCCACGGAGGGGCAATACAACACCTGGCTGCTCCGCATCACCATCCCCGGGACCCCCACACTGAGCAGCGGTGGTGCAATCACCACAACCGTGGGTGGCGTCACGAACTATAACAATCCCCACACCCAACAAACACCCCCTTTCACTCACGGGCGAGGAGTGTCGCTCGAGAAACCCCGGGATCCGGCCCACAGCTCGAGCCACCAGGAGCAGCTGCCGGACCCGAGCAGAAGGGGTGAGCGCAGTGTGCTGACACCCTCCTCCCCGCCCGCGACATGTACTTGGCTGCTTCCATACCTAAGCAATAAGGGCTCGTTCAGACAAACATATTATATGGACGTGTGCTGTCAGAGTAATAATCAGACAGCACGCAGACCAATGTAATTCACCAGGGCTGTTCAGTTTTTTCACATGGACCAAGTGTCCGGGTGAAGAAAAACAAACCTGCGCCATGCACTTTTCTCTTCCATATCTTGGATGAGAATCACCTGCTCAAGTCTACGAGTGAACAAAAAAAATCGGATTATCCTCGTAGCATCCGATTATTACAGATACACTCCATTATTAACATAAAAGCTGTGTTTTATCATGTACATTTTAAATTGTTGATGTATAAATACGGAAGTTACAGATGTAAAATATGGACACACAGATGACACACGAGTGACTATATGGATGAAATGGGTAACAAATATCTTTGTACCGTGTTAGCCAGTAGATAGAAAAAAATTGTTTAAAAGAACTGAAGTCCTCAGTGGTTGATACCTTTTAATGGGTAACTGAAAAGATGGCAATAAATAGCAAGCTTTCGAAACTACTCATCAGGCATGGTATAAGGGTGGCTTTACATGCTGCGATATCCTGCCCGATATCGCTAGCATGAGACCCGGCCCCATCGTTTGTGCGCGACGGGCATATCGCTGCCCGTCGCGCACAAAATCGCGCACCCCCGTCACACATACTTACCTGCCCTTTGACATCGCTGTGACCGGCGAACCGCCTCCTTTCTAAGGGGGCGGTCCATTCGGCGTCACAGTGACGTCACTAATCGGCCGCCCAATGAAAGCGGAGGGGCGGAGATGAGCGGGACATAACATCCCGCCCACCTCCTTCCTTCCGCATTGTGGCCGGAGGCAGGTAAGGAGATGATCCTCGTTCCTGCGGCGTCACACGTAGCGATGTATGCTGCCGCAGGGACGAGGATCAACTTCGCCCCAGCGACAGCAGCGATAACTGGCAGCGGACCCCCATGTCAGCGAGGAGCGATTTTGGATGTTTTTGTAACGATCCAAAATCGCTCCTAGAAGTCACACGCTACAACATCGCTACAGCGGCCGGATGTGCATCACAAAATCCGTGACCCCAACGAGATCGCTGTAGCGAAATCGTAGCGTGTAAAGCCCGCTTTACACAAAATTTGAAGATATATCAAAAAGACTGACTCGCACATCCAACAGGTGTGAACAGGTGCCAGCTGAAAACACAATGTAACTACAAAGTACATACAGCTGCACACTAAAATACTAACAATGAATAAAGGAAATCTCGTATTGCAAAATCTGAAGAGTCACATATTTATACACAACAGGACATAGAATAGAGCAGTAAATAAGCTCCTGTTGTGACCGTGGAAGTGCTTGCGCTGCCCTCGCATAGGCCACAAAACAATAAGATGACGTCACGGAGATAAGCGCTATATGCAGGCGCCAACTCCAATGCCGTGTTAATGAAGAGATTTAGTAAATCTGTAATATACTGTAATTAGCATACATAACAGAGACAGAGGAGGAAGGACAGGCAGACAGACAGGGGCGGGAATAACTAGCAAAACCCGACTCAACTATTATATATTCTGCTGCACCTATCATTAAAAACAGTGCATTGCACAAAGATTACTTGCCTATATTTCAGAAAGTATACATCCAATCTCACAAGTAAAGGTATGTTTAGAATCAGCCTGATAGTGCCAGTATAGCACTGGCTTTAGTTCATACGAGTGATTGCGCGCCCTTCGGGCGCACGGTGGGATTGCGAACCACGCTATGGGGTACAACCACGCATCAGACTGACCTCGTAATAGGGTGTAACCATGCACCAGACTGGGTATGTGCAGACTAACACTAAACATAAGTACCTGGTGTACGTGTCCTGCCACTTTTACCTTGTGTATGAAAAAGAGAGGGAATAGTGCTTTTAGTGCTTCTTTTTTCAATAACGCTATCCAGATAGCGCTACTCCTAGAGCATGGATAGCACTATTGGATAGCTCTACACGTTCTTTCATTATTGGTAGCGCTATGCGGATAGAGCTATCCGTGCTCTTTCATTTGAAGTAGCGCTATCAGATAGTGCTAGCCCGACATAGTGTTGCCTCACAGTGTTGCCTCAGTGTTACCTCATAATATTGCCTCAGTGTTGCCTCACAATATTGCCTCAGTGTTGCCTCACAATATTGCCTTAGTGTTGCCTCACAATATTGCCTCAGTGTTGCCTCACAATATTGCCTCAGTGTTGCCTCACAATATTGCCTCAGTGTTGCCTCAATGCTTCCTCAGTGTTTCCTCAATATTGCCTGAGTGTTCCCTCAACGTTGCCTCAGTGTTGCCTCAGTTTTGCCTCACAATGTTGCCTCAGTGTTGCGTGAATGTTGCGTCAGCTTTGGCTTACACAGTGTCTCCGTCAGGGGACAGCTCTGTTGTTAATACTGTTCGGTTAGAGCTATCCGATAGCACTATCCATGAAGAAAGTGAACGGGTAGAGCTATCCCATAGCTCTATTCCTAAAGAAAATGAACGGGTAGAGCTATCCGATAGCGCTACTTTTGTGACACGTATTCTATCTTGTTCTCTTCTTTGTGAAATTTGTGTCTCAGTTTGTGCATTGTGTATTGCTCGTTGTCGTGCAGCATTTCTCTTGCTCTGGCCGCCCTCTGTCGGGCTGTATCAGTAGTTCTTCAACAATTTCGTTCATCTTCTGTTTCATTAAGATGCAGGTTACGCATCCGTATGTGACTTGCTTCTCTACGTGCAGCAGCATGATCAATTTGATCCATTTTTGCAATGTTGTCTCACACTGTTGCCTTAGCGTTGCCTCACTGTTGCCTCACAGTGTTTCCTTGGCAACATATTGCCTCACACTGTTGCCTCAGTGTTGCCTCAATATTGCCTCACACTGATGCCTCAGTGTTGCCTCACAATGTTGCCTCACAGTGTTGCCTCAGCAACATATTGCCTCACACTGTTGCCTCAGTGTTGCCTCAATATTGCCTCACACTGATGCCTCAGTGTTGCCTCACAATGTTGCCTCACAGTGTTGCCTCAGCAACATATTGCTTCACACTGTTGCCTCAGTGTTGCCTCAGTATTCCCTCAATATTGCCTCACACTGTTGCCTCAGTGTTGCCTCAGTATTCCATCAATATTGCCTCACACTGTTGCCTCAGTATTGCCTCGGCAACATAGGGCTGTAGATGTTTGCCTCGGCAACATAGGGCTGTGGATGACTCATTGCGCACAGACACACGGACACGTCCAAATTAGGCATATTGATATGAAAATTCTGGTGGTTCATCCTCTTTAAGGTCACACAGAGTTTCTGGAACACATTCACTGCAGGCATGGTTCTTTAATGTTGCAGATATAGTACAGTTTACTTCAATGTGAAATTTTGCTGCAGACTGCTCCATTATATCCGGTACCACTATCGCTACTTTCAAACTTTCCTCTTCTCTCTTTAATACCATGGTTGCATCTAAACTCAGAGTCCCGCATGGCTCTGACCTCATCCCACCCACAGGGATTTGTTCCAAAAAACAGTTAAGGCCGCCGTCGAACAAAGTTCCTTCACCGCTGTTTCTATGACGACCCGTTCACCCAAGTCTATGTTAACCTTCCACTAAGAATGGTCAGTCGCACCCGAGGATCTTCTACAGAGTCTGGGCCTTACCCTACCGAAAGGTGGCGGTGACACACTAACCATCCTTGACCGGAGTCCTTCCCTCGTGCTCTAAATCCCGGGGTGACTCTGAGGATCTGGTCTGGCTGAATTAAAGATGGTGGCCCACTCCTACGTACACCTCTCACAGATGCACCTTTATTGTGTCCTTTTCCTCCACTACTTACTCAATATGGCTGCTGCCTATTCTGTAACAACTAAAACTCTAACCTTGAGAGGGTGTCTACCCTAAGGCCTTAACCCCCTCCCTACCGTGAGGGAACAAGGGAACAGTAATTTACAAACCCAGGAGCTAGATGGCCACAGTGTACACTAAAGGCCCCGTCACACTAAGCAACATCGCTAGCAACATCGCTGCTAACGAACAACTTTTGTGACGTTGCTAGCGATGTTGCTGTGTGTGACATCCAGCAACAACCTGGCCCCTGCTGTGAGGTCGTTGGTTGTTGCTGAATGTCCTGGGCCATTTTTTAGTTGTTGCTCTCCCGCTGTGAAGCACAGATCGCTGTGTGTGACAGCGAGACAGCAACAACTAATGTGCAGGCAGCAGGAGCCGGCTTCTGCAGAGGCTGGTAACCAATGTAAACATCGGGTAACCAAGAAGCCCTGTCCTTGGTTACCCGATATTTACATTCGATACCAGCCTCCGCCGCTCTCACTGCCTGTGCTGCCGGCTCCTGCTCTGTGCACATGTAGCTAGCTGCAGGACACATCGGGTTAATTAACCTGATGTGTGCTGTAAGTAGGAGAGCAGGGAGCCAGTGCTAAGCAGTGTGCACTGCTCCCTGCTCTGTGCACATGTGGCTGCAGCACACATCAGGTAATTAACCCAATGTGTGCTGTAAGTAGGAGAGCAGGGAGCCAGCGCTAAGCAGTGTGCGCTGCTCCCTGCTCTGTGCACATTTAGCTGCAGCATACATCAGGTAATTAACCCGATGTGTGCTGTAGCTAGGAGAGCAGGGAGCCAGCGCTCAGTGTGCGCTGCTCCCTGCTCTCTGCACGTGTAGCTCCGTGCGGTGGTAACCAAGGTAAATATCGGGTTGGTTACCGATATTTACCTTAGTTACCAAGCGCAGCATCTTCCATGCAGCGCTGGGGGCTGGTCACTGGTTGCTGGTGAGCTCACCAGCAACTCTTGTAGCGACGCTCCAGCGATCCCTGCCAGGTCAGGTTGCTGGTGGGATCGCTGGAGCGTCGCAGTGTGACATCTCACCAGCAACCTCCTAGCAACTTACCAGCGATCCCTATCGTTGTTGGGATCGCTGGTAAGTTGCTTAGTGTGACGGTACCTTAACACACCATATCATGTTTACTTTACAAAACAGTGGACTGCAGGGTAGGGGCGGCCGAACCTTACACCCCACATACAGGTGCTATAAATTCTGTTAATATAGCTTGATGTAGTGTGTGCCATACAGTATTTGTGAACTAATTTCCTTTTAAAGGGATTGTCTAGGATTAATTTCCCATAGGCATGCTGATGATTCAGCTCACCTGATACAGTGCACGGTAGGGTAACTGCTCAAGGATACAAACTCCAAATAGTCCCAGCACTAAGGTATTTTCAATAATATCAAAAATCTAATTTATTGTATAATTCCATAAAAATATAACAAAGAGACGGATGGATGAGAAACTAGTAACGCGTTTCTGGCCCTACACGGCCCTTAGTCTCAATTTGTGGACATAGTGTGTTTGGTGGAATTTATAACGCTCCACCTCCACATTAATGAATCACATATATGGAGATAATGTAATTCACATAAATGGCAGAATAAACAAATTACATGTAAACATGAAATTAACTCTAACATTACAAAATGATCAAATTCATATAAATAGCATTATACATATATTGCAAGAGTATAAAAAGATATAAATTAATTCATCCACATAACATTACATGTAAATTACATATCCAAGATGCTAATATTGCACCAACAATTAAAAAGGTTAATAATGTAAAATTAAATCAGTTCTCTTATTCAGGGGATGAGTCGTATTTAACATTAGAATCCAATCGGTTTCCCTGTTCAATAGCAATCGTCTCCAATCTCCACCACGGTCCAGCTTGTTAACTCTTTCAAGGGCATACATGGTTAAATCCTCTGAGTGGACCTGAGAAAAATATTTTGAGAGATTAGAAGGATTTGAAGCTTTGACATCCTTGGCATCCCTAGTATGCTCCTTAATTCTTTGTTTTCATTTCCTGGTGGTGCAACCCACATACGATAACTCACACGTATTGCACATTGTTTGGTAAACCACGAACGTGGAATTACAGTTCCTTTCCAGGATGACAAATTATATCCTATTATTTCTAATGGATGCGGTTTTTCAGCTAGAAGGGCAGCCACTTTGGGTAACATTTTGTCTCCTAGCATGATTAGAATGAAAAATGGAACCTCACATGGTTAAGCACAGCAGGTTTTCATAAATGTGGTATGTCTAAATGTTCATGCTGTCAATATGTGAGTAGAACTACAGAAATTCATAATTGAAATTGTCAGAGCTCTCCTTCTCCCCCTCCCTGTGTGACGCCCTGGACTAGCCAGGTAGTCACAGACATAACAACATACACACACCCCACCCTAGACAGTAACAACAGTCAGACAAAAACCCTTGTTGCCTCCCTCCAGGGCCTGATGTCCACACCAGGTGGGGCGGAGCCAGGCGGTTGGCCCCACTCACCGAGGAGTTCACAGGCCTGGATGCGGGAAAAGGAGTCAGTTCAGTTTAGGAGGTGAAAGTGAGAGGAGTGAAACGTCTGCGTGTGCCTGGGTAGGAGCCCAGGCACTGACAGTAAGGTTGGCAGACGGTGGTGGCCGTCTGCAGGAGTTGGTGGAACTCTGCAAAGCCGTAAGGACCGGGGCTGGGCGGTGGCCCACCAGTACCGAACCGGGGAGCGGAGTGAAGTTAAGCACACACAGGCAGGGGCATCGGACTCCGACCAGGCTTGGAGCCACCGTCAATAGTCAAATCCAAGTGTGACAGGAACCCCAGGGGTTTCCCAACAACCAAGTCCCAACAGAAGGCAACCGCTTACACCGTGAGGATATACAGCCACCGCCACAGGCTAGAGATCCAAGGGCCAGCGCCTGCGGGCAAAACGGGCTCCTATGGCACCTATACGCCGGGGAGCAGACTACCGGTGGGCAACCATAGGAGTCAGAACATTCTAAAAGGTGCAGGGAAAGACAGCCACCATCAGCCGTCCGGGGAGAGCACAACAACAACAACACTGCAGTCGGCTGCGGGACCCGTCCATCCGGCCGTTTTGGTTTATCAGAGACTCTGTCAGTGATTGTCTGAGTGAGTACACCAGTGCCGTCCGGCACCGCGCAGCACTGTCCCTGCAACCCTGCACCCCAGCCATCCAGCCTCCCCGTTACACCAACGGGCCCCGGGATCACCAACGCCCTACCCACGGAGGGGACAACATCCTAGCTGCTCCCTACCATCTCTCCCGGGATTCCCGTTACCAGCAGCGGTGGTGCCATCATCACCACGTCCCGTGGGTGGCGTCACGAACAATCTCCCCCACCCAAACCATCCCTTTTCACTCACGGGTGAGGAGCACTGCTCGAGTCCCCGGGTCCGGCCCACCGCTTGAGCCACCGAGCAGCAGCAGCAGAAGCCCCGGACTCGAACGTGGCGAGCGCGTCCCCTCCGCCCGCGACACCTGAACAATGACACCTGCACAGGACATAAGACATGCCCTATCAATGCCCCATGGAAATCAATGAATATTTCTTGTCTACTAGTGTCTACAGTCCATGTTGCAGCCGAGAAGCATATCTCAAAAACTTGTCATCAGCATTTGGAGACTTTGAGGACACCAAATCTTTCATGTTGAACTGGACACACGATTTAATCGGGTTGTCTGGGACTTTAATATTGATTACCCATCCCAAGGATAGGTCATCAATGTCTGATCAGTGGGGTTGCAACATTCACACTCCTGCCGGCTAGTTGGTCCTGGTGCTGCAATCTGCCAGAAATACTGAGTTGCGGAGCTGCACAGCTCTGTGGACTGGAATAGTGGCCACGTACTGCACATCTTCCGCTTATTGATTTGAATACAACTGAGTAGTTCAGGTGGGCGGGCGACACCGGACACAGGTGATCGGCAAGGAAGCTTTGTCGGGTGTCACACCCCCATCAATTAGACATTGATGACTTATCCTAAGAAAAGGTCATCAATGTTAAAGTCCCAGAAAACTCCTTTAATAGTGGCTGCATAGTGGAATAAACAAAGATGACAGTGCTAGGAGAAGAAGAAAGCTTATAGAAGGGTTTGTAATGTGACACAGCTAAACTCAGCTGTGCTGCCCTTTCCCCACATGAACCTTAACTGAAACGTTGTTAGTGATCTGTTCTGGGCCGTTGGAAATATAAGCCAAAAGGTAAATCTTTAGGCATATGTCTTACTAATGAATCTATGGACATGTCAGGCATATAGGATGGAAGAATTTACTGTCATGTATACCAAATGCAAGGTACCCCTCAGCATTGCATAGAAAAACTGTACACTGCTGATTCATTTCAAGACAAGAATGCCTATAGCTAATGGCGCTTTTTGATTTTTTATGTTCTCCAGAATGGCATATTCCTGTTTTTATACTTTCAAATCGTGAAATAATCTTAGAAAGTATCACTTAGCAAGTCACACAATAAAAAAATATCAGTTCTCTCATATCAAAGGATGTATAGTTGTTTCATAAATACCTTTATAAAGGTAATGGCTTTATTAGCCATAGGAGCTCAGATTTATTATGCAGCGGCTTTCAGTTGTGTGCTGTATATACGGTACATATCCTTTCAGGCTGATGATTCTAGCCAGCGTATCCTTTAATAGGATTAATGGACAGGAAAGCGGTTTGTTACAAATGCATAACCCTTCCCACCATCAATCTCTATTTTGCCTATAACCCCTCTTCGCTGCATGGACACGTACAGTATATGTATTATCATTAGCTGTTGGTTATTGATCTGTTTGTGCCTTGAGTTTAGTGGTTATTTTGTACTGGGCTTATATGTAGTAATTACAGCTAATGACTATTCTAGATTGTGAGATTGTAATGGTAAATGCCGGGGTCATCAAATCCTTCTAATTATTGCTACGGTTATAGTGCGTAAATTAGTAATCAGAAGGGAAACTATAATGGTGAATTCCAGGGAAATGATAATGTTTCCGGTTTCTACCCTTGTAAAATAAATGTAATTGCAGAGCTTAAACCAACTGATTAATAATGAAAAAAACATTGAGTTAATGGGATTTCCCATTTTATCATCTGTAAAAGTCCAACACTTGCGAGATCACAGTGCTCCAAGCTGTCTGGCTGTTTAGGAAACTGCTTTTACTTAAATGGGGACGCTCTGCAGTTCTGTGGAAAGAGGCTTTCAGCGAAGTGGATGCAATTTTATACCAGCACTGCGTTCCCTTTCTTCTCATGATCAGTGGGGATCCAAGAGATGGTGATGATATGCTATTACTTTTCAAGATGGTAAACCAGTTTAACCCCCTTGGGGACATCTTGCGCATATGTAGTCCAATCCATGCAGTGTGGATGTCAGCTGTGTTATACAGCCAACGTCTGAGTTTAAAAGGAACCTGTCACCAGGTTTTTCACTTATAAGCTGCGGCCACCACCAGTGAGCTGTTATATACAGCATTCCAGAATACTGTATATAAGAGCACAGGCCACTCTGTATAATGTAAAAAAACACCTTTATAATCCTTACCTAGGGGGCGATGGGTGTCGTAGCTCTTGGTTCGGTGCCTCCTTCATCTTGTGCGATTGCCGTCCTCCTGCTCAGCCCTGTGTGCGTTATGAATCCTGCATTATTTACAGAGAGGCCTCTATTGCACTCCTGCACATGCGCACTTTGATCATGCGCACTTTGTTCATGCGCACTTTGATCTATGACCTTTTCTCGTGCCTGCGCATTACAGTACTTTGATCTGCCTCAGTTGGTCAGATCAAGGTGCGCATGCATAGGAGAGCAATGGAGGCCTCTCTGTGGCACATCATGCACACCAGGCTGGGCAAGAGGACAGCGATCCGACAAGATGGAAAAGGTGCCGGACCAAGAGCAGAGACCCCCATGGGATCTGACCGCCCCCTAAGTGAGTATTATAAAGGTGTTTTTTACATTATACAGTGCGGCCTGGGCTCTTATATACAGTATTCTGGAATGCTGTATATAACAGCTCACTGGTGGTGGCCGCAGCTTATAAGTGAAAAACCTGGTGACAGGTTCCTTTTAAACTCAGACGTTGGCTGTATAACACAGCTGACATCCACACTGCATGGATTGGACTACATATGCGCAAGATGTCGCCAAGGGGGTTAAACTGGTTTACCATCTTGAAAAGTGCTCATGGCAGCCAGAAGTCTATTGAAAGCCCTTGTATCTGCTTTGTTAACCCAGGCTGGCTGGGCTACAAAGGAGACAATGCCTTAGGCTGTTACCTGTAGGGTCTCACTCATTGATGGATATACCATTTGTGAAACCTATGCAGCCACACAGGGGCTTTGGACTGCAAAGGGCCCATATACTGCAAACATTAAGCACATAAGTAGTTTACCTAGGTTGCTAAACTGACTAAAGGCCCAGTCACACTAAACAACTTACCAGCGTTCCCAACAACGATATAACCTGATAGGGATCGCTGGTAAGTTGTTAGGAGGTCGCTGGTGAGATGTCACACTAAGCGACGCTCCAGCGATCCCACCAGCAACCTGACTTGGCAGGGATCGCTGGAGCGTCACTACACGTGGAAGCATGCTGCGCTTGGTAACTAAGGTAAATTTTGGGTAACCAACCCGATACTTACCTTGGTTACCAGCGCACACCGCTTAGCGCTGGCTCCCTGCACACCTAGCCACAGTACACATCGGGTAAATTACCCGATGTGTACTCTGCTACGTGTGCAGGCAGCAGGGAGCCGGCTTCTGCGGACGCTAGTAACCACGGTAAACATCGGGTAACCAAGAAGCCCTTCCCTTGGTTACCTGATATTTACCTTCGTTACCAGCGTCCGCCGCTCTCACACTGCCAGTGCCGGCTCCCTGTTCCCTGCACTCCTAGCCACAGTACACATCGGGTTAATTACCCGGTGTGTAGTCTGGCTATGTGTGCAGGGAGCAGGGAGCCGGCACAGACAGCTGAGAGTGGCAGACGCTGGTAACGAAGGTAAATATCGGGTAACCAAGGAAAGGGCTTCTTGGTTACCCGATATTTACATTGGTTACCAGCGTCCGCAGAAGCCGGCTCCCTGCTCACTGCACATTTAGTTGTTGCTCTGTCGCTGTCAGCGATGTGTGCTTCACAGCGGGAGAGCAACAACTAAAAAATGCTCCAGGACATTCAGCAACAACCAACGACCTCACAGCAGGGGCCAGGTTGTTGCTGGATGTCACACACAGCAACATCGCTAGCAACATCGCTGCTACGTCACAAAAGTCGTGCCTCAGCAGCGATGTTGCTAGCAATGTTGCTTAGTGTGACGGTACCTTAAACCACTGATGTGACCTTGTCAAGAAAAGAAATGATGGGGTAGCATCCTCCGGACATTTGTTATCTCAGTAGATGAAAAAATTTAAAGGTTTAACAGACCATTGCACACATATATGAAGCAGAGCAATGGATGAAAGGAGAATATAACCTCTGTGAGTGAAGTGTTTAGAGGAAGAAAGTTTCCATGTCTGTGGGGATTAAGGAAAAATATTTCATCCCCTCTGCTAGTAAAATTTTTAAAACAGAGACTAGTAGATAAAATGGTAATTATGGGAATGTCGGCCTGTAAAAGGATATAAGCACCTATAAGAGGCTTATTTACCGATGTAAGTGGATGAAGCAATTGCTTCTAATTGTTTATGGTTTTTCTTTTAATATCATCTACCCTGTTTTTTAAGAATTGCTAAATTATTTTATTGTACAACTAAAAGAACGCATAAGTCTTCACAGGAGGGGGCATCACAGAAGGCCTGAAGGCTGTAACTTGTGGTCACTACTAGTGATGCTCAAGTGCTCAGTACTCGAATCGAGCAGGTTGCACGCTCTAACAGGCTCAACTCAAGGACCGATTATAATGGAAGTCAATGGGAAAGTCGAGGATTTTCCTGGAAGACCATAACAAGAGGGTTGGGAAGGCAGGAAAATATCTGAAATGAATGGAAACAGCACGAGGAAGATGCCTGGGTGCACCTCTGACCTCCAGGTCGCTGCTGGGAACAATGTGCGCACGCTGCATCGTTTTCCGCATTTTTTGGGTGCAGTTTTGGTCCCAAAACTGCATGCATTTCCTTCCCCAGCAAATTCTATGAGATTTCATTTTTGCTCTGCGCACTTTGCAGTTTGGTGACCACAAAGATGCAGCATGGCAATTCTTTTTGCGTTTTGTCCCTGTGTTTCGTAGGACTAGCATATCAATTCCCCACTGACTCTGGATTGGGGGGGATTGATCACTGGTATCTTGCAGGATGCCAGGCCTCATAGATTATATCCAGAATCCGGCACAAAGTGGTAGGAGCAAGCGCTTTATGCTCACCGATCACTGACACGGCTGTCACACTGCTCTCGCGGCCTCTCATTTTTCTCCTGGGCCGCTCATTAGGCTCATACATATTCCCCCGCCCACCAGCATCTGTGATTGGTTGCAGTCAGAAGGGCCCCCATGCTGAGTGACAGTATGTCTGAGACTTCCAATCACAGACACCGGTGGGTTCGTCTATATCATACAGTAAAATAAATAAATTAAAAAATTGGCGTAGGATCACCCCCGCTTATAATACCCAACTCAAAGAAAGCCTGACAGCTGGGGGCTGGTATTCTCAGGCTGAGGATACCCATGCCTAAAAATATCAACCTACAGCCCCCGGAATAGCCGTATGCATTAGATATGACAGTCCTGGCACTTTACCCCGCTCTTCCCGATTGCCCTGGTGTGGTGGCAATCAGAGTAATATCAGGGGTTAATAGCAGCTCACAGCTGCGACTAAGCCCTAGATTAGTAATGGCAGGCATCCATGAGACACCCCCATCGCTAATCTGTAAGTGAAAATAAATAAACACAAACACCGAAAAAATCCTTCATTTGAAATTAAAGACAATAAAAGCACCCTCTTTTGCCCCTTTATTAACCCTGAAAGCACCCTTGCAGGTCCGACATAATTCACACGAGGTCCCACAACGCTTTCACTACTGCTACATTTGAAGCTCACAGCAAGCGCCATAGAACATGACTGCCCGCTGTGAGCTTCATGCAGCAAGTGAAGTGAGCCACTATCAGTGGTGACGTCACTGGGGTGATTTGCTGTTATAGGTGGAAGACTCCAGCTGCGGCTGCGGCTAACTTGAGTGACGTCACTGCTGATCGCACGTTTCACTTCAGTCGCTGTGTGGAGCTCACAGAGAGCAGTCATGTTTTATGGTGCTCGCTGTGAGCTTCAGATGTAGCAGTGGTAGAAGCGTTGTTGGACCTCGTGTGGATTACGTCGGACCTGCAGGGGTACTTTTGGGGTTAATAAAGGGGCGAAAGAGGGTGCTTTTATTGTCTTTTATTTCAAATGAAGGATTTTTGGGGTGTTTGTGTTTATTTACTTTCACTTACAGAATAGTGATGAGGGGTTCTCCTAGACGCCTGCCATCACTAATCTAGGACAGCTGTGAGCTGCCATTAACTCATTATTACCCCGATTGCCACCACACCAGGGGAACGGGAAGAGCCTGGTCCAGCACCAGAATTGTCGTATCTATTGTATGCACCACTTCTGGGGTGGCTGCAGGCTGTTATTGTTAGGTTGGAAAAGGCCAAATAGCTATGGCCCTTACCACCCTATTAATATCAGCCCCCAGTTGTCTGCTGTACCTTGACTGGTGTTTGAAAAACTGGGGAGACCCTACGTCATTATTTATTTATGTTTTTTGGGGTTTATTTGTTTTTTGTTTTTTTTTAAATAAATCAAACAATTTTTTTTAAAAAAAAGCGTGGGATCCCCTCCATTTTTCATAACCAGCCAAGGTAAAGCAGACAGATGAGGGTTGCAGCCCACAGCTGCTGCTGTTTCTGTGGTGGATAAGAAAAATGGGGGTGGACCCTATATCATTTTTTTTTTTTTTACTAAATTATTTAAAAAACAGCTGGACAATCTAACTATCGATCTATTTATTGAGTTTTTCTGTTATTTCTTTCTTTCTATTCTATATGTTCTTTATTATCTATTCTATATGTTCTTTATTTCTATCTATTCTTTCTATCAATAGATTTGACTTGAAAAACACATTGGTCAAAAATATGGCAAAAAACGTGGCAAAACGCATGCATTTTTTTATGCGTTTTTGCCACGGGTTTATTTTTTTGGGAGCCAAAAACATGCATCTTTGTGGTCAACACAAAGATGCAGTGTACCTCTTGGGCCCCTGTGCAGCCGTAAGGCTAAGGGGGCCATTTATTGAATTGGGCATTATGATGAGTTATTGGATTGCAATGGTCCCATGTAGTGTTCTTGCACAGGGACCTTTTCTGTCTGTCTCCGTTAATGCATTTAATGTTCTAGTTACAGTAGATACAGAAATCTTGATATAAAATTACCATTGTATTACAGTAATAAACAATAATAAAAACACAATTGTGTTTAAAAGCAATAAACTATATATATTAGAAAAAATGCTCTATAACCTATGAGACCTTATTCAGATGGCCATTTTTGGACAGCATACTGATGGCTTATTAGTTGTATCTTTAGGTTGTCTATTTTTCACTGACTGTTATCTAAGAGAAGCTTAAGAAACCTCCATCAGTTATTTTTTGTATAAGAAAAAACTGATGAAACAGTGATAAAAATTGTAAGGCGGGCTTTGCACGTTGCGACATCGCAAGCCGATGCTGCGATGTCGCACGCGATAGTCCCCGCCCCCGTCACAGGTACGATATCTTGTGATAGCTGGCGTAGCGAAAATTATTGCTACGGCAGCTTCACATGCACTCACCTGCCCTGCGACCGTCGCTCTGGCCGGTGACCCGCCTCCTTCCTAAGGGGGCGGGTTGTGCGGCGTCATAGCAACGTCACACGGCAGGCTGCCAATAGCGGCGGAGGGGCGGAGATGAGCAGGATGTAAACATCCCGCCCACCTCCTTCCTTCCGCATAGCCGCCGGCGGCAGGTAAGGAGATGTTCCTCGCTCCTGCGGCTTCATACACAGCGATGTGTGCAGCCGCAGGAGCGAGGAACTACATCGTACCTGTCGCTGCAGCATAATTATGAAAAAGTCGGAGCCTGCAACGATGATACGATAACGACGCTTTTGCGCTCGTTAATCGTATCATCTAGCATTTACACACTACGATCTCGAAAGTGACGCCGGAAGTGCGCCACTTTCGATTTGACCCCACCGACATCGCAATTGCGATGTTGCAACGTGCAAAGCCGCCCTAAGGTTATGTTCACACATTGCATTTTTGCAGCAACTTTTTCTGCAGGCAGTATAGATGCTGCTTAAAAAAGCAGACTTTTTTGCGTTTTTGCTGCTTTTTGGGGGGCAGATTATATACAGTATGTCATTTGGTTATAGTACATGTTTATTAAAGTTGGTTTTATTCTCCAAAAATGCAGAAACAACAAATGTTCTTGTTTTTTTGCAGCGTTTTTTCCCTTATTCATTGATATCTATGGGTGAAAAAATGCTGCAAAACACTGAAAAAATTAACATGCTGCAGATTTCAAAAACGCTGTAGATTTTAATTGTCAGGGAAAAAGATGTGTGCATAAAATTTCAGAAACCTCACAGCCTTTGCTGGTACGGTAAAAAGTATCTTGTAATCTGCATAATAAAACATTGAAACAAAAATAGGGAAGAAACACAACATGTGAACATAGCCTAAGGCTCTGTGCGCACTGGGAAGTGGAATTTTCTTGAGAAAATTCCGCATGCCCTCAAAGATTACCGCACCCGCGGTAAAAAACCGCGGGAAACCGCACCCGAAAACCGCATGCGGTTTGCCGCGGTTTGCTGCGGTTTTACCGCGGTATTATTCGCGGTATTGCCGCGGTTTTGCCGCGTGCGGGTTGGGATGTGCTTTATTGCATTCAATGCAATAAAGCACATTGAAGAAAAAAAAAAAAAAAAAAAAAAAGTCATTTAATTCTGAGAGTAGATAGACAGAAGAATAGATAGAGGGATAGATAGATAGACAGAGGGATAGATAGATAGAGAGATAGATGACAGATCGCTGCATTTCCCACGGTCGGCAGTGAGTTCACATTACCGGCCGTGGGAAATGACCGGTAATTACCTCTGCTGCTTTCATTCAATGCTGTGTCTGTGACAGTCGCGGCTGGATGGAAGCAGCGCTGGACGTCGGACCTGGATTACGCCGGAGCTTTGTTTGGGGGGGGTTAATAAAATGGTGAACGAGGCTTGTTTGTTTTATTTAAAATAAAGGATTTTTGGTGTCTGTGTTTTTTTCACTTTACTTACGGGTTGATCATGTCAGCTGTCACATAGACGCTGCCATGATCAAGCCTGGGGTTAATGGCGGTGGTCCCCCATCACCATTAACCCCTTGTATTACCTTGTCACCACTGCTACACGGTGGCAAGAAGAGCCGAGGACACGCCGGTATTGTCGCATATTGCATGCGACAGTGCCGGGGCAGCTGCGGCTGATATTCTCGGCTGCCGGAGGGGGAGTGAGGCGGGGGACATTACCCCTGCCCCTCTCCCTCCCCAGCCTGAGAATACCGGGCCGCCGCTGTGTGCTTACCTCGGCTGGAAGGTAAATATGCAGCGGAGCCCACGTTCTTTTTTTCCTATATTTCCGTTTTCTTTCTATGTGTGTTCTATGTGTCTGTGTCTATGTGATCTATGTGTCTGTGATGTCTGTGTGTCTGTGATCTGTGTGTGTGTTTACTCTGCACGGCTTCCTCTTCCTGTAATGACATCACTTCCCTGCAAAACCGCAAGCAAGTGATGCACATTACCGGAGGTAAACCACGAAATACCGCAGGGAATAACGCAGGAAAACGCAGTGAACCGCACAGAATTTGCTGCCTGCGTTATTCCCTGCGGGATTTCTTGATTAACATTGAGTCAATGGAGTGAAATCCCGCAGCGATGTGCGGAAAAGAAGTGACATGCACTTGTTTTTGCTGCGGGATTCCCGCAGCAAAACATGCAGCTGTCAAATTCCGCCCAGTGCGCACAGGATTTTTTTTCTCCATAGGATTTGCTGGTGATTCACTGCAGAGATGTTATGAACATTTTCTGCAGCGAAACATGCAGCAAATCCGCGGCAAAATCCGCGAAAAATCCGGTAAGTGCGCACATAGCCTTAGGCTGAACAAACGCTAATGAAAATCTGATACAGGATACTGGTAGAACTTGGCCCTTTTTATCACAGGAGAAAAGCCACTGAGGTCTCAGTAAGATCTAATTTAGTGCAGTAATTGAGGTATATTGGTTACAGGATGGAATATGTTATGTTCACATTGTACAACATCACTAATGTAACAATAAAAATACATGGAAAACCACTTGCTAATATGTAATACGCAAAATGGGAAAAATCTCTTTATGCTACTGAAGATCTTGTACTGAATTTTTTTTTTTAAACTTTGAATTTTTATTGAGATTTTCAATTTACGTTTTTCATACATAAAATAAAACATAAAATTCACAATTCTTATCGAACCTAGACAAACAATGACAGGACAGGTGAGGAGGGTTAGGAGGGGAGAGGAGAAATAGGAGGGAAGAGGGAAGGGTTTCAAGAGTCCATGCTCCTTCCATAGGACCCATAGGCCTCAGTCTCACAGATCCTCCTGTCCCGCAAAGTAGTCCCATGGTGCCCACACGGCCTGGAAACGGTCAACTGTGTCATGCAATAGTGCCGTGAGATGTTCCATGCGTCTAACGTCCAGTAATCTATACTTGAGGCTCTGGAGTGAGGGTGTCCCTGGCTGCCTCCAATTCTTTGCAATTAAGCATCTGGCCGCCGTAAGGATGTGGGACAAAAGCTTAGAGGCCGTTTTTCCCAATCCCCCATTCCCAAGACCCAGAACATAGAGCAGGGGATCAAGATCAACCTCTATATATAGTACTTTATGGATCAACCCTCTAACCCGCTCCCAGAAGGGGACTATCCCTGGACAGGACAAGAATATGTGCAGAATGGTGCCCCTGCCTCCCCCGCATCTCCAGCAACAAGCCGGTATGGAGGGGTCTATGCCATGAAGGAAATCTGGAGTGTGGTACCAAAATAGAAAAATTTTATAGATATTTTCCTTATATAGTGTGCATATTGACGTCTTGGCGGCGTTTCCCCAGATTGCTGCCCATTCCTGAGGAAGTATCCGCCTTCCCAATAGAGACTCCCATTTCCGCATGTATGGAAAAGACCCCTCGGGCCCCTCCCGTGACTCAGAAAGCAAAATGTAAATTTCCGAAATTAGTCCCTTAGTATCAGTGCCCCTTCTGCAAATTCTCTCAAAATCTGTGGGAATCGAGGCCCCTGCCCTGCCAAACAAGGAGCCAGCCAAGTCTCTGATCTGCAGATATTGGAAAAACTCTCGATTAGAGAGAGAGAATTTATCTCTAAGGTACTCAAAGGAATGGATCTGCATTGTACTTCCATCTATAATGTCTGCAAATCTGAATAGACCTGCCTTGAGCCAGGGGTGCACCATGTCCGACTCCAGACTGCTTGGGAGCAAGGGTTGGTATATGAAGGACACCAGAGGGGAGCAGGGGGATGCCAAAGGAAATCTTCTAATGCAAAATGCCCAGATGTCCCTAGTGAACTGCATCGGTCCAAGAAGAGGGGGGGGCGAATCACACCGGGCCGGGGGCCACAGGAGCGTGTTTGGATGTATAGGCGCCAGCCAAAGTTTTTAAATCTCAGTCCACCTGTTGTATGCCCAAAGGGACACCCAACAGGGGATCCTCCTAAGATGGGCCGCCCAATAGTATTTTAGGATGTCCGGGACAGAAAGCCCCCCCCTGTTTCTCCGAGCCATCAACACCTCCCTGGCCACCCTATGACGTTTGTTACACCAAATAAATCTAAGGATAGCCGCCTGAAGGGACTTCAGCTCCTTTATTGGTACCTTAACTGGGAGGGTTTCAAAGAAATATAATAATTTTGGGAGCAAGCTCATTTTAACCGCCGCAATGCGCCCCATCCACGAAAGAGGGAGGGGCAACCACTTGCTCAAAAGATTTCTCAGCTCTCGGAAAAGGGGGGGGAAGTTAAGGTTATAGAGGGAATCCTAAGTAGATGTGAGGTTAACCCCCAGGTACTTGACCGCATCTGTCTTCCAACGAAACTTAAAATTCAAACGCAGGTAATCCAGGGCCACCGGGTTGAGATTCAAGGGCATTGCCTCCGTTTTGCTAGAGTTGATCTTATACCCCGAAAGGCTCCCGTACCTACCCAAGGTGCACATTAAAATTGGAAGGGACACATGGATGTTAGTAAGTGTAATGAGCACATCGTTGGCAAAAAGCGAGATTTTAAACGGTTTATTCCTGACCAGGACCCCCGAGATGTCTGGGTTGCTCCTGACCGAGGCCGCGAGGGGCTCTATGCATAGCACAAAAAGGAGGGGGGACAGGGGGCACCCCTGCCTGGTGCCATTGGAGATGAGAAAAGGCTTAGAGATGTGGAGGGGGAGTTTGATAGAGGCCGTAGGAGCACTATACAGGGACTTCAAGGCCCGCATAAAGCCACCCGAGATCCCAAAGACCTCCAGTGTCTTGAAGAGAAAAGGCCACGCAAGGCGGTCAAAAGCCTTCTCTGCATCTAGACTCAACACCAACGCCTGTTGCTTCGTCCGATTTGCCACATCCACCAGGTCTATGACCTTCCTGGTGTTGTCACCCCCCTGACGGCAAGGGACAAAACCCACCTGGTCTTTATACACGAGTTGGGGCAACCATCGATTAAGCCTGGCCGCCAAGAGCTTGGTGAACATCTTCAAATCGGAGTTCAAAAGGGCTATTGGTCTATAATTAGCACAGTCCAATGGGTCCCTGGGTGGCTTGGGCAGGAGGATTAAATGGGAGTGTAGCATGGATGGAGGGATAGGGTCACCCTGAAGGAAAGAGTTAAACAAGGCGGCCATGTGTGGGAGGAGCTCCGCCGCAAACACCTTGTAATAAAAATAAGTAAAGCCGTCCGGGCCCGGTGACTTCCCGCCAGGCAGGGCTTCCAGAACTTGCTCCAGTTCCTCTGTAGTAATCTCTTCATTCAAAGCCGCGGCTGCTCCGCAAGGCAGTGAAGGGAGCTCAAGGGCCGAAAAATAGTCCCCAAGTGCCCCAGCCCCGCGCAAAGCCATGCCCGGGGGAACCGGAAAGTTATAAAGCTTGTTGTAGTAATTGAAAAAAATGTCAGCTATTGAAGCGGGGTGATAGTGGATAGTGCCCTTTTCGTCGCGCAGAGCCTGAGGGCATGAGGTTGTAGTGCGCTCCTTAAGCTGCTTGGCGAGTAAGGTATGAGCCTTATTACTCCTTTCATAGTATCTTTGTTTGGAAAAGGTTAGCAATTTTTCTGCTCTGCCAATTGCCAAGTCTCTCAACTTTTCCCTAAGGCTGATGACTCTCCTAAGAATAGTCAGTGATGGGGCAGCCGCCAGTCTCCCCTCCTGTAGCTTAAGATGGGCTGTTATAGAGTCCCGCTGACTTGTGGCATTCTTTTTAGCCCTGGCGCCCTCTCTAATGCATAGTCCCCTCATCACTGCCTTGTGAGCTTCCCAGAGTGTTGCCGGCGACGTGACCGTGCCCGTGTTCAACTGAAAGAATTCGACCAGTTGCTTATTTAAAAAGGCCCTAGTGTCGGGATTTTTGATCAGAGATTCATTAAGGCGCCAATGCTGAGGCCTAGGTCGAGGACCATCTTTCTTGAAGTCCATTATGAGTGGGGAATGGTCTGACCACGTAATGGATCCCATCTCCATCCGCTCAAGACGCCCCAGCAGCTGTGAGTCAATGAAAAAATAGTCTATTCTGGTGTGCGTCTGATGCGGATGCGAGTAGAAGGAAAAGGCCTTCTCTCCCGGGTGGTCCACCCTCCAAGCGTCGTATAAAGCGCCTGATCTAATGAGCCTACGAAAGTCCCGGGACAAATTTTTCAAAGCACCCGATGGAGGGTGTCCACCCACAGAGAGTCTGTCGGCCACCTCCGAAAAGGGGATGTTAAAGTCTCCCCCCAACACCGTAGAGGCCGGTGCCAGTCCGCCTATCAGATCGAGTATTTTCTTAAGAAAGCGTATCTGCCCTTCATTAGGTGCATAAATGTTGGCCAGTATGTGCGGGGATCCCCCCAGTTGGCCCTCCAGAATCACATATCTACCCTCTGGATCGCAGTGAGAACCCGTAATTTGTAGAGGACAACTGGAGGATATTAAAATAGCAACTCCCCCCCTCTTGGAGCCTAAGTAAGCCGAGTAATGGATGGGAAAGCGGTGGGACGCAAATTTGAAAGTGTTTGATTCCACAAAATGTGTTTCTTGGATAAAGGCTATGTCTGCACCTGATGTTTTCAGTTCCTGTAGCAGCAATTTCCTCTTACGGGGTGAATTCAGACCTTTTACGTTAAGAGAGATAATGCGGGTCATATCTAAAACTTAGAAGTAAGAAAAAGCTAATGGCACACCTATACCGTCGGGGGCATGACTTCCCCTGTGAAGCCGGCCAGAGGAGACGGTCCATACGACAAAGGGCCGCAGCTCCCAGGGACTCTAGAAGGGGTGGTACCTGAAAGGACACATAAGGAAAAAACATCGGGGAGGGGGGAAGAAAAGGACAAACATAGAAATTAACATGAATTAAGAACATTAACCAAAATGCATAAACCTTAGGCATAGATTCCCGGGGGGGTAAACCCGGAAGGGAGAGACCTAGAGGGAGGTTCCCCAACCCGTCTGGGCTGAGAGAGCCACCCACCTCACTCCCCAGTAGCCCTCCCACGGGGGTCAGTCCAGTGGGCACGGGCCCGTGCCTAAAGGAAACAAGGGAGAAAGAAAAAAAACAAAAAACCTCAACCACTAACTCCAAGTAAGGGGACCGGGCTCCCGCCAACCCCCCTACCCCCCACGGCATCATTGTGGCTACAGCCCCCCCCCTTATGCAGCTCAACAGACCCAGAGGGCCGCAGATGACACAATGGACAGTCAGAGGCTTGCTGTAGAGAGAGTCACAGTATCACAAAGCATGCTCAGCCACTGGAACTCAGAGGGTATAAGAAATAGGCACCAACCAGGTTAAGGAGTGTCCTCAACGGCGAGCCGGGGAGGGGAGCGACCCGCGGCCCCTACCTCCTCTCCCCCCCAAAGCCCCACGCCCTCCACCCCTCACCTTGGACCACACGGGAGGGGGCGGACCTTCCAACCTTTGCAAGTCCTAATCTGGGATACGGACCGCTGGAATGGCCAATGCTTCACAGAACAGAGTAGTATCTGCTGGAGTGCGAAGGGTCACCGATTTACCCCCTCTGCGCGCTGTTAGTGCAAACGGGTAACCCCAGCGGTATGGAACCTGGTGCTCCTTCAGGCTCGTGAGGAGGGGTTTGAGGTGCCGCCTTTTCTGGAGTGTGATGCGAGAAAGATCCGGGAAAAGCTGGATTTCCTTGCCATTGAACACAGATGCCGTGCGCCTCATTCTAGCCTTAGCCATGATCAGTTCTTTGGTGGAGAAGTCGTGAATGCAACAAATGATGTCCCGGGGTTGGGTGGATAAATTCTTCGGCTGTAAAGCCCTGTGTGCCCTGTCCAGCTTGATGATGTTAGAAGGGGGAGCGTCCAACACTTCATTAAAGATGGATTGTAGTATGGAGTTTGTGTCCTCGGGCCCATCTGACTCTGGGACCCCCCTCACCCGGACATTGCAACGGCGTCCTCTGTTGTCGAGATCCTCTATGTGAGACTGCATATCCTCCATAATTTTTTGTTGCGATGTTGCCAGTTTGTGTAATTCTGATACATGGGATCTGGTGATGTCATGCTCTTCCTCCAGGGATTCAATTCTGCCAGACAATTGCTGCAAATCTCTCCTCACTTCAGCTATTTCTGACCTGCAAGTTGCTTTAACCTCATGTATGAGGCATTGAAAGTCCTCTTTAGAAGGAAGTTTACTTATGAAATCATGCATGTCCTTATAGAAGGTGTCTGGCCCTTTAAGGTGAGCACCTGCAGTAATAGACACTGGAGTTTTAGTCTGGTGCTGGGGAAGCTGGGAAGGTTGATCTCCACACCGAGGCCCAGAGGGGGGAAGCAGGCTGCTCTGTTCCCTGGTATTACCAGCTGTGGCTGCAGTCCCTTCTCCCGGCAGTGGGGAGGGCTGCCCCCCGACCTCCACCTTATCTCCCACAGCCACTATGTGCTCCTGGGCCTGCTGCTGCTGTGCCTGAGGATCCGATGCAGTGCAGGGCTGCTGAGCCAAGGCATCCCCTGTTGGAGCTGCTGCAGGGATTCCTCCACTCCCCCCTGTGTCCCCGCTCACCCACTCCTCCTTCTCTTGCTGCTTAGCAGGCCGGGCCAGTGCCTCCATTTCCCCTCCATGCTCCTGGAAAGATGGCGTCCGGGCCTCCCCTGGACCCTGTTCCAGGCCCAAGAAAGTATCCAGCGCCGTGGTGTGCAGCGGGGGGGCCACCGATGCCTGCTGCGATGGTTTAATCCTCCGTGGTCCCATCCTGAGAGCCGGTGAGTAGGTTTATGCTTATGATAAGTGCTGATTTAGCTGAGGGTCAACAGGAGCTCCTCTTCCCCACGTCCACTCAGCTCAGCATCCTGGACACGCCCCCGTACTGAATTTTTAAAGTTGCCACTGCTCCACTGATTCTGGAATAGTTTATCTTTTTCTTCTGTGCCCCTCAGTTTTAAAGTTATGTCCGTGGGAAATCAAGATGCAGATCTTCCCTTCAACCAACTGGGCGTATACCACAGACCTTCAGAGGAGAAAAAGCAAACAGCAACTAAGAAGTTCTATAGTATACGCCCAGTTGGTTGAAGGGAAAATCTGCATCTTGATTTCCTAGTGACTAGAGATGAGCGATGTTCGAGGTTCGCCAATTTCATGTTCGAGTGATTTTGGGGGGTGTTCGAGCTCGAACTCGAGCTTTTTGCTAGAAGCTCGACAGTTCGAGTTAGGTTCGAGAACAGTTC
This sequence comes from Anomaloglossus baeobatrachus, assembly GCF_048569485.1. NCBI lineage: Eukaryota > Metazoa > Chordata > Amphibia > Anura > Aromobatidae > Anomaloglossus > Anomaloglossus baeobatrachus. The sequence goes on along the minus strand of NC_134355.1, from coordinate 563,050,675 downwards.
AATCAACAAAAGCGTGGCTTTTCACAGTAAGGCTTTGTGCACACGTTGCTATCTGCATGCGTCCTGCGTCCCCAGCACAATCACTCTCTCTTTCCTACTCACCGATCACGGGCGCCTCGCTGCACGGGTCTCACAAATCTGCGGCGTCTTTTCCCCTTTTGAAAATGGCTGTCGCTTCATTATTCAATCAGTTATTCCGTGCTTTCCCCGCCCACCAGCGCCCATGATTGGTGCAGTCAGACACGTCCCCACGATGAGTGACAGCTGTCTCACTGCAAGCAATCACAGCCGCCGGTGGTCGGGTCTATATCATGCAGTAAAATAATTAAACAATAAAAATAAAAAAAAATATATATATGCGGATCCCCCCAATTTTGATACCAGCCAGGATAAAGCCGCACGGCTGGAGGCTGGTATTCTCAGGATGGGGAGCGCCACGGTATGGGGAGCCCATCACCCTAACAATAGCACCCAGCAGCCGCCCGGAATTGCCGCATCCATTAGCTGCGACAGTCCCGGGACTCCACCCAGCTCATCCCGAATTGCCCTGGTACGGTGGCAATCGGGGTAATAATGAGTTTAATCATGCCAGGCGTCTTCCCGAGACACCTTCCATGATTAAACAAAGTGAAAGTAAAGAAACACACACAGCGAAAAATCCTTTATTTGGAATAAAAGACAAAAAAAATCCTCTTTCACCATTTTATTAATCCCAAAACAACAATCCAAGTCCGAAGTAATCCACACGACACTGTCAGCTCTGCTAGCTCTGCTACATGAAGATGACAGGGAGCGTTCTGTGTCCTCTCCACGTAGCACATGAAGAGAATCGCGCTGTAATCTGAGACTTCAGTCTGCAATGCAGAAGTCAAGATTACCAAATCTGCCTGTGTTTTTTATTAGAGCTAGTAGTTAAATGGTTAGAGTGCTCGCCTAAGAAGCATTAGTTCACGAGTTCTAGCCCCCTGGCCGTCCCGGTAAAAAATGTAATTTATTTTAAATTAGAATTATTTATTTATAATTCTAATTTAATTTAATTATGCAATGAGGGGAGCAGCCGGTCATCAGCTGTGAGCCGCACCTCTAAAATCGGAGCAGTTCACGGAATGAGGCTGCATTGCTCTATCTCTTTCTTTCAGTCAGTCAGTCACTCTCAGTCAGTCAGTCTCAGTCAGTCAGTTTCAGTCAGTCAGTCAGTCTCAGTCAGTCAGTCAGTCTCAGTCAGTCAGTCTCAGTCAGTCAGTCTCAGTCAGTCTCTCAGTCAGTCTCTCAGTCAGTCTCTCTCTCTCATCTCTTCTCTCCTCTCTCTTCTCTCTCCTCTTCTCTCCTCTCCTCTCTCTCTCTCCTCACTCTCTTCTCAATCTCTCTCCTCTCTCTCTTCTCTCCTCTTCTCTCTCTTCTCTCCTCTTCTCTCTCTCTCCCTCTCTTCTCTCCTCTTTTCTCTCTCTCTCTCTCTCTCCCTCTCTTTCTCTCTCTTTTCTCTCTCTTTTCTCTCTCTTTTCTCCCTCTCTTCTTTCTCTCTCTCTCTCAGACCTGGCGATGATCAGCTGATGCGGTCACCTGACGGAATCAGCTGACACTATAAGTCGAGCGGTGAGGCCAGCTTTTTACCGCCCGGCAGGCTAAACTATCAGCTGATGCTGTCGAACAGGAGTCTGCACTGAAGTGTGTAGTTTTTTGGGGGTTTTTTGCACTGATGCATCATCTGATTGTATAAAAGCCGCTTATACAATCAGCTGCTGTGTCATGTGATTCAGACCCTTGAACCTGACACATCATCTGATCGCATTGCCTTCCAGCAAACCGATCAGATGATATTGGATCCGGATTGGACGGCACGGGACCCTTGACCCAGGATTACTGTGGAGGGGGGTTCTTTATTTCAATAAAGATGGAGTCAATAATTGTGTTGTGTTATATTTCTAATAAAAATATTTTTCTGTGTGTTGTGTTTTTTTTTATCTGTACTAGAAATTCATGGTGGCCATGTCTAATATTAGCGTGACACCATGAATTTCGGGCTTAGGGCCAGTCTATAATATACAGCTAGCCCTAACCCCATTATTACCCAGCGAGCCACCCGTCACCAGGACAGCTGGAAGAGTTGGATACAGCGCCAGAAGATGGCGCTTCTATAAAAGCACCCTTTTCTGGGGCAGCTGTGGACTGCAATTCGCAGCAGGGGTGCCCAGAAAGCTTGGGCACCCTGAGCTGCGGATTCCAATCCCCAGCTGTCTAGTTGTACCTGGCTGGACACAAAAATTGGGCGAAGCCCACGTCATTTTTTTTTTTTAAATGATTTAATGAAATTCATGAAATAATTAAAAAAAAAAAAGGCTTCCCTATATTTTTAGTTCCCAGCCGGCTACAAATAGGCAGCTGGGGGTTGGGGGCAGCCCGTAGCTGCCTGCAGTACCTGGTTAGCATGCAAAAACATGGCGAACCATGATAGTTTGTTATCGTTCAGATTGTCGATGAGTGTTATTTGCTACAGCACGGTTCCGTGTTCTTCTCATGTATGTTTCTTTTTTTGAAAACTCAATAAAACTTTAAATTTGAAAAAAAAAAACATGGCGAAGTCCACGTAATTTTTTTGAGGGGCAAAAAACTCCTCCATACAGTCCTGGATGGAGTATGCTGAGCCTTGTAGTTCTGCATCTGCTGTCTGTCTGTATGGAGGAGAGCAGACAGCAGATGCAGAACTACAAGACTCAACATGCTCCATTCACTAGTGTATGCAGGAAAGCAGACAGCAGCTGCAGAACTACAAGACTCAGCATACTCCATCCAGGACTGTATGCAGGAGTTTTTGCCCACCAAAAAAATGACATGGGCTACGCCATATTTTTGTATGCTAGCCAGGTACAGCAGGCAGGTACGGCTGCCCCCAACCCCCAGCTGGCTATTTGTACCTGGCTGGGAACAAAAAAAATATTGAAGCCCTTTTTTTTAATTATTTCATAAATTTCATGAAATAATTTTAAAAAAATCGACATGAGCTTCGCCACAATTTTGTGTCCAGCCAGGTACAACTAGGCAGCTGGGGATTGGAATCCGCAGCACAGGTTGGCCTGAGCTTTCTGAGCCCCTCTGCTGCGATTTGCAGTCTGCAGCCACCCCAGAAAATGGCGCTTTCATAGAAGCGCCATCATCTGACGCTGTATCAAACTCTTCCAGCTGCCCTGAAGCCGGGTGACTTGCTGGGTAATAATGAGTTAATACTAGCTTTCTTTTACTAGCTAGTATTAAGTCAGATATTCTTAATGTCAGGCAAGTTTGACCCAGCCATTAAGAATCTCCAATAAAGGGTTAAAAAAAGGCTCGCTCATCTCTACTAGTGACATAATTTTGAAATTGAGGGGCAGAGAAGAAAATGATAAACTGATCCTGAATCAGTGGAGTAGTGGAAACTGGAGGAGAAACTCAACTTAAATTATAAAAATTCAGTGAGCGGTCCTTTTTAATATAAATCAATGGTCCAACCATGTATATTTCTATAGAATTGTTCAGCCTTTTCTTTTGTCAAAGGATATTATGTTAACTTTTGAGATGCTATTAAGGCAAAGGTGGATATAGAATGAAAAGGCCCCTATGCAAGAACAATTTAGGGGCCTTTTCCAATTCAATAGCACATTGTAATGCATAATTCCACCTGCTTTGGAGGCGGTAGTGGGCCCCCTTAACTCTCAGGCCCCTCTGTTGTTGCACCAATAGTATGTCTGCCCTTTGTCAAGGAAATGGTTAAATAACTAGCACACACATCTTCTGTATTTTTCTTATGATTGAAATATTGTCAGCCAAGTGGAGAAAGATATAATGTGGCCTAAAGCAAAAATATCTGAGAGCGGTTGACTTGCATTCAACTTGAGGTCCATATTTTATTGTCCAGGGAAGAAACTTATTATTGTCTTATAGAAATAGGAGAGTGTTTTCACAGACTAGGGGATGTCCAGCGCTTGACAACACACACAGCAAACAAGGGGTGCACCAGGAACACTTTAACAACGGTGGGCCCTCTTGCTAGGGAGAGAGGTGAGGGGATACCTCCTACACTCACCTTAAGCTGTTTCTGAGCTCCCTAGAGTCCCTATACGGTGTGTTTCAACCTGTCGCTGAGTCAGATACCTAAGGCTACTTTCACACATCCGGATTTTTGCTCTGCGGCACAATACGGCGTTCTGCAGAAAAACCGCAACCGGCTTTTGTAACGCCGATTGCGGTTTTTTTTTGCATTGACTTACATTAGTGCCGCATTGTGCCGTAGGGGCTTGCGTTCGGTCCGGTTTTTGCCGCATGCGGCAGATTTAGCCGATGCGGCGGCCGGATCGAACGTACCCTGCAACGTTTTTTGCTCCGGCAAAAAACACCGCATCGCGCCGCATCCGGCCGCTGCGGCGCATTTTTCAATGCATCCCTATGGAGGCCGGATGCGGCGCGATGCGGAAAAAACCGCATCCGGTCGCCGCATGCGGTATTTTCCACTGCGCATGCTCAGTAGCATGCCGCAACCGGAAAAAACCGGACCGGCCGCATGTAAAAACTTATGCAAAGGATGCGGTGTTTTCACCGCATCCGTTGCATAGTTTTCACAGCCGGATTGAGCCGCAGGGCTCAAACCGGATGTGTGAAAGTAGCCTTATCCCTCACTAGCCCTGCAAACACCCTGGCTAGTGAAACGACCAGCGAGAGACACTAGTCCCACCGCTGCACTAATCAACATGAAAGGGAAGGAAAGACAGACAGGGGAATAAACTAAAGGATAAGGTCCAACTTCACGACTGCAGTCAGACACCAGGACTGCAGCCTACACCGCTTACAACAACAAGGGCTCCAGCAGCTCATTCCACCTACAGGCCTAGCTTCAGAATGGAATCTGAATAAACCAACACCCTCTACTGGGAGATGTGAACATATAATAGTGGATGAGAGTGGTCACAAACCATATACACATGAGGAGAGGTAACTAGAAGCTGCTGGCAAGGAAAACTGACATTAACCCCTGATGCACCAAAATAAAGGAATATTAAGAGTCTCAGAGCACTGTGACACTCCGGGCCTGAACCTGTCACAAGTCTGTTAATGCAGAAAAAAACACCATGACTAGTGTGTATGAGGATGTAGTTTTAGGTTGTTTTCACAATGAGTTTTTGGTGAGTTTTTTTTTACTGTGCAAACACTGCAGTGTCTTTCAATTCTAGCAAAATGGATGGGATTTTTAGAAATTTGATGCCCACTGTGATTTTTTTTTTTCTTTTTTTTTAACGCTGCCTAAACTGACCTGAAGTACGGTATGTTTGTTTGGGGTTTTTTTTGTTTTGTTTTGTTTTTTTAAAAAATCTGCAACATCTTGTTTCTGCTGTGGAATTACATTAAAATCACATGAAATCCTCACATGACTGTATCAATAACGTTTTGTCAAAGCCAAATACCAAGAAGTATGAAATACAAAGCAGCTTTATTTAAACATGACACACCAAAAAATAGACTTAAACTGTAGCATCAAAAATATGATAAAAATGCATGTACAAAAATGCACTCAAAACCAAAATGAACTAATCTCCAACATCAAAAACTCAACACTGAGAAACCAGCCTTAGGCTTTGTGCGCACGTTGCGTAATTGCATGCATTTACGCTGGGTATTCCACTGCAGCATAAATGCAGGCGTCCTGCGTCCCCTGCACAATCTATGTAGATTGTGCATAATCCGTGAGCACAATGCTTTTTTGAACGCAGCAATTTTGATGACAAAATTTTGACCCAAATCCGTGCGTACAAAAAAGAAGCATGTCAATTCATGCGCTTTGGATGTTGCTCCCACTCTGTCTATGGTGGGGGCAGCATCCCGAGCACAAGAATTCGGCATTTATTCTGCTGAAACACTGCATCCATTATGCAGTGTGTCTGCAGCGATTTGAAGCGCACATGTGCTGACAAATCGCTGCAGAAATTTCAGCATTTATGTGCGAACAAGCCCTTAAGAAGTTTTGGTGTCTGAGGAACTTGAGTACTCCCCTACAACATAAAAACTCCTTAAAGGCGACCAAGCACATGGATTTTCAAACTAAAGCCAGTGCTATACTGGCGCCTTCATGCTGATTCTCTACATACCTTTAGTTGTGAGTTTGGATATATAGTTTCTGAAATATAGGCAAGTAAAGTTTGTGACATGCACTCTTATTTGATTGTTAGTGTCGCGGGCGGAGGAGGGGACGCTGCGCTCTCCCACTGCTCGGGTCCGGCTGCTGCTCGGTGGTGGCTCGAGCGGTGGGCCGGATCCCAGGGACTCGAGCGGCGTTCCTCGCCCGTGAGTGAAAAGGGGGATTTGATTGTGGGGATTTGATATTGTCCGTGACGCCACCCACGGTTGTGGTGAGATTGGTGACACCACCGCTGCTCTGGACGGGGATCCCGGGAGCGATGACAGGGAGCAGCCTGGATGTTAGTTCTCCCCTCCGTGGGTAGGGAGTTGGTTGTCCCGGGGCCCGGTGAGGGGGTAGGGATGGATGGCAGGCGGGTTACGGGGCCTGGCGAGGTGCAGGGTCGCGGGGGCAGCGCTGTGCCGCACGGCACGGTGGTACTCACTCAGCCAATGATGAACACAGAGTCTCTGATGAAACAAACGGCTGGATGGACGGGTCCCACAGACGGCTGCGGTGTTTCTCCTCCCAGCAGGTTGGTGGTGACTGCCTTTCCCTGCACCTGTGTAGTGTGTACGGTTCCAATGGGTTCCCACCGGTAACCCGCTCCCCAGCTTGACGGTTACTGAAGGAGCCCCTTTTGCCCGCAGGCTCTGGCCCTGGGAACTTTAGCCTTGGCGGAGACTTTGTTTCCCTCTCTCGGTTGGACTGTTGCCTTCTGTCGGGACTTGGCTGCTGGGAAACCCAGGAGGTTCCCTTCGCTAACGGATTTGACAAATTGCACGGCGAGCAAGCACCAAGCCTTGTCGGGGTCCGTAATCCCCTGCCGGATGGTGCTGGCTTCTCTTTGCGTACCGGTCCGGTACCGCCGGGCCACCGCTCGTCCACGGTCCTTACGACTAGCTCCAATAAGCCTCTCCTGCAGACGGTCACCACCGTCTGCCAACCTTGCTGATCCGTCCGACCTACACACCCGGACCAACTTCAGGCTCCTCAACTGCCACTTCACTCCTCTCACTTTCAACTCTCAAACTCATCTGCCTGCTTTTCCCGCCTCCAGGACTGTGAACTCCTCGGTGGGCGGGACCAACCGCCTGGCTCCACCCCATGGTGTGGACATCAGCCCCTGGAGGAAGGCAACAAGGGTTTTTGTCTGACTTTGGTGTGCCTGACCGGGAGTGTGGAGTGTGTTGGTGTAGTGCTTGTGACGTCCTGGCTTGCCCAGGGCGCCACATTAGCAGCTACAGAATATCTAATAGGTGGGTCGGGTTTTGCTAGTTATTCCTTCCCCTGTCTCTGTTATTACAGTGGGAGGAAGGACAGGAGGAAAGGAATGACAGGCAGGCAGACAGAGGCGGGAATAACTAGCAAAACCCGTCCCACCTATTAGATATTCTGTAGCTGCTATCATTCAAACAGTGCATTTCACAAACTTTACTTGCCTGTATTTCAGAAACTATACATCCGATCTCAAAACTCACAACTAAAGGTATGTTTAGAATCAGCATGATAGTGACAGTATAGCACTGGCTTTAGTTTATATAGGAAAATCCTGGTGGTTGGTCCTCTTTAACGGAAGGCACAAGATGTCAAGTTTGGTTTAGGGCTAAGAGCTGGGTTTACTTGATTTTGATATTTGTCATGCCTCTATGAGACTCTGGGCTCATTATGGCGAAGACATGGCTGTTTTACAGCCAGAAACCACGTGAACATGCCAGTTTGAGTTCCATGGCCTTTCGGATGAACCTGGAAAACTCTGAATCAATTTGGAAACTGTCCTGGCCGGGATGTTCAACCCTTGCAGGGGACAATGCTCCTAGTAGTTTTATGATTAAATGGAACTCCAACTATGATATTTATTAATGCTATTCTTCCCTCTCTTACAGGACTACAGGGATACAAAGACCAAAGAAATAGTCTCACAGCTGGAAATTCAGGACAAGGATATGAAGATCCAAGAAATAGTCTCAAAGCCGGAAATTCAGGACAGCAGGAATACAGAGACCCAAGAAATAGTCTCATAGCTGGAAATTCAGGACCACAAGGATATGAAGATCCAAGAAATAGTCTCAAAGCCGGGAATTCAGGGCAACAGAGATACAGGGACCCAAGAAATAGCCTCATACCAAGAGGACAGCAAGAATACAGACACTTAAGAAATAGCCCCATAGAGTCCAATGTATCTAAAAACAGGTACGTGACTTCACAAATCAGATAATTCATACAGATGTGTGGCACAGTCGTGATCTGTAAAATTCCACTATTTTGAATGATATGATGCTTTGAGGTGTTTTTTTAAAAAAAAAAAAAAAATGTTTGGAAGCCGTTGCCCATTTGTCATCAATTTATAGATCACATATACTACATATTGCCTTTTTATTAGTGTTTTGAAGAAGTGCTACAACACATAAAGCTCAGTTATTAACGATGTAATTAAGCCTTTCTGATGATCTTGTGATAATGTTTTCCTGTAGCAGATATGGCAATTCCTGAAATGTGACATGTTTCTTGGGGAAGGCTGAATTTATGCAAGAAGTTCATTGGTAGGCTGAGTTGTTGACTCTCAGGGTTCGCTCACACGCACCTATACATTAGAGGAGTGCTATCTGATGTTTTATCAAACAGCACTCGCTCCAGTGTTATACCTTGGGGCAATGCTGATTAATGTATTTTTTCTCAAGCTTGAGAAAAAATTTGTGCAATGTATATTGGATCACGCGCACCCATTCAAGTTTATGGGTGCGTGCAAACATCAGGCTGCACTCGGATGTCATCTTCTTCTCACTTGTGATATCATTCTCTCGCATGATCACAGTATAAGGACAGTCGACTCAAACTTTGATCAGTGTTTGAGCTGAATGTCATTACCATAATTGGTCTGATTCTCTCTGAAAGAGAATCATTGCTTGTGTGAGCGCAGCCTTATACTTATACACTATATGGCATTTATGACATTTAATTGTAATTCCCTAGGCATTGAAATGGAATATGTCTAGTGATGAGTGAATATATTCGGCACAAATTTATTACTCGCATGAATATTAAGGTATTCGGGATATTTGTTACTTGTCGAGTATTTTGGTATTCGCCTTGTGAGTTTCTAGTCTTCTCACCATATGTTTAACAGCCACTAAACATGCTGGGATTACCTGTCAATCAGAGGAATGTTGTAGCCATGTTTGCTACTGGCATTACTGTGACTGGCAGGTGCAGTGAAATTTTTTTTTTAAATTACGTGCGGTCCCCCACCTATTTGTGATAACCAGCGCAGATAAAGGAGACAGGTGGGGACTGGTATTCTCAGGTTGGGAAGGTCCATGGTTATTGGGCCCCTCCCCAGCCTAAAAATAGCAGCCCTCAACCGCCCCACAATTGGCGCATCCATTAGATGTGCCAGTTGTGGATCTTTACTCGGCTCATCCTGATTGTCCTGCAGTGCAGTGGCAAATTGAGGTAATATATGGGATTGATGTCAGCTGTGATTTGTCAAAAACCACAGCTGCCTTCAAGCCCTGGGTTGGTAATGTGGAGGTATCTGTGAGACCTCCCCTATTACCAACCCTGTAAGTAAGAAACAAAACAAAACAAAAAAACACAAACAAACAAAAATCCTTTATTTTAAATAATAAAACAACACACCCATTTTCACCAATTTATTAACCCCAAACACATCCCCACAAGTCCGACGTAATCCACATGACGTCCCACCACAATTCCGGCTCTGCTACATGGAGAAGCTGCTTAGATGGAAAATGCGAATGATCACTGCAGCTCATGGGATATACTGCGGGCAGCGGGGGACCTGGCTGTGAGAAGTGGTCGTACCAAGTGTGACCACCGGTGAACCCACTTCGGGACTGCCGACTTGCGGGATACGATGGTATAGCAGTCTGGCAATCCGGCATCCAGGTCACCGGAGCTACCCTGCTGTCTTCAGTGAATTCAGTTGAACCCGCTGTTGGATTGCTGGACTCCTCTGATGCCATGTCCCGCAATCCGACAGTCTGGAACTTTTTTGGTACTTTTTTTAAAGTACGTGATTAAGTTCAAGACCCGAACACTTGGTGTCCAGTTTTATACCCCAAACTTAACTGTTTGAGTTGGCTCATTCCTAATAGGGAGCAGAAAACTTCCTGGATGACTGTGCTCTCACACACAAAGTTGGAATCATATAGTTGTTCAGTGTATACATTAAAAGCATACATAAAACGAGTTGCCTACAAAGCCTAAATCCTTCCTTTCTATTTCTATTTCCTTTTCAATATCTCTGGCTCAAAAAACTTCATCGATAACTGTACCTAAAAGTGCATGTGTGATTCTAGCCTCAGTGCTCCCTCATATGCTCTATTGCTTTCAGCTTTTTTGAACACTTGTAACAAACCAGACATTTCAAACACGTTTAGTAGTGTTAATTCAAGCATTATTGACAGCTTTTCTACTTTGTAACATTTTAAAAAAAAATCTGCTACTTTTAAAGTCCAGCAGAGAAGACAATTAAAAAGAGAACAAAAAAAAAACTCCATGATCATAGTGTGGCACCCCTGAGGCTTCAGTCGCCACAGGGTACTGCACCTCACCAGAGGTGCAGTATTCATCCCGGCTAAGGAGAAGGTCAGTGCTGGTCAACAACAATCCACAAACACACATAGCTGGTTGCCCTCTCACCGGGACTGGGTTATGGTAGGGTCATTTAGGATGGTCACCATATCGTCTGGGGCCTCCCACCCACTAGCTCAGGAGCCCGGGTGGGTGGAGTGACTGTTCTGGGGAGCAAGGCGACACACAAACACAATCAGTTGAGAAACCACCGGGAACCAAGTGAGACGTGGAATAACACGGTCGCTGAGGGAAGAGCTCATAGCTCCCTCAGGACTAGCACACAACTCAGGGTGCGGAGCCGTAGGCTGGTGGGCACTGCAAGTCCCACCAGCAAAACCGCCGGGGAGAGGATTTCAAGTCTTCTGGACCACACACAGCGCCCGGGGCAAAGCAGCACATAGAGCCAGGAGTTGTGACCATAGGGCTGCTCCATCCATGGACTCGTGCTGCCTGCTCTACGGGACGGGGAACTGAACAAACCCCAAGGACTCGGGTCCCCGCGTAGCTTCAAGTTGCAGAGACTCAAACACAGCGCAGGGAGGAAGGACTCACTGAATAAAACACCGGTCCTGGCCTTCAAACTATCCGGGAACGGCTGGAGCCCATCACAGTGGAGTCCAGCAGTCCAACGGCTGGAGCAACTCAGTGAGTAAGGAACTTAAACTGCAACCGCTGTATCGTCTAATCCTTCCCGCACCCTGCGCTCCTTCATTAGAGTGGACTACTACTCCCCACATCCTTCCCGGGGCCTAAGCTCTGCCTGTGGAGAGCTACACCATCTGAGCTGCGTTATCATCCGCCCCGGAGAAGGCCTCTCGCAGTGGCGGCTAATACCTGGCCGCACACCACAGGTGTGCCCTGTATTAGTCCTGTATACTTTTCAATAAATTGCCATACTAACCCCAGTGCTTATGGACTTTGTCATTAAAGGGGACCTGCCACATTGTACATGAAGTCTGATCTGTTGACACTGGACAGCATGGTGTGAGGAGGGAGAAGCTGAGTGGAAGAATATATCAGTTTTGTTGGAAAAGATTCAGTATAACTTTATTTTTATTATAGTATAACGTATTTTATTAATTTAAATACCTGCCGTTTTTATGCATATGAATCCAGTGAGTGGTCCTACTCAGTGATTGACAGCTATCTCTGCATGCAGTCATACAGGGAAGACTGTCAATCACTGAATAGGACCGCCCATTGGACTTAAACAGCAGGGATTTCGAAGACTCAAATGCAAGTTTTACTGAAACTTTTCCCATAGAAAGTATATTGATCTGATTATCTCCTCCTGGTCTGTAACCTCCTGTCTGAAAATCAGATACCTTTTTCAACATGTCAGGTTTAGAGATGAGAGGACCCATGGAAGTTTGGCTCGGCAGGTTCAGCTGTACTTTAGGCCTCTTTCACATGTCCATGCAAAACAGACACGTTTTGCACGGTCCGTGGTGTAGGTGCGTATGTGTGTGCGTGTGTCCAGCGTGTGCTGTCAGTGTGCTATTGTGGCGCCCCTGAGGCTCTGGTCGCCACAGGGAACTGCACATTAGTTAAGGTGTGAAACCCATCTCAGGTAAGGGGAATGTTAACCATCGGTGTCACCACATTTCATCTCACACAGTTAGGTGCTCCCAACTGGGGAGCTGTCTTGGGACAGACAAGGGATGGCCATATAGAGTCATGGGACTTTCCAGTCACTAGGGCAACCATCAGGGGGCGGGCACCATTGGGGGTAGAGGTAGGTGCAACACACTTATACAGAAAGATAAGTCGGGACCATAGTTCTGACAAGATACTTCTGGAACTCTTGGACTTCACTAGGCCCGGGGCTTGGAGTGGGAGCTCAGCCCGGGTTCCTAACTGCTGAGGGGGACACCCTAGTAAACGGACTCTCTCTCTCTCTCTTCAAACACCCGGTGGTGGCCCCTTACTTGCTTGGGATTGACCGGAGCACACGACGGCAGAGACCAGCATCTGGGTGCAGCTTTAAAGTAGTGAGTAAAAGAACCGCAGTTGCTGACTCAGACTCTTTTCAGTGACGCCGTCGCCCCGCGCTTCGGCACTTCCAAGAGACTGCCAACCCCCGTCATCCCACCTGGGGCCCGCTCCGCCTGTGGGGAGCAACACCATCCCGGCTGCCATAACACCTGCCCTGGTGAGTAATTCTGCAGTGGTGGCTACTCCCTAGCAGCATACCACAGGTGGCGTCACGACAAACTTTCCCAATCACCCCACTTTCCCTTCATTTGCGGTACGCCTCGGGGCAACAGAATCAGGCAAGGTGACCCGTGACATCGCCTGACCTGACCCTCAACGGCCCGGCAACGATTAGGTTATCCAGCTGCCCAGTGGGGCGCTACACTATCTGTGGGACATCCACATCGCACTCTGACAGCATGAACTTCTATACTTACCTGTCCATGGTGCTGCTGTGTCTGGTGCTGCTGCTGCTTCTGGTCCTCGATGCAGTTAATATGCAAAGAGCTTAATGATCGGCTGTCAGAAGCAAGTGACAGCAGTGGCAGTAACATCAGCGGTGGAGGCAGGTGAGTATAGAAAAGCATTTTATTTCACAGACATGTAGTTTTCTCCGGTACGTGTCACCCTGATGTCACATGGATAACATCAGTGTGCGGACGGTCCGCGTGACATCCGTGCTGCCGGAGAAAAATGGACGACATGTCTATGTGTGGAGCACATGGACACATGTATACTCCACACAGACACACGTCTCATTTGCGCAAACCCATTGATGGGTCTACTTGTGTCTGTGTATCCGGTACGTATGAAAATGGTTCCATTTGGGACCCAAACTTGACCTGTACCTCAATTGAAGTCACTAATTGGGCAATTTAGGTCTCCTCCCACATGCAGCCAGCCATAAACAGAACACTTCCCAGGGCCGATCGGCAGGGTTCTTACATTTTTTTTTTGTACATACTACATCCAATTGCGCTATTGTTACCCCAGTGTGAGCCGATCAAACACTGCAAGTGGCTCGCACTGGACTGAGCACCGAGCATACCCAAGCACAGCGCTGCTCGCTCTAGTGTTTATACATAAATCACCCAAACTCCGAACTCAAACTCTGTTTTTTTTTGTAAAGTCTGTGTTTGGTCCGAACACTGAACCTTGGCTTCATTCATCTCTATTCAGGTTCCCTTTAAAAAAAAAAAAGAAAAAAAAACAAAAACAGACACAACAAAATCAATATGCAGCAAAATGTTGTTTGTGAATTTGTGAGAAAAAAAGTAAAAAAGAAAGTGAAAGCTTCTGCTGTAGATTTGCATGGCCGGGGGTGCACCCCGGGGTCTGTATGGAGCATGTCCTGCAGCTGAGTCTGCCACATTCTGCCACTGACACGTTCTACACCTCCTCCTCCTCCTCCTCCTCCTCCTCTGCTCCATCCACCTGTCCCTCTTTCCAATTTTTAGCCTTCAGTCTCTCATGTTCCAAAAAATAAATAGGTTAGCGGGTCACTGATTCATCCTTCAAACTGTAAGAAGTGCGGCGCAGTCCTTGTAAATAGCAGCCGCTCTACTCCGCATTGTTTTAGTCTATTTCTGTCCTCTCTAAACACCTATTCTGTTGTGCTCCCTCCTCCTAGAATCCACTCACTCCCTCTCTTTTCTCCTCCTCTCTCCTGTTCCCTCTTCTCTGATTTTAGCATTCCCTCCTCATTTCTTCCTTCCTCCCCTCTCCCCAGACAACCTTTCTCTCCCTTTATCTATCACTCTTTTTTTTTTTCTATCTTTCTTTTTCCTTCTTCCATTATTCTCTACTTAATGCAGCGGAGAGACCCCCCCACCCTCCATCCATAGAGTCTTTTCCTTCCCGTTTCCTTGGTAACCACCCGGAGTGCAGTCTCTTGGTTGGCAGGCAGTATCCCTGCACTCTCGGCACACTTCTGACTGTCTGAGAGAGTGCAGCATGGAGCCTCAGGCAGTGTCCGAGGAGGGGGATGTACTTACTTGTGACCCTCCAAGCCCATACGAGGAAGATCCCATCGAAGGGTGAGAGATGGGGTTGGGAGGAGAGCGTACGAGACTGACAGCTAAATATAGAAAGCGTGCAAAGTGCTGACAGTCACCAGAGTGCGTGCGGTAACGTGTAGGTGTTTGTGTGTGGATTATAATGCATGTCCTTCTGCCATTGCCATCGTTGTGCATTCACGCACATCTCCTGTATGTCACTCCTCTTCAGTATCATATGGCAGGTGTTTACAGGTATCGAAGAGCGTGTGTAATGCTCCGGTGTCTCCATGTGGAGGGACGGGGGTAGTATAGCAGTGGGTGTAAGTGAGTGTATAAGTGCGTGTGTTATTTTTCTCTATAGGTCCCGGTGGGTGCATAGAAATCCTTTACATGTCTATTCACATTTGTGCGCTACATCCTGCAAGTATACGTACACCTACACGACTGTGACACATAATAACCCGTAGTCAGAAAAGGCAGCGAAGCCCATATTGACAAAGTCGTCTTTTTTTTTTTTGTAAACAAAGAACCTTTTGGGATTCGCATCAAATACTTTTTTCATTAAAACCAGCCGTGGGCATTATGTTCGGACACACTTTAAATGCGAGTGCGTGGGAGGTGACTATATAAAGATGTCTTTATGAGATGTGTGTGGCTCTGCCTGGTGTACATACGTTGTATTAATGGTGATTATGTCTGGATTGCTTGTGTGTGTACATAAAACAAACGAGTACACGAGGCCGTCCTTTATAACTGCGCTCAAATATAGATCTGTCCCAGTTGGCTGCTAATACTGTAATCCCTAATTTTAGGCAATTTGTCACACTTAGTGATGGAAGAGCTTTTGGGAACATTTTAATTAAAGGGAATCTGTCAGCAGGTTTTTGCCACCTAATCTTAGAGCAGCATAACATAGGGGCAGAGACCCTGATTCCAGTGATGTGTCACTTACTGGGCTGCTTAATGTAGCTTTCATATAATCACTGTTTAAGCAGCAGGAGATTATCGTTAGAGGACTACTTGGCGTTCTGCCAGGTAGCTAACTGTATAGCAAAAATCCAGAAATTTTAAGTAAGAAGTTAACAAAAAGCAAACTTCCTAAAATGTCAATTTATTAAATAGGCATTAAAACTGTCATCGGACAAATTAACAAAAACACTCCCCTTTAAAAGTACTACGCAGTAAAGACAGATTATATTCCATAATCTGTTTTAACTGTGTGGTACCTTTTACGGGGAGTGTTTTTGGTTATTTGTCCGATGACAGTTTTAATGCATATTTAAAAAAATTAACATTTTAGGAAGTTTGCTTATTGTACTGCCAGGTCAAGAATATTCATGAGCTCTGTATAACCCCATCCTGACTACTGATTGGCAGCTTTCTGTGTACATTGTGTATAGACAGAAAGCTGCCAATCAGTGGTGTGGGCAGGGTTATAGAGCTCCATCATCAAATAATTGCTAGATCTGCAACAGATAAAACATCGAATTTATCAAAAGGACAGCAAACAGCTCAGTAAGTGACACAGCGCTGGAATCAGGATCACTGTCTCTACATAATGCTGCTCTCAAATCGGGGAGCAAAAACCTGTTGACATAATCCCTTTAAATGCATATATTGAATACTAATAATAATTTCTGCTATTGGATTTCATTAAAAGTATTTCCCTCCCCCCCAAAATCCCAATTAAACTGCATAAACCTTTATATAGGAGACGAAGGCCCTATAATAATCATACCAGGGATATAAAGTTTAACTAAATACTTGCTGAAAATCTGTTTTTATTTAACAGCGCTTTGGTGTGCTCTTGGCGCTCTCTCCTATTTAAGGGAGTTGTTCACCCCCAAAATGCATGTTAAATGGCTGTATAGTGTAGGGGATTTAGCCCCCATAAAAAAGCATACTGCCTCTGTACCTATTAGTGGAACAGTGCCTGAGAAAATAACTCCTCTCTGAATCCATTTGCTAGACTTGCGCATGTATTAGTGTAGTAAACGCCATCAGCGGAAAAGAGGCAGGTAGGAGAACGCTCCTGGCCACTGTGCGCACCCGGCCGGGGTCAGGCAATATAAATATACAGTACATGCGCGCACATGCACACCCCAAACCCGGAACATTGAGACAGTGTTCTCTGTGGGAAGCAAGTACAGTCAATCAGAAGCAAGGGAAGGCCCCCAATATACAAATGAGGAGGCGTAACGGTGCACCGAAGGCAGAGGTCACGTCTGGGTGCACTGACAAGCTCTTTTTGGCATATCGAATATAAGATTTTTCAGCAAATATTAAGGTAAACTGTATATATTCCTGGTATGTCCTCTATATAAATATTTATTCAGTCTTATTGGAATTTGGGGGGTTGACTTTGGTAAAATAATAACCATTATAATGTTGGAGGGGTGCGATATTTGCCGTTGAATAGAATGGTATATCTTCCGTGGTAAAGGAGCTTGCATTTCATTCTCTCTTGCTCTTTTTAGTTCTTGTACTGTAGATGACCATTTTGTGGCTAAACTTCACTTAAGTTGTATTTGAAATTAAGAAACATGGCTGCTTTTTTACAAAAATACTGGCACGTGCACAGGATTTGTGTAGTATTGCCGCATAGCCCAAAGCATGAGTAGGTTTATAAAGAAATGTTGGCAAGTTTCTAAACCCTGTTTGTTTAAAATCAGAGTTGATTCGGATTTCCTGGATGATTAGTGTGAATTCTGCCAAGAAGTTCGAGTCACATCAAATTTATTAGATACAACTGCTTTTAAACTATGATTATTGTGCTCTGAGGTCTGTTCAGAACCCAAAACATTATAAAATGGAGGATTGGGAGGGGGTAAAAAATAATAAAATATTACACTCACCTGCCTCGTCCTCTACACGTTCTTTTCAGTTTCCCAATGCTGGCTCCTAGGACGCAATAATGTCCTACACTAATCTGTACATATGACATTGAACTCTATGATGTGTGTTGCGCCCCACGTGCTGACCCATCAGCTCGTCTGACATGTTGGCTTTGGCTGGAGTCACACTTGCGATTGACCCGCGCGTGACTCATGCGCGTCTTGCAGTGCATCATCCAACACGGCAGCTGCTCTCTGGACAGGAGCGGGTCAGCTTCATATATTTCTATGCAGCTGAGACGCTCCTATCCAAAGAGTATGCGGCCATTCCCTGTGATGCCGATGCGAGACTCGTGCAAGCCTCATGTGAGTCAATTGCAAGTGTGACTGCGGCCTTTATTGAAATCTTTGATTCAACAAGAGATATTGATTATTGAGCATCTTTCTTTACATATACAACTTGATGTTACAGTATCTGTTATGAGGGTGTGTCCCTGCACAGTCTGACACTATCCAATCAGCAGGCGCAGAGTTATTCTATAGGGGCCACACCCCTTTGTCAAAGGGATAAGTAACACCCAGTTTTTAATTTATTCAGAAATATTCAGGAGGAATAACAAAGGAACAACACAGTGCAGAGCTAAGAGAACAGATTCTTCCGTTGACACTTCTTTGATTAGTCGGCCTGATGCGACTTCATTATTCAGTCCATGCCGGCGAATCAAAAGAGGATGCCAAAAGGTAAGAGATACTTCTCACGGCCCCTGTCCAGTACACAAATTACAGACGTGGCCAATGCACTAGGTCATATGAATCGATGCACTAACTCTAGAACTGACAGATTCTCTGTACAATATTTATTTAAATTTGGAAGATAAATTCTGGATCCTTGTGAATATGAAAAATCTGGGATCTTCCGGTAAAGAGGAAGACGTGTGAGCCAACGGTAACGTGCTGCCAAGTGAGGTGCTTACAACTTGTTAAGCTTCCAATGGAAAACACTTGAGCACTAGAGCGTTTCCATTTCTAGTCCTAATTGCCAGCTCTAAATCAGTAACACAAAAACTGCCAAGGGGAAACACAAGAGTACTCAAGTGCTTCCTCTTCTTCATTGATTTACTCAAGCCACAATTTCCCTCATCCATTTCAGTCGGTTTGTGCTTATTAGCTTAGACACATGTGTAAGTCAGACTGAAATACCGCATATAATGAATCTTTATCTCCTGCTTAACTTGACAGCAGGACGTCATGGGATCTACAGATCCACCGAGCAGATGTTTCTATGCCCTAAATACACAATAAACTATTGTCAGATGGACCCACTATTATTAACAGGTTCGATCGACATTGTAATGTGTATGAGGGTCTTGGACGATTGATTTCCAGGAGAGTTAAAGGGGTTGTTCACTACTCAGACAACGCTTTTGTAGCACCCAGGGATATGGGGTACTCGGTTCCGGGCAGTGTCTCTATTGGGATTATGTCACGGTGGTGGCCGTTCCCAGTTCCGTGCCTTGGACCCTTTTTGTCATGGGGGATATTTACAGGGGATTTGTGAATAAAGTTATTTGTGACGCCACTTGCGGTGATGCGGCTAAGTGTAGGGAGCTGCCACTGCAGGTTTTGCTGGGGTTGATGGAATATGCAGCTCTGATGACTTGGTCCCTCCGCAAGTAGGGTATTACCCCAGCAAGTGTATGGTGCAGTGAGCGTTGGAAGAAGGAGTCCATACAGGTATTCAGTGCAACTGGTTTTACTCACTTTTCTCAAGATGTTAACTGGTTGCCCGAGTCTGTCTGGTTTCGCCTCCAGGTCCCCTTCTTCCCAGTGCCAGTCTGGTTCTCTGGTACCTTCTTCCACTGCACCTGTCTCTGGTAAATGGGTTCCCGTGGTATGGTACACTGGGGGTCCCTGATTTATGGTTTTCCCACCTCTGTCTGCCTGACGGTAGCGTAAACCCTATGGGGTTGGAGTCTCTGATCCTGTCCACGGCTTTCTCTTTGCTACTAAGTCTTCGGATTCTTTAGGGTCAGCAAGGTCCTTGATGGTCCCCTTTGCTGTGCAGGTGTTAACAGGTCGGCTTGAAGCTCTTTCCTGTCCTAGGGTCTTGTACCCCGTCGGTGCGTAGTACCGGGAGTACTCCACCGTATTCCACCAGCAACTACATCTCCTGGGTACCAGGTCACCGTCAACCCGAGTTAGGACACTGCTCAGTCACCTCCTTCACCTTCACTGTCTCACACTTTCACTGACTTCTCTTCACAGTCTGTTCCTCCCACCTGGTCAACTAGTGGACTGGAGTGGCTCCACCTCTAGGCGGCCATACATGGTCCCACCCTAGCTAGGAACCATTGTATGGGAAATTGTTTGGGAAAACTGGGATTACCTGGGTCTTTGTTGGTACCGGAACTGGGGTTCTGGGTACCTGAGGGGGTAGGCCCTGCATCCTGGTGGGGATGCAGAACCTTGTAGCACCCTGAGGGTCTCAGGGGCGCTACACTTTCTCATCACCCATCTTTGCCCCCGTTAACATAAAAAAAGCTTATACTCAGCTCTGCTGCCGATGCTGTTCCAGCAGTTATAGGACTTGCCCTCTTGGGGCTCACGTGAGCTTGTAACTTAACGCAAGCCCTGCACCCAATGTAAAAGTAATCAACAGGAAGTGAGAGCTGCGGTAACATCCTCACGTGACCCCCACGAGAGCGAGTGTGGGCACCGCTGGAACAGCACTGGCATCGGAGGGGAGTATAAGTTTTTCTAATATATTGGTGGCAAACATGGGAAATGAGAAGGGGTTGTCCAAGTAGTAGTTTCTGTAAAGAACCAACATGCTTGGTTTCGGACTGCAGATCATTTTGTTCTCCCGATGATAAGCCACTCCAGACCTGACTGGTGGCAGATCTCTCATAGAGAACACAATAGTGCTCCGTGTATGGGAGAGTCGGCCTAGTTGGTTGCTTGTTGATTATTCGTACAGGTATCTAATGTGTATGGCAGTGTATGACAAGCTTTAAAGCTCACCAATCACCAGGATTCCTTTCTCGTCTTTTCATTGGGGGACACAGACATTGGGTTATATGGTGTCTCCAGGGGAGGTGTGACACTAGGTTTGAAAAAAGTGTTAGCTCCTCCTCCCACAGCATATAACCCCAGCTAGGCGGGAACTAGCTCAATTTTTTCCTAGTATCAGCAGGGAGGCTGACATGTCTGGACTGAGCTCCACCAGAGGTGCCTCAGGCCAGCTTATTTTTACTTTTTATTTTGTTTTTCTTTTCTTATTCATTCTATTTTTGATAGGGGCAATACCAGGGTGCCTTGCCACCCCCGTTCCCCGCGTGTACGGGCAGAGGAAACCTGGCATGCACAAGCCGTCAGTCTTCCCTTGCGCCCAAGTGGTCGGGTCTGCGTACCCCTCCAGGCTCCCTGGAAGCACCTCACACCAAGGTAGCTCCAGAGGGCTAGCAGAGCCGAGGACCTGCTTCAGCCTTGAGCCGAAGATGCGTCCCCGAGATCCCCGCATCCCAGGACTGACGCGTCTTCAGACGGAGCCAGGAGCAGGTAGGGAGACAACGAGTCAGTCCCCTGCATCCAAACCGCCGCCTGAAAAGGCGCAGGTAGGGCAATGCAGGCCGTGATCCCAGGGAAGCATCATTAATTTAGCTCCCGGCTTCGGCCTGCATTCTAGCAACGCCCCCTCCACTGCTCTAGAAGCCGCTCCCTAAAGTGGGCCGTCTCTCCCCTCCATGCTGCCAGAGAACACTGGACGCCATTACATGTGGGGAGCAGACACGGGTGAGATCGCCTCCTTGGCTCTGCGATTCTGCAGCACTATATACCGCTCTGCTCAGTGGTATATCGCTATCTTTCTAGCGGTGTGTGTCTGCTGGCTGGCGGTGTATATCAGCTTTTAGCAGTATATACTAACTGTGCCTGTAGGTATATACCGACTGTTTGACAGGGTGTGCTACTTTACTCGGTATACACCGGCTCTGCATAGCAGTCATTTATAATACTGCTAGCAGCTCCTCACCCACAGCAGTCCCTTTATAATACTGCTAGAGGCTCACTGTACTTATTGTGGAACTGTTGCTGACATGCGTAATCGCAAGGGTGATAAAGCTTCCCAGGCGTGCTCTACGGACCTCTATTATGCTTGTACCACCTGTGGACGCTCGTTTTCTAATGGCCGAAGCTATCCACTATGCCGGGACTGCGATGCCCCTACTACCGTGCCACACCAGCCTCCGCTGCCGGACCAGGAGGTCGTGCAGTCTGTGGATTTGGCTGCGGCCACTATCCAGGCAGTACCCCAGTCTGATGACGTTATTCCTGCCTGGGCTCTCCTAATGTCTAAGAGGTTAGATGACCTGGCCGCTCAGATATCCCAGCCTTCCACAGGCTCTCACAGCCTCCCCCCGGCCCAGGTCCCCCAGGGGAGCCCGCCTTCGTCTGGTGTCTTGTTCCCAGTACGTAAAAAGGCTGTCTCCAAAAGGCGCCATTGCGACCGTTACGTCTCGTCCGACTTGGACGATGATCAGTCTGACTCAGGCTCCGTGACCTTTAGTAGTCACGATTCCCAAGACTCTGACTCTGGTTCAGATATCCCTTCTGAGTCTAGACATATGGAAGACACATTAATTTCGGCTGTCAATCACACTCTGTCGATTTCTGATCAGCCTTCGGACCCGACTTCTCAGTCGGCAATCAAGCGGGCCAAGAAGCCTCCTAAGTCCTTTGCCCAGGATCTGATTTTTTATCAAATCATATCTAAATGGTGGGATCACCCTGATAGGAGGTTTAATAAAAAATCCTCTTCATTCGCTTATCCCTTTCCATCGGAACTGGTTAAGCTCTGGTCAGTACCCCCCGTTGTGGATCCGCCAGTATCCAGGCTGGCTAAACACACGGTTATGTCTGTCTCAGACACCGCGTCTCTCAAGGACTCGTCCGACCGCGCAGTTGATGCTGCGGTCAAATTTATTTTCCAGGCTTCGGGCTCCTCTCTGCGCCCCCTGTTTGCCTTGACATGGGTGGTGAGAGATATGAGTGTGTGGAGTAGGAACTTGCACAAGTTGCTTCGCTCTTGCAATATTCCTTCAGAGGCTCTTGAGATCCTTGATTTGTTCTCTCTAGCCTCTAATAATTTTCTTCACAGCTCCCTAGATGCAGCTAGTTTGTCAGCCCTAACGGCAGCCAACGCTGTTTTTGCCCGCAGAGTCCTGTGGCTAAAGATATGGAACGTGGACAGTGCCTCCAAGAAGTCCCTGTCCACACTCCCCTTCCAGGGTCTTCGTCCATTTGGAGAATCCCTGGACAAGCTTATATCTGAGACGACGGGTGGTAAAAGTACCATTCTACCACAAAAGCGGCCTGTATCCAAAAATTTTAAAAAGTCTTCTTGGCGCAGGCAGTCCTTTCGGCCAGCCCCCCAAAAACCATCACAGGGGTCGTAGTAATGCTCAGATCGGGGATCCAGTCCCTCAAGGGACTCTTCCTGGCGTTCCCACTCCAGGCAATCTAAACCCAAGGGATCTCGCCCCGCAAAGGCCCCTTCAGCATGACGCCGGGTACCCCTCAGAGCCGACTCCTGTTGGAGGGCGGCTTCTGCTTTTTCGGGATATCTGGCTAGACCATACTCACGATGCTTGGGTTCGAGAAATCGTCACCTCAGGTTACAAGATTGATTTCGATTCCCTACCGGCCAACAGGTTTCTCCGTTCTCGGCTTCCAAAGTCCACAACGCAAAGCAAGGCCTTATGTCAGGCCATAGCCTCTGTGCAAAAAACAAACGTTATCATTCCAGTGCCCCTGGAACAGCGCAGCAAAGGTTTCTATTCAAACCTCTTTGTTGTCCCAAAAAAGATGGCTCTGTCCGTCCTATCCTGGACCTCAAAAGGCTAAACAGGTCCGTACGGATTCAGACCTTCCGAATGGAATCATTGCGAGCCGTACTAGCTGCTATGGAACCGGGAGAATTCCTAGCTTCCATAGACATTCAAAATGCTTATTTACACATTCCCATATGTGTATCGCATCAACGGTTCCTTCGTTTTGCCATAAGACACCGTCATTTCCAATTCAGGGCCCTTCCCCTTGGACTGGCTACTGCGCCTCGGGTCTTCACAAAGGTCATGGCAGCCGTCATGTCCATTTTACAGAGGCGTCCTGGTCATTTCTTATTTGGACGACCTACTTATCAAAGGGAGCTCTCTTCAAGTTTGCTCAGAAAGCGTGCAAATTTGCCCAGACACGCTCTCAAGGCCAGGGTGGCTTCTCAACTTCAACAAGTCATCCCTCATTCCTCATCAGCGCATCACCTTTTTAGGTATGCTTATAGACACGGTTCAGGCCCGGAGTTTTTCTTCCAGAAGACAAGAGGTCTTCCCTGATGCGGGCCGCCCAATCCTCCGCTCCCGCCGTTACACATCCCTCCGGAGTGTGATGAGAGTGTTAGGCAAGATGGTAGCAGTCATGGAAGCCGTGTCGTTTGCCCAATTCCATTTGCGCCCTCTGCAATGGGATCTTCTGTCCTCTTGGGACAAGAATCCAGCCTCTCTAGACCGGTCAGTCTGTTTATCTCGGACTGCCCTCAGCTCCCTCGTCTGGTGGACTCAGGTCTCATCCCTATCTCAGGGGAAGTCCTTCCACCCTGTCCACTGGCACGTAGTCACGACAGATGCCAGCCTGTTAGGCTGGGGGGCGGTGTTTCTCCACCACACTGCTCACGGACGCTGGTCTCACCCCGAGCGATCCCTTCATATCACCGTTCTGGAGATCAGGGCCATATTTCTGGCCCTTCAGACCTTTTAACCCTTGCTTCTGGGCCTCCCTGTTCGAATCCAGTCAGACAATGCCACGGCTGTGGCTTACGTCAACCGTCAGGGAGAAACTCGCAGCAGGGCAGCGATGAAAGAAGTCTCCAGGATTCTTCTTTGGGCAGAGATGCACATTCCCATTATTTCAGCTGTCCATATTCCGGGGATAGACAACTGGGCCGCAGACTTTCTCAGCAGGCAAGGTCTAGCGGCAGGGGAATGGTCCCTCCACGACGAGGTGTTCCATCAGATCACTCTTCGTTGGGGGCTCCCAGATGTGGACCTCATGGCGTCTCAGCTAAACGCCAAAGTACATCCCTTCGTATCCCGGTCGAGAGACCCACTAGTGCTCGGCTCTGATGCTCTAGTCCTCCCGTGGTCGCAGTTTCGCCTGCCATACGTTTTCCTTCCGTTCCCTCTCATTCCGAGAGTAATCAAGAAAATCAAAGCGGAGGGAATCCTGGTGATCCTCGTGGCTCCGGACTTGGCCAGAAGAGCCTGGTTTCCAGAGCTCCTCCACCTTCTCGGCGACACTCCCTGGCGTCTTCCCGACCGCCCGGATCTTCTGTCGCAAGGTCCAATATTCCACCAGAATACAGCACAGCTGCATTTGACGGCGTGGCGCTTGAATCCTTGATTCTAGCCAAGTCGCATCTTTCTTCCAGGGTAGTTCATACCATGCTTAATGCTCGCAAGCCTTCCTCCGCCAGCATTTATCACAGGACCGGGAAGACCTATCTGTCCTGGTGTGACCGTTATAATCGGTGGCCCCTTACCTTTTCAATCCCTAATGTTCTTGCCTTTTTGCAACACGGTATGGACTCGGGTCTTGCTCTCAATACCCTTAAAGGACAAGTTTCCGCTTTGTCAATTTTTTTCCAGAAGCAGCTGGCTTCTCGCCCTCAGGTCCGTACCTTTCTTCAAGGGGTGGCGCATTTGGTCCCCCCTTATCGTCACCCCTTAGATCCCTGGGATCTGAATTTGGTTCTCGGAGCTCTTCAGCTTCCTTCTTTCGAACCCTTGAGAGAAATCTCTCTTCAACGGCTGTCTTGGAAAGTTGCCTTTTTAGTCGCTATTACCTCTATCAGGCGAGTGTCCGAACTGGCAGCTCTGTCCTGTCGCTCGCCTTACCTGATATTCCATCATGATAAGGTGGTCCTTCGGCCTTCCCCCGCCTTCCTTCCGAAGGTCGTATCCTCTTTCCACCTGAACAAGGACATTGTGTTGCCGTCATTCTGCCCGCCCCGGTCCACTCCTTTGAGAAAGCCCTTCACACTCTCGATCTTGTCAGGACTCTGCGGATCTACATCTCCAGAACAGCGCCGTTGCACAAGTCCGATGCCCTTTTCGTACTCTCAGAAGGACACAAAAAGGGCGACCGGGCTTCCAAATCCACGATTTCTCGATGGATCAGGACTGCCATCTGTGAAACTTACAAAGCACGAGGTGTCGTTCCCCCTCAATCTGTGCAGGCCCACTCTACACGAGCAGTGGGTGCCTCCTGGGCTATCCGCCATCAGGCTTCGGTGGCCCAACTTTGCAAGGCCGCTACCTGGTCCAGTGTGCACACGTTTACAAAATTCTACAGAGTGCATACGCATGCCTCCACGGATGCTGCTCTTGGAAGACAAGTCCTTCAGGCGGCAGTGGCCCATTTATAAGTGGCCACTGCTCGTTTTTTTTGACAGTGTTTTGATATGTGTTCACTGCAGTTGCAGTTGTTAGTCAGCTCTTAGGCTGATGTTCTACACTGTTAATAGTTCAGTTCCCACCCAGGGACTGCTTTGGGACGTCCCAATGTCTGTGTCCCCCAATGAAAAGGCGAGAAAGGAAAGGACATTTTTGTGTACTCACCGTAAAATGTCTTTCTTGGAGCCTTTCATTGGGGGACACAGCTCCCGCCCTTGTGGTTTTGGTTGTCCTTCTCCTACTGCTTTTACAACAAACTGAGCTAGTTCCCGCCTAACTGGGGTTATATGCTGTGGGAGGAGGAGCTAACACTTTTTTTTAAACCTAGTGTCACGCCTCCCCTGGAGACACCATATAACCCAATGTCTGTGTCCCCCAATGAAAGGCTCCAAGAAAGACATTTTACGGTGAGTACACAAAAATGTCCTTTTTCCTATATAAACTAAAGCCAGTGATATACTGGCACTATCAGGCTGATTCAATACATACCTTTCGGTGTCATATTGGATTTTTGTTTTTGACGTAAAGTTACAGAAATGTATAGCTTCTTGATTGGCAGCAGCTGCCGAATAGCTAATATGTTGGTCGGGTTTTGCTATCTATTCCTGCTTCATCACAGGTCCCTCCCTGTGCCTCTGGACCACCAATTGACTCGGGGTAAGTGCCTTTTGTATTATCATGCATATTTCATGATCAGGCACTGGCCACTTTGGATGATAGATTTACCGTATATGCACTTTATGCACTTGGGCACTTTATTTTGATAGGGGATATTTCTATCCTGTTTTGCCCCTTATTTAACTATTGAGTTACTGGTGTTCGATAGGTACAGGGTCAGTTTGTGTCTCCATCTGTGGCGTTACACTATTTATGATGTAATTTTACATTTTTCTGTTTAATAAACAATATTTTGGACATTTAAAACTCCCTTTTTCTTCTGTTTTTGGTTCTATAACTACCCCCTCTGCTTTCACACTTGCGTTCAGCGCAATCCGTCGCTATGGAGAATAGCACAGTCCGCTAACACACTGCGCTATACTCCATAGACTTGTATTGATGACGCACTGTAATGCAAGTGTCTGCGTTGCATCCGCTAGACGACGCTGCGTCGTTATTTTGACGCAGCGTCGAGCGAAGGGAACGCTACATGTAGCGTTTTTTGGGTTGTTAAAATAACGCACCTTGACGGATTCCATTAGAATCCGCCAAGGTGTCTAATGATTGTCTATGGTGGCGGATTCCACCTCAATGCACTAAGCGGCGGAATCCACTGATGGATTCCATCACGTTCAACTGAGCATGCTCAGCATGTCCAGCAGAACGATCTAAATAGTTTAAAATCACTCCTGGTCTCTCAATCTCTTTCTGTCGGTAGGTCTCTAAAAATATTTTTTTAGCCTAAAAATAATAAAAATATTTTTTTAGGCCAGCCTAAAAATACAGCCAGCAGCTGCCCGGAATTGCTGCATCCATTAGATGTGACAGTCCCGGGACTCTACCCGGCTGATCCCGAATTGTCCTGGTGTGGTGGCAATCGGGGTAATAAGGAGTTAATGGCAACAGCCCATAGCTGCCACTAAATCCTAGGTTGATCATGACAGGCATCTATGAGACACCCCCCCACGATTAACCTGTAAGTGAAAGTAAATAAACACAAACACCCGAAACAATCCTTTATTTGGAATAAAAGACGAAAAAAACACCCTCTTTCACCACTTTATTAATACCCCTCCAGGTTCGGCGTAATCCACACGATGTCCCACGACGCATCCAGCTCTGCTACATGAAGCTGACAGGAGCCACCGTAGAACACGACCGCTCTCTGTCAGCTCCACACAGCAACTGAAGTGAGCCGCGCGATCTGCTGTGCCCTCATTCAGGTTACCCGCTCTCAGGTGGAGGACTCCAGCTGTGGCCGCGGGTCACCTGAGTGACAGCACCACTGATCGCGTGGCTCACTGCGGTCACTCAGGGGATTTGCGGTCACCTCTCTCTCTCTCTCCTCCTGACCAAAAATCTCCTTTCCCGGCAAAACATTTTAAACAAAAAAAAAAAACAACGCAAAACGTTCTTTTTACAGGAATCCGTTACCTTTATTAGGACACAACGCACACACACAACGCACTGTGACGGATGCCTCACAACGCAAGTGTGAAAGCAGCCTTAGACCCCCTTCACACGCACGTGTCTCCGGTACGTGCTAGGTCCGTGCCCACATGTACCGGAGACACGGGCACACGTAAACCCATTAGAATCAATGGGTTTATAAGCACGCACGTGTGCAGCCATTAGCCCGTGCCTCCGTGTGGAGCAGACGTGAGCTCGTGTGCTCCACGTGGATGCATGTAAGTTTTTCTCCGGCAGCACGGGTGTCACGTGGCCCGCACACGTACCACACGGATGTAGTGTGGATGCGGTCCCGTGTGACACGCGCCAGAGAAACACACATGTCAGAGAAAAAAATAAAAAAAACTTTACTCACCTTCTCCAGCCCTGCTGTCACTTGCTGCCGACCGCCGCTCATTATGCTAATTAAATATTAATTTCACTGCGGCGTAAGCGGCAGCAGCAGGGAGTCGCCAGGGCTGAAGACCGAAGTTCAGCACCATGGACAGCGACGCCAGGGACAGGTGAGCAGCAAGTTCTCGTTCTCTGTGTGTTATCACGCATAACACACGGAGAACACACGTAGTGCCATAAACACGGCACACGGAGGGGAAAACGCACCTTTGACACGTCTGTGAAACACGTGCGTGATTTTCACGGACGTGTGAAGGGGGCCTTAGACTGTATAGGCTGCATTTCTAACACGCCCCTATCACATGACAGAAATGACTCATACCTGGAAGGAGTCCATACAGTCTAGCATCTACAGAGGCCAGGCAGCAGACAGGGGCGGGAATAGATAGCAAAACCCCACCCACATATTAGCTATACGGCAGCTGCTGCCAATCAAAAAGCCGTGCAGTTCTATAACTTTACTTGCCTGTATTTAAGAAACTATATATCCAATCTGACACCTATAGGTATGGATAGAATCAGCCTGATAGTGTCAGTATAGCACTGGCTTTAGTTTATATAGGAAAATCCTGGTGATTGGCAAGCTTTCAGGCAAATTTACACATGGCAGATTGTTGCACAAAACTCTGTAGTTGAAGTCAGCGCTATGTATTTGGATGAAATTATTTTGAGGGTGAGCAGATGAATTTTTATAGCCCTGTCCAGGTGAGTAGGACCATCACAGCAATTTCTGCAACAAATCTTCTGCGTGTGAGGCAAGGTATTGCCACATGCTTCTTTGGGGGCACAATGAGTCCATGTTAGTCCATGTATCTCCGTACAGGAATGAAACTGAGTGCAACAAGATTAAAAAAGAACAGCAAAATCTGTATCTAGTAAGGTTATGTGCACAAAGTGTCTTCAAGACACTGTGGGCCGCAGAGGTTTTCTTAGGCTATGTGCGTGTGACGCCCTGGACTAGCCAGGTAGTCACAGGTAGACCCCCTGCACAAACACCAGCCCCTAAAAAGGTGTAACCAGCCAACCTAAAAACCCTGAGTCACCCCTTAAGGTCTTGACGTTCACACCAGGGGGGCAGAGCCAGGCGGTTGGCCACGCCTTCCGAGGAGTTCGGATAGCCTGAGGCGGGAAAAACACAAACAGATCCGTTAGGGAGCAGAGGAGAGTAGGAGCACTGTGTTAACGTCTGTCAGGGATCTGGGTAGGAGCCCAGATACCCTGTGTCTAGGAGGCAGATGGTGGTTGCCGCCTGTAGGAGCCGGGAAGACGGCTGGTGGAACCGCAAGGGACCGGGACAGGTTAGTGGCCCGCCGGTACCGAACCGGGGAACCAACTGGAAACCGGAGCACCAGGAGGGGTACTCAGACCCAGAATGAGGTCCAGAAGCCACTAGACCACGTCGAATTCACTGACTGAGGTCTGGACCTTAGGTCCTTTCACGTCCCAAGACCCTAAAGACAGCAACAGCCCACTGAGGGGGATAGAAAGCCACCACACAGGCAGAGAGATCCCACGGCCCAGCGCCTGCGGGCAAACGGGTTCCCCGATACACATAAAGCCAGGGAGCGGACTACCGTTGCTGAAGCATAGGCAGTCAAGTTCTACCACAGAGGTGCAGGAGAAAGGCGGGAACCACCAACCTGAGAAAGGGGCAAAACGCAGCCGGCTGCGGGCACCACCACCATCCTTTTTGGTTTACCAGAGACTCCGGTGTATCTGTCATAGTGAGTACAACAGTGTCCTCGGGCCGCGCACCGCACCACACCATCTTGCCCGCACCTCACAACCACCGGGCCCCGGGACCATCACCCCCTAACCATGGAGCGGCCAACACCAGGCTGCATAACACCGTCCCTGGGAGCCTAGTTAACGGCAGCGGTGGTGTCCACATTCACCACAACCCGTGGGTGGCGTCACGAACTTACATCCCTAAACGCCACTGCCTCGGCCGTGAACCTTCCCCACTGAAATCCCTACACGTGTAGCGCCAGCTTCCCTTCAGAGCAACGTGACCCCCGGGTCCGGGAGGAGCTCGAGCCACCGACCGACGAGCACGGATCCAAGCGGCTCGGCAGTCGGCCGAGCCCCGGGGCGGTACATGCGCACTTTGCTTTTTTAAATGCGTTTCCGCAGCGTTTTCATCTGCAGCGTTTTAATGCAAAAATGCATGCGTTTTCATTTTCAAGCAAAGTCTATGGGAAATTTGGCTTTCTTGTGCGCACTATGCTGTTAAAAACGCAGTGTTTTAGTTGCAGAAAATTTGTTCAAAATCTCTGCTTTTAAAGAAGCAACATGTCAATTGTTTTTGCCATTTTGGCAGCGTTTTGGAGTCAATGAGAAGTTTCAAAACGCATCCTTAATCATAATCCCAGCGTTTTACATGCTTTTTTGACAAAATAAACGCATGCGTTTTTGACATTATATTAAGGGCATGATATGTCCCTTTACACACACACATAATCTGACAATTAAATTAATGAAAATCATTAATTTAACGTTATTTTATACATAAATTTTAGCACACAGTAATAATTTTAATAAAATTAACTATTTTGTGTAAGATTTTAATCATGATATTTGTTATCATTTTTTTCCTTTTTTTCATAGTGTTTGAATGTTTAAACTTTATTTAGTAGTGTATTTGTATTCAAAACGCATCTGTCTTTAAGCAATGAAAAAGCATTTAAATCGAGTTAAAAACGCGGCCAAAACACGGTAAAAATGCAAGCGTATTTATAGCTTTTTTTGTGGTCAAAACCAAATTTGCCAAAGACAATTTCTGCCAGAGGATGCGTTTACAACTGCAAGAAACTCAACGCAAAGTGCGCACATAGCCTTAGGTGAGACAGATTCATGCAAAAGCTGGCGGTCTTTTTCCTGAAGCCGCTTTGCTGTCGGCTGTTCTGTTATTTTTGCATCTTTTTTTCTGTAATTTCAACTATAACTAGCAAGTGTCAGCCGCCCGAAGACTGATCTTTTAACCATTTCACAATTTCCAAACCCTTAAACAGGTAAAATAAGTGGCAAAATACTGAACATGTGCACAGCAATGTCATTTTCTTTTACATTGCTGTGCATTATGTTCATTTTTTGCAGTGATTTTGCAGCATCCTTTGAGGCGGCTTACGGGCAGAATCCTGAAGAAGATGCCATGTATACATACCCTATATCAGGATTTGGAGAAGATTTTACTGCATTGAGTTTTGAAAGTGTTAAATCTGTGCTGAACAGCATCATGAAATGACATGCTCCAGATTATAAATTCTCACCGCAGGTCAGTTTCTGCACAGATTCTATGCAGAATTTCTACACAGGGTGTAAATGAGATTTGTTAAAATCTCATCCACTTTTCTCGTACGTCAATACTCTTTGGATTTTCTGCCCTTCGGTCCTGGACCAAAAAACTGTCAGCATGTGAACACACAGGTGCAGTTTTGGGGAAACATTTTAGAAATTTTGAGGATCTCCCTTATTGATGTACCCAGGTATTCGTAAATAT
This sequence comes from Anomaloglossus baeobatrachus, assembly GCF_048569485.1. Classification (NCBI taxonomy): domain Eukaryota; kingdom Metazoa; phylum Chordata; class Amphibia; order Anura; family Aromobatidae; genus Anomaloglossus; species Anomaloglossus baeobatrachus. The sequence goes on along the minus strand of NC_134355.1, from coordinate 563,018,609 downwards.
TTATAAGATAAGTAAAATGAAAATACATTTTAGAAGAGGGAAGGAAATTTGGGAATTTTTTTGAGCTGCAAATATTGCTACAGAAAACACTATTTTACAACATTGTTAGGCTAGGTTCACATTTCCATTAAATTATATCAGTCACAATCCGCGGCTCTGGTAAACTACAGAATCCGTTTAGCGGATTCCGTTGTGTCCCATAGACTTGTATTAGTGGCGGATTGCGACTGATTACCTTGCGTTGCATCCGCTGCACCGCGGTCAGTCATTTTTGGACTGACTGCCGGGCGGAAACAACGCAGAATGTAACGTTTTTCGGGCCGTCAAAATTAACGCACCGCGCAGGAATCCGTCGCAATCAATCAAGCTTGTAATGTTTGTCTATGGTGCTGGATTCCGTCATGCTCTACTGAGCATGCCCATCATGTTTGGCACACCCACTGGGCTGTCCCAAACACAAACGGATCATAACTGATCCGTCAAAAAACGGACGCACAGCGGATGTAACAGACGCAACGGATCAGGAAAACACATCCGTCGCGTCAGTTGACATCTAAAAAACGACTGATCCATCGCTGACAGACCTGACGGATTTAAAACAACGGAAATGAACCTAGCCTTAGGGTACTTTCACACTTGCGTTTTTTCCTTCCGTCACAATCCACCCTTTTGGAAAACAGCGGAATCCGTTAACGGATTCAGCTGTTTCCCATAGACTTGTATGGATGACGGATTGTGCCAAAAGTACCTGCGTTGCTTCCAGTGGGCGACGCTGCGTTGCTTCCACGGGGCGGAAGGAACGCAGCATGTAACGTTTTTTTGAGCACCGGAATCCTTAGGATTTCACTGCACATGCTCTCTCTGGCTACCTGCACCCGCAACCAGGGTACACATCGGGTAACCAAGCAAAGTGCTTTGCCTAGTTAACCGATGTTTACCCTGGCTACGTGTGCAGGGAGCCCGACACTTCCCCACTTGGCTCCGCCCCCTCCCGCACTCCACTCCGCATGTACACACGCAGGCGTACACACACACGCGCACACACACGCAGGCGCGCGCACACACACTCACCTGTCCTCAGCGCCATGGTCCCGCTCGGCTCCACCCACTCCTCCCCCCCGCACACATTCTCGGCGGCCAAACGATCAGCTGATCACCCGGCGACCGGCTGCTGTGAGCGATCAGCTGATCACCCGGCGACCGGCTGCTGTGAGCGATCAGCTGATCACCCGGCGCCCGGCTGCTGTGAACGATCAGCTGATCACCCGGCGACCGGCTTCTGTGAGCGATCAGCTGATCACCCGGCGACCGGCTGCTGTGAGCGATCAGCTGATCACCCGGCGACCGGCTGCTGTGAGCGATCAGCTGATCACCCGGCGCCCGGCTGCTGTGAACGATCAGCTGATCACCCGGCGACCGGCTTCTGTGAGCGATCAGCTGATCACCCGGCGACCGGCTGCTGTGAGCGATCAGCTGAGCGCCCAGCAGCCAGGTGATCAGCTGATCGTTCACAATAGTCTGCCGCCGGCGAAACTGTAAAAAAAAGAAAAAAAAAAAAGCTGATTCCGTTGTTTTGTACGATCCGTTGCATCACTATATGTAACACATCCGTTGCATCCGTCACACAACGCAATGCAACGGATGCCGTTCAACACAAGTGTGAAGCTAGCCTTACTGATAAGTTGTAGCTGGCTACAGAGGGTTTTTTTAAGCAATTTTTATTACTGCTCAAACCAGTATAATATGGCTGCCATACCAAGCACACTCGATGATCACATTGGTCAGTGGGGATGAGAGGAGGACGAGTGATGATGTCACAGTCCGTCACATAACCTGAGGGGATGGAGCTTGGGTGCAGAGACTGGCAAAGAAAGTGAAACAGACCATCTTCTCATATGGTTAGTGCTCTATGAACCTGGGGAATCCTGAGAGACAGTTGTAGTTCTAGTTAGTATATACCATCCCTGTAATATCCTATAGCCTGCACGACATTTGTTTTATTACTGCACATATTTGATTTATTACTGCACAAATTGTGTATTCCTGCACACTAAAAAAATATTCTGGATGGCTCAGTGGTTAGCAATGCTGGGGTCCTGGGTTCCAATCAAACTAAGGATCTGTGCACACGTTGCTTTTTTCATGCTTCTGTTGATGCTTTTTCTTCCAGATGTTTTTCTTCCAGATTTTAACCAATACTGCAGAGAAAAACACATGCCAGCAAAGTCTATGAGAATATAAACCTACACTAGACCTGCATCATTATATGGTGTATCAGAGAAACACACATAAGTCCAAAAATTACCAAATTTTATTAACATGATATTAACAGACATCAGAAGTTCAGGCCTCCTGACGAAGCGAGTGTGAAACGCGCGTAGAGGTGCTGGGCAGTGTGGTCCTCTAGGTAGTGGTCTTACCAATCTTTCAGATTGCTTTCAGCAGCCCTTGGCTTTGGTCTTTTTCCCCCCTTCCCCCTCCTGGGTGGCAGGATGGTATGGTGTATTTTGGGGTTATACTGACCTGAGTGTGGGCAAATTGCACGGGGGTGGATATTGAACTTCTCACTGTAGAAGGTTATATATAATTATTTAACCTGCAATTTTCTCTCTCTGCATTATATACATGTATTTGCATGGCATTGTTATTTATAGCTTGATCATCTCTGCTGGATTGTCAGTTCTGTAATATCATGTTTGATGTATCCAAATGATTATGGTATAATTTTCTATGACCACTACTATGTATTAGTTCTAATACCACACTGTTCCAGGATTTTTCTGTGTTTTTAAAGGGGAAGAAAAACTTTTTACTGTGTGTTTTTTGATATCTGTCTCTAATTATGTGATGAACTTCTGATGTCTGTTAATATCATGTTAATAAAATTTAGTAATTTTTGGACTTATGTGTGTTTCTCTGATACACCATATAATGATGCAGGTCTAGTGTAGGTTTATATGCTTTGTTTGGTAGATATGCATATATAAGATATGGATCTCTATTTACGTTTTTGGATTTATATTTAAAGTCTATGAGAATCCTGACTTGCTGTGCACACATTGCTTCTTTTTTCCTTGCAGATTTTGTTGCTAAAAAAAGAAGTTTCTGCTTCTTTTCCTGCGTTTCTATAATCCACTGTAGTTCTTTATCACTACAGTGGATTATATGTCAGTAGTTCACCTCACACACCATGCATACAGAATGGTCTGTGAGGCGATCCGTACCTCAGTAACCCAGGGACGTCATGGTGACGACCCAGGATTGCCATAGTAGCGATCGCTTTCCCTGCCTCCTGAATGCTGCGATGGCATTGATAGCAGCATTCAGGGGGGTTAAACTGCTGGGAGCAGCGTGGGGACCGCTCCTGGCAGTGAGAGCCAGGTCTCAGCTGCAGCTGTAACAGCCGGAGACCCGGTTGTGATCGCAGGGGTATGGCACTTGAACCCTCGCAATCGCCATGACTAAAAAAAAAACATGAAAAAATGTGCAAACAATAAAAAATACTCAATTTTTCTGCCAAAACATGCTTTTTGTTTGTGCAGAAAATCTGAACATAAAAAAGCAACATCAGCACATAGCCGAAAAATGCCATTTTCAAGTATTTTTCCCCTGGGTTTGGGTTTCCTCCTACACTCCAAAGACATACTGATAGGGAATTTAGATTGTGAGCCTCAATGGTGACAGCGATCTATAAACAGGATAGTCCTATCGTATATAAATAAGTAAAGGCCACTTTACACGTAACGACATCGCTAACGAGATGTTGTTGGGGTCATGGAATTCGTGACGCACATCCGGCCTCGTTAACAACACCGTTGCATGTGAAATGCAGGAACGACTGTTAACGATCAAAAATACTCACCATATCGTTGATCGTTGACGCGTCGTTCTAATCTCAAAAATCATTGCTGCTTTTGGACGCAGGTTGTTCGTCGTTCCTGCAGCAGCACACATCGCCATGTGTGACACCGCAGGAACGAGGAACATCATCGTACCTGCGCCCACCGGCAATGAGAAGGAGGTGGGCGGGATGTTATGGCCGCTCATCTTCGCCCCTCTGCTTCTATTGGGTGGTCGCTTAGTGACGCCGCTGTGACTCCACACGAACCGCCCCCTTAGAAAGGAGGCGAATCGCCGGCCACAGCGACGTCTCTAGGCAGGTAAGTATAGTGTGACGGCTCCTAGCGATGTTGTGCGGCACGGGCAGTGATTTGCCCGTGATGCACAACCGACAGGGGCGGGTGATTTCACCAGCGACATCGCTAGCCATGTCGCTGTGTGTAAAGTGGCCTTTAGTTGATGGAGAGTGGACACCACTACTTGGTAGAAATGTGTATTTTTTTGTTTTTACAAAAGCATGAAATAAATTACTGGGCAAAAAAATAGCACATGTCAAAAATAACATTACACTTCACTTTAGTGGCATGATTTGTTGGAGATATTACTCTGTGACAACACAAATATGTAAAGAATCATTACGTAGAGCTTGTCCCTCCAGTCCTGCCTTGCAGGGTTCTCATGGTGTTATTGCGGCGTCTCGTTAGTGCATTGTGGAGTTTATCGCTATTAGGATTCCAGTGGCGTGCACTGCACACATTTTCATTGGTGACGGATTATTTACGAGCGGCTCTTCTGTTCCATGGCCTGCACATTTGCTGTTATGTCCTTGTCACTCAGCCCGCTGCTGCAGGGTGGTGATGCTTGTTATTGTACCTACTGTTTGCTCTCTGAAGGCATCTCTTCATCTCTTGCTTATAAAACATTCTTCTAGCACAGATCCAATCTCTGGCTCTCTATTTGTAGACACATTGATCTGTGCTGCAGCATATCACATTTACTTTGATGTGTGTGTGTACACTGCTGGGGAGTGGGATCTGATAGATGGTTATTGTGGAAGCTTCCACCAGAGCCTCATCAGGCACATGCCACCCACTCTAGATGAAGCCATAAATCAATCTTATACTCCACTTATTTGAGGCCTCTCGTAGACTCCTTTTTATATGTATGTATTACCCATTCCAAAGTTGCCCATACATTGTAGTAAGCATTAAATCAATCACAAAACCACCAGCAAGCTGTTATACTGCTGCTGGAGTTTAGCATGCTAAACATGCCCCTCTCAAAATTGTCCGTTTAGCTCTGTGTCTAAAAATAAATGTTACTACAACATATGCTGCATGTAAATTACCTGGAGAAGAGAACATAAAACAGTCGACAGCACAAAGACTTCATTTTCAAAGTAGTAAAAATAATTTGCTCCTGGTTTTATTCACCACATACATCGTGGTGCTTGGGTACATTTATTACACATTGAGCATTGTAGGTGTCGAGCACCGTGTTTGAGTCCCCGCCCATGTTTTGCTGCTTTTAGACAGCCAATCAACATGCGGGAATTGCCTGCTATACACGGTAATTTCGTAGCATCACTAGCATTACTATGATTGGCCAACATCAGGTCTTATATAAGAAAAAGTTTGCACGTGTTCACATTAGAAAGGTAGGATGTGCCATCAGTCTTTTTCTTAGATTACAGTGTTATGCCTTCTTATTGAGCACTTCTGCTCTTCAGCCTCAGGTGGGTTTAATTCTCCATTTGCAGGTTCCTGTCCACCCATAAATTTGCATTTTTTTAATCCAAAGAGGCATTAGTTTGATAGGGACCCAACAAAAATGAGGTCCCCTTGGCGTTGGCTGTTGGGCTCAGATAAAACTGGCCAATTTTTTGTGCTAGGTGTCTCAATTTTTACATGTTTTTTCATAGCAGTAATGTATGTCTATATTCCCATATTCATTGTTACACATACTTGTATCTTAGCAGTACAGAGTGCAACTGTCTCCTTTTTGTTATCGGGTCTTATATAAGAACTGGTGACGTGATGCTCGACCCACTGTCCTCTAGAAGCAGTTCAGGGAGCATTGCTGTTGGAGGGAGAGCTGTCGTTAGAGCAGGCATATAGACAGTGTTGAATTGGTATTGCAGTAATTGTATACTGCTCAGCACTATGAAAACAAAAGTCCTTTTTAGGCCAGTGTCCCACTTGCGAGTGTCTCGCGTGTACCTTGTGCGAGTCTCGCATTGCATCACCCAACAGACTCACACTCTCCTAACAGGAGCGGATCGGTTGCATAGAGATGTATGCAACCGACCCGCTCCTGTGAGGAAAAGAGTGTTAGTCCCAGGTGATACAACGCGAGACTCGCGAGAGATAAACACGAGGCACTCGCAAGTGTGACACCGGCCTTAGGGCTACATACTGTCCATTCTTTAGTAAAACTGCTGTTATCTGCATTCAGTGTAGGGATAGCTTGTGGAGGATGGAAAGTAGTGATGAGCGAGTACTAAAAAGCTCGGGTGCTCGAAGCTCGGGCCGAGCCTCCCAAGATACTCGTGTACTCGGGCCGAGCAACGAGCCCAATGTTATCCTATGGGAGACCCGAGTATTTTTGTGAAATGACCCCCCGGCAGCATGGAGAAACCCTAAAAATGGCACAAAAGTCTCAGAAGAGTGCTCAAATGACATGGCAACAGCATGGGGAAGACCCCTTGAAGCATTTATCACTGAAAAGTCACAGCTGTGAACAATTTTGTCCGCGTTTTACGCCATTTTTACGGACTCACCAGAAAACCTTCCAAAATGACCCCAAAATGATTTTTCATGGCGGAAATGTTAAGGGCACATACCCAATAGTGAGATAGAGCTGGTGTATGTTACTTTTTGAGATTAATACATGAAAGATTTTACGTGAAAACATTGTGTGGCACTCCGATGTCCCTGAGAAGAGACGTACATGAAGGCCTCTTGAGTCTAATGTGCCCATTTTGAGGAAGTGAGTCTTTGTAGTATTTTCCTTTGCCAGGGCAGTCCAAAATTGTGAGGTTCACCAATGCCCCTGCATACAGACGTGCATGAGGGCCTCAAAACATTAAGTGTCCATTGTCAGGAAGTGGGTGTATTATAGTATAGCCCTTAGGCAGGGCAGCCAAAAATTGGGAGGCTCCACATTGTCCCTGGATAGAGACGTGCATGAGGGCCTGTAAACCTGAAGTGCCCATTGTAAGGAAGTGGGTCTATTGTAGTATAGCCCTTAGGCAGGGCAGCCAAAAATTGGGAGGCTCCACATTGTCCCTGGATAGAGACGTGCATGAGGGCCTGTAAACCTGAAGTGCCCATTGTAAGGAAGTGGGTGTATTATAGTATAGCCCTTAGGCAGGGCAGCCAAAAATTGGGAGGCTCCACATTGTCCCTGGATAGAGACGTGCATGATGGCCTGTAAACCTGAAGTGCCCATTGTAAGGAAGTGGGTCTATTTCAGTATAGCCCTTTGCCAGGGCAGCCAAAAATTGGGAGGCTCCACATTGTCCCTGGATAGAGACGTGCATGATGGCCTGTAAACCTGAAGTGCCCATTGTAAGGAAGTGGGTCTATTTCAGTATAGCCCTTTGCCAGGGCAGCCAAAAATTGGGAGGCTCCACATTGTCCCTGGATAGAGACGTGCATGAGGGCCTGTAAACGTGAAGTGCCCATTGTAAGGAAGTGGGTCTATTTCAGTATAGCCCTTTGCCAGGGCAGCCAAAAATTGGGAGGCTCCACATTGTCCCTGGATAGAGACGTGCATGATGGCCTGTAAACCTGAAGTGCCCATTGTAAGGAAGTGGGTCTATTTCAGTATAGCCCTTTGCCAGGGCAGCCAAAAATTGGGAGGCTCCACATTGTCCCTGGATAGAGACGTGCATGATGGCCTGTAAACCTGAAGTGCCCATTGTAAGGAAGTGGGTCTATTTCAGTATAGCCCTTTGCCAGGGCAGCCAAAAATTGGGAGGCTCCACATTGTCCCTGGATAGAGACGTGCATGATGGCCTGTAAACCTGAAGTGCCCATTGTAAGGAAGTGGGTCTATTTCAGTATAGCCCTTTGCCAGGGCAGCCAAAAATTGGGAGGCTCCACATTGTCCCTGGATAGAGACGTGCATGATGGCCTGTAAACCTGAAGTGCCCATTGTAAGGAAGTGGGTCTATTTCAGTATAGCCCTTTGCCAGGGCAGCCAAAAATTGGGAGGCTCCACATTGTCCCTGGATATAGACGTGCATGATGGCCTGTAAACCTGAAGTGCCCATTGTAAGGAAGTGGGTCTATTTCAGTATAGCCCTTTGCCAGGGCAGCCAAAAATTGGGAGGCTCCACATTGTCCCTGGATAGAGACGTGCATGAGGGCCTGTAAACGTGAAGTGCCCATTGTAAGGAAGTGGGTCTATTTCAGTATAGCCCTTTGCCAGGGCAGCCAAAAATTGGGAGGCTCCACATTGTCCCTGGATAGAGACGTGCATGAGGGCCTGTAAACCTGAAGTGCCCATTGTAAGGAAGTGGGTCTATTTCAGTATAGCCCTTTGCCAGGGCAGCCAAAAATTGGGAGGCTCCACGTTGTCCCTGGGTAGAGACGTGCATGAGGGCCTCAAAACATTAAGTGTCCATTTTAAGGAAGTGGGTGTATTATAGTATAGCCCTTAGGCAGGGCAGCCAAAAATTGGGAGGCTCCACGTTGTCCCTGGGTAGAGACGTGCATGAGGGCCTCAAAACATTAAGTGTCCATTTTAAGGAAGTGGGTGTATTATAGTATAGCCCTTAGGCAGGGCAGCCAAAAATTGGGAGGCTCCATGTTGTCCCTGGGTAGAGACGTGCATGAGGGCCTCAAAACATTGTTCCCATTGCAAAGGAGCGGGTCTCCTGTCGTTGTAATGTCCATTCTGCAAAGAATGGGCGAAAAAATTTACCACTGGGGGTATACCTGAAACAAAGGCCTAAGTATTGCAATTTGTAACGGTCATCATCATGGTGGCGCATGAGGAGAAGGAGGAGCAGTCCAGCGATTATCCAAAGTCCAGAAGTGTGTACCCATGGGTGAGTGGAGGTACATGGCAAACTTTAAATTCCGCTCTCATTTGCTGGTGGTGTGGTGAAGTCTGGCCCAATCCAACCCTTGTTCATCTTGATCAGAGTCAGCCTGTCAGCATTTTCAGTTGACAGGCGGGTGCGTTTATCTGTAATGATTCCACCTGCGGCACTAAAAACACGCTCTGACAAAACGCTAGCAGCAGGGCAGGCCAGGACTTCCAAGGCGTAGAGAGCCAATTCATGCCACGTGTCCAGCTTGGATACCCAATAATTGTAAGGCACAGAGGAATGTCGGAGTACAGTTGTTCGATCTGCAAGGTACTCCTTCAGCATCTGGGCAAACTTAGGATTTCTTGTGGCACTACCCCGCACCTCAGGGGCTGTGGTACGTGAGGGGCTGAGAAAACTGTCCCACATCTTAAAGACTGTTCCCCTACCTCTGGCGGATTGGACTTGTGCCTCTCTCGGCTGTACGCCTCGGTTGTCCACTGATTCCTGACCTATGCCGCTAGCGTTTTGTGAGGGGAATGCTTTGCCTACTTCCGTGAGTATGGCCTTCCGGAACTGCTGCATTTTGGTTGACCTCTTCTCCACGGGAATAAGAGACAAAAAGTTCTCCTTGTAGCGTGGGTCTAACAGTGTTACCAACCAGTAATGATTGTCAGCCAAGATGTTCTTAACGCAAGGGTCACGAGACAGGCAGCTTACCATAAAGTCAGCCATGTGCGCCAGACTCTTAACCTCCAGGACTTCAGTAGCCTGACCAACAAGATGACTGAACATGCTGTCCTCCTCCTCCTCCTCCTCCTCCTCCTCATCTACCCTGTCCTCTGGCCAGCCACGCTGAACCGAGGATATGACTGGTGTGCATGTCATATCCTCAATTTGGCCGGAGAGTTGCTCCATGTCTTCATACTCCTCCTCGTCATAGTCCTCCACTGCACGTTGTGATGAGACGAGGCTGGGCTGTGTGTTATCACCCACACCCACTACTGTTTCTTGCTGCAACTCATCGCGCTCCGCCTGCAATGCATCATGTTTGTTTTTCAGCAGAGACCGTTTTAGAAGGCAGAGTAGCGGTATGGTGACGCTAATAATGGCGTCATCACCACTCACCATCTTGGTGGAGTCCTCAAAGTTTTGGAGGATGGTACATAGGTCTGACATCCATCTCCACTCCTCAGGTGTTATGTGTGGAGTTTGACCCATTTCCCGACGGCTTAGGTGATGCAGGTACTCAACAACTGCCCTCTTCTGCTCACATATCCTGACCAACATGTGCAGAGTTGAATTCCAACGCGTGGGGACATCACACACCAGTCTGTGAGCCGGAAGATGCAAACGGCGCTGAAAGCCGGCAAGGCCGGCTGAAGCAGTAGGTGACTTTCGAAAATGTGCAGACAGGCGGCGAACTTTTACCAGCAGATCAGACAGCTCTGGGTATGACTTTATAAACCGCTGAACCACGAGGTTGAGCACATGGGCCACGCATGGAACATGTGTCAGCTGGCCTCGCCTCAAAGCCGCCACCAGGTTCCGGCCATTGTCACACACGACCTTTCCTGGCTTTAGGTTCAGAGGTGTGAGCCAGTGATCTGCCTGCTGTTTCAGAGCTGTCCACAGCTCTTCTGCATTGTGGGGTTTGTCACCTATGCAGATTAGCTTCAGCACAGCCTGTTGCCGCTTCGCCGAGGCAGTGCTGCAGTGCTTCCAGCTTGTGACTGGTGTGGAGGGCACAGTGGATGAGGATGCGCAGGAGGAGGAGGAGGCTGAAGAGCATGACATTCCGGAGCTGTAGAGTGTGGGTGAAACACTGACTGAGGTAGGGCCTGCAAACCTTGGTGTGGGAAGGACGTGTTCCGTCCCTCGCTCAGACTGGGTCCCAGCTTCCACAATATTAACCCAGTGTGCCGTCAACGAGATGTAGCGGCCTTGCCCACAAGCACTTGTCCACGTGTCTGTGGTTAGGTGGACCTTGGGTGAAACAGCGTTGTTCAGGGCACGTGTGATGTTTTGTGACACGTGGTTATGCAACGCGGGGACGGCACACCGGGAGAAATAGTGGCGGCTGGGGACCGAGTAACGTGGGACAGCTGCCACCATCAGGTCACGGAATGCTTCTGTCTCCACCAGCCTAAAAGGCAACATTTCCAGCGCAAGCAGTCGCGAAATGTTAGCATTTAGAACTGTGGCATGTGGGGTGTTGGCAGTGTATTTGCGCCTGCGTTCAAAGGTTTGCTGAATGGATAACTGAACGCTGCGCTGGGACAAGGACGTGCTTGATGATGGTGTTCTTTCTGCGTAGACAACTGCAGGTGCAGGAGTGGAGGAGGCTTGTTCGCAGACAGCATGGACAGAGGATTGGCTCGCATGCACAACCAGCGAAGACGTAGCAGTGACATCAGCAAGCACTGCTCCTCGACTCTGTTGTACTTCCCACAAAGTCGGGTGCTTGGCTGACATGTGCCTGATCATGCTGGTGGTGGTCAGGCTGCTAGTTTTGGTACCCCTGCTGATGCTGGCACGGTAGGTGTTGCAAATGGCCTTTTTTGAATCATCTGGATCCAACTTAAAAAACTGCCAGACTCGGGAAGACCTAACATTTGTACAGGCACCTTGTGTCGTCGTGTTGTTCCGGGGAACGGTTGCCTGACTTCTGCCTGGGGCCACCACCCTGCTTCTTACTGCCTGTTGTGATGCTACGCCTCCCTCCCCCTGTGCACTGCTGTCCTCGCTCTGCATATCCTCCTGCCAGGTTGGGTCAGTTACTGGATCATCCACCACGTCGTCTTCCTCTTCTGCACCCTGCTCCTCCTCCTGACTTCCTGACAATTGTGTCTCATCATCGTCCACCACTTGTTGGGACACGTTGCCAACTTCGTGAGAACGTGGCTGCTCAAATATTTGGCTATCTGTACAGACGATCTCCTCATGACCCACTTCAATATGAGCTGGCGAGAGGCCAGAATGTGTGAATGGAAACGTGAACAGCTCTTCCGAGTGTCCAAGTGTGGGATCATTAATGTCCGAGGAGGACGTGTACTCAGCCTGGTGGTAGGAAGGAGGATCAGGTTCAGAAATGTGCGGTGCAGTATCACGGCTACTGACACTTGACCGTGTGGAAGACAGAGTGTTTGTGGTGGTGCCAATCTGACTGGAAGCATTATCTGCTATCCAACTAACAACCTGTTGACACTGGTCTTGGTTCAAGAGCGGTGTACTGCTGCGGTCCCCAAGAATTTGGGACAGGACGTGCGACCGACTAGATGTGGCCCTTTGTTGTGGCGAAATTAGAGCTTGCCCACGACCTCGGCCTCTGCCTGCACCACCATCACGTCCACTTCCTTGTTCCTTGCCAATGCCCTTGCGCATTTTGCAATGCTGTGCACTGCTGACGTGTATATTCACTACTTGTGCGTTATATCAAAGTTTGTGGAAATTGCACACAAGTGCACCTGTACGCTGCCACCAACAGGCACACACGTGCGGTTTTAAAAACCAAGCACGGACGCAATAAGAACCTAACAGGTTTTTTTGGGGAGCGACAATTACAGACAAGTCAGACACTATCTGGACTGTTTTACACTGTGTACACCAGCCCCAGATATGATGAAGGCTGGTATACGGTCACCACTACCCTGCCTGCCTGCCTGCCTGTATACTGGTACAATAGTCCTGACAAGGACTCTTTTGGTCACTAGCCTGTATTCAGACCTGGCTATACCCTGCCTGTATATAGCAACAATAGTCCTGAGAAGGACTCTGCTACTGTACTCCGACCTGGCTATACCCTGCCTGCCTGTATACAACTAGAATAGTCCTGAGAAGGACTTTTGGTCACACTGTTTGCAGCCCTGCAACTGAAAAAGCTATAAAGGGCCGCAAAGCTTTCCCTGAATCAGCGACACTCTCCCTGCACTGACAGTCTGGATAGCTGTGAGCACAGCACAGCGCGCCGGCCGATATAAAGGCTCGGTCACGCTGTGCAGGCCGGCCAATCACTTCAATTCCACAACTAACAGGGCTGTGGCATTGCAGTGGTCTGCCAGCCAATCCCTGCATGAGGGCTGGCTCTCAAAAGAGCGCCAACATGCAGAAATGAAGACCACGAGTACAGCACGAGTATCGCGAGATTACTCGGTCCCCGCCGAGCAGCCCGAGTACAGCGATACTCGTGCGAGTACCGAGTAGTGACAAGCATGCTCGCTCATCACTAATGGAAAGTTTTGGATTAGAGGCATATAGGCAGGGTTACATTCCTTTTATACTTATACAGCTGCTGCAACCTAAAGCAAAAGTATTTTTCAGGGCTACATATTTAATAAAGGAAATTTTGTAGGCATATATAGTATCTACCTAATTTAAAATGTGCAAGGGGTGCGGTAAGGAACGGGGAAGTGGACGTGCTGCTGATGGTGCACACATAGGTCAATACTTTGGGTCAGATGAAACTGTACCTGCTGTGGGAGCACAACTAACATACTCATCCACGAGACTTAGCTTCCTGGCCCACTTTGCAGGGGGCGTGGGACACCACTCTTGAAGCAAGAACAATGCGAACAGGTGGTCGGTTGGATGACATTTAATGCTTCTACTACGTTTACCAGCACCCCACTGTCTTCCACACAGTCCAGTCTCATTAGCCAAGAGTATGGACCACATAATCCTCACCCTGATCCTCCATTATCCCACCATGGTGAGTCCCAGGAGGCAAGTGATCCCACACTCACACACTCCGAGGAGGTCATTAAATTTCCATTTATTGATTCTGGCGTCTCGCTGTGCAGTTTCATGAACGACATAAGGAGATCATGTGTAGTGATGCCCAAATTTTTGAGCAGCCACAGTCAGAAGAAGACGATGGTGGGGAACAGCTATTAGTGTCTCAGGAGGTAGATGGTGATGACACAGTTGCCAACAAGTGATGTTATTAAGTCAACAAGTCAGGAGCAACAAATTGCGGAATTGAAAGATAAGGTTTTGGACAATGAAGTCACTGACCCAACCTGGGAAGGTGCCAAGTAGAGGGAGAACAGTGCAGCACTGCAACAGGCAGGAACAGGCAACTGTTGGGGTGGCCAGAGGAAGAAGGTGGACGCAGCAAGTTCCTAGGCCAAGGATTAGGTGTTCCCCAGTCTGGCGCTTTTTTCACAAAAGTGAAGATGATAAAAAGAACTGTCATTTGCAACCTGTGCAATACAAAGATCAACAGGGACCTAACCACTAACAGCCTGACCACCATCAGCATGCTCAGACCCTTGTCATCAAAGCACTTGACTAGGTGGGCCGAACAACTGGGTCCACAATCAGTGTCTGCTGGCGACCCCCTTCCTCTTAATGACTGCTTGTGGCCAGGCATGCTACATTCTCCCTGAAAACACACTGGGCTACCCTTGTGGAGTCCGGGACCGAGTCTGACCCTGGGATGGCACATGCGTTACAGAGAATTGCGTGCCCTAGTACTATCAGGGTTTACTCAATCTCCTATACTAGTTCCTGCGCTCCCTCCTCCCCCACCTCCTCATCCTCCATCTTTGAATTGTTATCTCAGAGCACATCATCCATATCAGTCACAAACTGGAAGTGTCGCGGGCGGAGGAGGGGACGCCGCGCTCTCCCACTGCTCGGGTCCGGCTGCCGCTGCTGCTGCGGCCTGCTGCTGCTGCTCGGTGGCTCGAGCGATGGGCCGGATCCCGGGGACTCGAGCGGCGCTCCTCGCCCGTGAGTGAAAGGGGATTGGTTTTTGGGATAGTTTATTGTCCGTGACGCCACCCACGGTTGTGGTGATTGTATGGACACCACCGCTGCTCTGTATGGGGATCCCGGGAGCGGTGACAGGGAGCAGCAAAGTTGTTAGTTCTCCCCTCCGTGGGTAGGGGGTGGTTGTCCCGGGGCCCAGTGATGAGGTGGGTGATGAGGGATGGTGGGGCCGGTGCAGGGCTTGACGGGGTGCAGGGACGCAGGGGCAGCGCTGTGCCTTGCGGCACTGTGGTACTCACTCAGCCTGAGACAGGGACACAGTTCTCGGTAAAACACACGGCTGGAAAGACGGTTCCCACGGACGGCTGCACTTGCTTTTCCCCAGTAGTTGACGGTGACGGTCCCTTTTCCTGCACCTGAGATGATGATGGTAGCGATGGGTTCCCACCGGTAACCCGCTCCCCGACTTGGTTATGGGCCGGAGGAGCCCTACTTTGCCCGCAGGCGCTGGCTCTGAGAAACTGGTGCCCTGGCGGTGGCGGTGTCTCTCTCCAACGGTTGGACTGTTGCCTTCAATCGGGACTTGGTTGTTGGGAGACCCAGAGGTCCCCTTCACTAACGGATTTGGCAAATTCACGGCGACTCCTAGCCTTGCCGGGATCCGAAAGGGCCCTGCCAATGGTGCTGACTGCTCTTTGTATACCACTCCGGTACCGCCGGGCCACCACCCGTCCACGGTCCTTTCGGCAGCCTCCAAGCAGCCTCTCCTGCAGACAGTCACCGCCGTCTGCTGACCTTGCTGTCTCAGTCCGGGGCACACACCCGGACCAACTTCAGGCTTGCTTAACTGTTCTTTTTTCTGTCACTACTCTCACTTAGTCTTCCACTTTGACTCCTCTCTCAAGCTCCTCTACCACTTCACTTCCTTCTACTTCCTCCTCCTTAGCTTGACTGCCTGGTTTCCCCGCCTCCAGGGCTGTGAACTCCTCGGTGGGCAGAGCCAACCGCCTGGCCCACCCCCTGGTGTGGACATCAGCCCCTGGAGGAAGGCAACAAGGATTTTTGGTTAGCCTTGGTGTTCCTAGCTGGGGTGTAGGGTGTGGTGGTGTTGTGACCTGTGACCCCTGGCTTGCCCACGGCGTCACATTCCCCCTTAGCAAAATGCAGACTGTCTGCGGGCTGCCTGTCCAACACCGGTTTTAT
This sequence comes from Anomaloglossus baeobatrachus, assembly GCF_048569485.1. Classification (NCBI taxonomy): domain Eukaryota; kingdom Metazoa; phylum Chordata; class Amphibia; order Anura; family Aromobatidae; genus Anomaloglossus; species Anomaloglossus baeobatrachus. The sequence goes on along the minus strand of NC_134355.1, from coordinate 563,002,816 downwards.
TTTCTGAAAAGATATAAAAAGAATAACACACATACAAATAGAAAAACATCATCCCACATCGGGAGGTTCGGTACTTAAACGTTGTAAAACGGTAACATTAAAACGGTTGCGGCTGCCGTTCTCTCCCACCCAAGTAACCTGGCCCTGATGCTGCCAATAAAACCCAGGCAGCACCCCTTAACCTCAGTCCTGAACCAGTTACCCGAGCGGGATCTGTCCTTCCCCTCCAGAGGGTAGCCACCGGTTCCTGTGGTGGCTGGGCCCCAGCCTGCTCCACTGCGGGCCCTCCCTCCAACCTGCCTCTCCGGAGGCGGTAACGGTTAGCTGCAACAACAGATTTTATTTACAACCCACTAATGTTTGTGGTTGTCCTGCAAGTTCACGGGCTTGTCCATAGGAGTTCCTATGCAGCTAGATGGTCCCCACGGGGACAACGGTGCCGGCAACGGCCGGTTCCAATCACGGTAGACAATCAGGTTACTGTTCGGTAATCAATTTTCTCATTTTTCATCTTTGGTAAACTTTTTAAAACTTTTAAACACACTCAGACTGGTCCCAACGGGGACTGTGCAATGGTGCTCCGCTGCCCTACTCAGAGTCCTCAGCTAAGGCGGATCCATCCCCCTCCACCAGCATCTCAAACATGCACTGACATGCCTGCTGTGACAGGGGTACCCGGTACCCATTCCCACCGGTACGCGTGGTATGGAAAACCACTGGGTCTCCTACATAGCGGGAATGCTCACTTGCCTCCTCAAACTCAGCAGCGGACCCGGGGCTGGGGCCAGGGCCATCACCTCTTGTTCCTGCGTCAGGCGGGTTGCCGCCAGCTGCCGCAGCCTCCTGGCCTCCAGCATCCAGCACATCAGATCCTTCTGCAGTAGTACGGAGCAGCAGATCAGGCGAGTTTACACTGAGACGCCCCATAAGTAACGGCAAGGGTGATGCATAGGCCGAGACTAGGCCGGGCCCCTCAGCCGCAGTGACCGGTCCTGATAGGACATAGGGACGTGGGTCACCAGTCGACTCTGTTACATCTATTCCCCCTCCGTACATCGGGGCAGTTGTAATCAGCATCTCCACCTCGTTGGTCCACTGTTCCATCATCCGGAAAATCTGATCCTGCTGACGCTGGTGGAATTGAATCACCCGGGCCTTCATCCAGGCCACGGTCCCGGGCTCGGGGCCCGGCACAGTCACTACCGGGACTTCTGGCACCATTTTGTTAAGGGGCCGCGATCCTAGCGGTTCCCGGTGGTGTACTTCAGGGACGTCCTGGACGTCTGCAGCCGGCTGGTCCGCCGGGGCGGCTTGGCAAGGTATCACTACCGGTTAGGCAGGTAGCGGGCCTAGTGGCGGAGCGGCAGCAGCTAGTACGGGTAGCCGGAAGAGAGGCAGGGTGAGCGGAAGCCGGCCGGGCTCCTCAGCTCCAATGGCCGATCCCTCAGGAATACAGGGGCGTGGGTCTCTTACCCGCTCCTCCAAATCCTCTTCCACCTCGCGTCTCCGCATAGCAGCCACCACGTCCGCCATGTCGGTCTCCCACTCCTCCAAGAGGAGTTGCATGTGGGCCTGCAGACGATTACTCAGCGGGACGGTTCGGTCCCTCAACCACGTCGCCGTGCCGGGTGCGGGGGTCTCGCTGTTATTAGCTGGAGCGGACATCTCGGCAGGCGTGCTTTCCAGGAACTAGCAACAAGATGGCCACAGGGTCCTGGCGTCCCTGCTTTTATAGCCGTGGGTACATGCGACCAGTCGCCATTTCGTCCCCCTTAGCCTCTTTTCGGCCCCTCCTCTATAGGGGCGGGGTTTTGGCCTTCGCGCCTCCGCTACTCGAGAAGACGCTCGAGCGGGAACTTTTCGCGCCAAAGATGGCGACTTCTGAAATTTTCTGGCCGGACACCTCCGGTGGTAACAAGGCGCACCTCTACCCAACGGCAGAGCGGTAAGATCCTGTTCGTGACGCCAAGTTGTCGCGGGCGGAGGAGGGGACGCCGCGCTCTCCCACTGCTCGGGTCCGGCTGCCACTGCTGCTGCGGCCTGCTGCTGCTGCTCGGTGGCTCGAGCGATGGGCCAGATCCCGGGGACTCGAGCGGCGCTCCTCGCCCGTGAGTGAAAGGGGATTGGCTTTTGGGATAGTTTATTGTCCGTGACGCCACCCACGGTTGTGGTGATTGTATGGACACCACCGCTGCTCTGTATGGGGATCCCGGGAGCGGTGACAGGGAGCAGCAAAGTTGTTAGTTCTCCCCTCCGTGGGTAGGGGGTGGTTGTCCCGGGGCCCAGTGATGAGGTGGGTGATGAGGGATGGTGGGGCCGGTGCAGGGCTTGACGGGGTGCAGGGACGCGGGGGCAGCGCTGTGCCTTGCGGCACTGTGGTACTCACTCAGCCTGAGACAGGGACACAGTTCTCGGTAAAACACACGGCTGGAAAGACGGTTCCCACGGACGGCTGCACTTGCTTTTCCCCAGTAGTTGACGGTGACGGTCCCTTTTCCTGCACCTGAGATGATGATGGTAGCGATGGGTTCCCACCGGTAACCCGCTCCCCGACTTGGTTATGGGCCGGAGGAGCCCTACTTTGCCCGCAGGCGCTGGCCCTGAGAAACTGGTGCCCTGGCGGTGGCGGTGTCTCTCTCCAACGGTTGGACTGTTGCCTTCAATCGGGACTTGGTTGTTGGGAGACCCAGAGGTCCCCTTCACTAACGGATTAGGCAAATTCACGGCGACTCCTAGCCTTGCCGGGATCCGAAAGGGCCCTGCCAATGGTGCTGACTGCTCTTTGTATACCACTCCGGTACCGCCGGGCCACCACCCGTCCACGGTCCTTTCGGCAGCCTCCAAGCAGCCTCTCCTGCAGACAGTCACCGCCGTCTGCTGACCTTGCTGTCTCAGTCCGGGGCACACACCCGGACCAACTTCAGGCTTGCTTAACTGTTCCTTTTTCTGTCACTACTCTCACTTAGTCTTCCACTTTGACTCCTCTCTCAAGCTCCTCTACCACTTCACTTCCTTCTACTTCCTCCTCCTTAGCTTGACTGCCTGGTTTCCCCGCCTCCATGGCTGTGAACTCCTCGGTGGGCGGAGCCAACCGCCTGGCCCACCCCCTGGTGTGGACATCAGCCCCTGGAGGAAGGCAACAAGGATTTTTAGTTAGCCTTGGTGTTCCTAGCTGGGGTGTAGGGTGTGGTGGTGTTGTGACCTGTGACCCCTGGCTTGCCCAGGGCGTCACAGAAGAACTACAGCACTGCCTCGGTGAAGCTGCAATAGGCTCTGCTGGAATAATTTTTTTAGGTGACAAACAGTACACTGCCCTACAGAGTTGTTGAAGCTATAACAGACCAGACAGATCTGTGGCTCTTGCTTCTGAACCTAAAACCAGGCATGGTCATGTTTGATAATGGCCGTAACCTGGTGGCGGCTCTGAAGCTTGGCAAGCTCCCACACGTACCCATATGTTCGATGGCCATGCCTGGCCATGTGCTCAACTTAGTGGTTCAGTGTTTTTAAAAACCTACCTAGATTTGCCTGCGTTATTTGTGAAGGTACACTGTGTGTGTACTCATTTCCTCAAGTCAGCTACAGCTGCTGCCAGTTTAGCAGTGCTGCAGCAGAGCTTGCAAGTGCCAGCTCACCTACTGGTGTGCAACGTGCCCCCACGCTGGAACTCTACATTGCAAATGTCTACAAGGCTTTGTGAGCTGCAGAGTGCAGTAGTTGAACAACAGCTACAACATGCCTGTTGGTATTCCGGTTAGGCTCCTCATATTAGAACCAATTAGTGGGTATGGATGTCTAACATCTGTGAGGTGCTACAAAACTTTGAGGAATCAACCAAGATGGTGAAGTCTTGCCTCTTGGGAGTCTGGCACACATGACTGACTTTATGTACCACTGCATTTCCTATGACCCTGATGTTATATGCCTTTTGGCCAACATTGATAACTAGTTGTTCATTGTTCTTGACCCATGCTGCAAGGAGAACTTTCCATCTCTCCTTCCTGATGTGGAGAGAGCTAGTAAAAGGGTGCAATACCAGAAGGCTCTAGTTGAACAAATATTACAATAATTCCCATGTGACAACGTTGGTGGCAGAGGTCATAGTTCCTTGGACAACCAAAGAGGAGAGACAAGGGAGACAAACAAGTCCAACAGAGGCAGGGAAACACTAACAAAGGTCTGGGACAGTTTCATTAGACCCTCCAAGACCCTGGTAATCTGACAAGGAAGGTAAGGTTTTGAAAGGTGCTGAAGGAGTACCTAGCCGACCATGCCAGTGTCCTCAGTGAATCCTCTATGCCATACAACTACTGGGTTCCCAAGCTGGACATGTAGCATTAATTGTCCCTCTACACGTTGAATTGCTTGCCTGCCCTGCCACTAGCATTTTGTCAGAGCATGTTTTTAGTGCCGCTGGGGACATAACTGATGGGACCTTCCGCCTGTATTCTGAAAATGCTGACAAGCTGACGCTTATCAAAATGAACAAGGCCAGGACAGCAGTGGAACCTGAAGCCAATTCAAATGGTGTATTCCTGTGCACCCCTTCCCACCCATAAAGGGGTATACGGTTCATGGTTTCTTCTTTTTCTTGTCCTCCTCTTCCAACATATCAACAGGGTCATCATTTAGCCCTTGCTCAATTTTTTTAGAGGGTTTTCAGGTGGCCCTTGCTCAAAATCTTTTGAGGGTCATCAGGTGGTCCTTATTCAAAATATTTAGAGTGTCATCTTGCGATCCTTGTTCTTAATTATTCTAGGGTGTGTATGTTACCCTCCTTCATAACTTTTTCAGGATGTATATGAGGCCTTCCTCTACAACTCTCTATTATATACACAGATGTATACCTCCCAGGGGTAAATATTTTTCAGCCATTGTACTTAGAGCATAGGCTTTACCAGTCTAGAAGTCCCACTCCTTAAAAATGGGAAAAAATGTTTTCTGAGGCCTTTCTCTACTTGTTTCAAGGGTTTATCGCAGTTCCTCCTTCTAACTTTTGGCAGTGCTAGCACTTTTTGCATAAACTTTGCGTCTAGGTGTCCGACTACCTAATAATTTTAACATAATGTGTATGCGGCCCTCCTTTATGTCTAATATAGAGTGTATGGAAGTCCCTCTTTCTTCTAATTTTTGGCAGTTCTTGCATTGTCCTCATACACTTTTTGAGTTTTAGAGTCCCTCCTTAATAAAATAAACAGGATGTGTATGACCATGTCACACACACCACATGCCCAGATAAGGTATTAAAATCTTACAATTACATTTGCGAGTGACTACTGGTAGGTGTAGTTTTATTTTCCTCTCTACTGTGTCATCTACTGAAGTCATAGATGATGAGGAAATATGGTTAGAGATGGCTCGGCTATTAAGGGGTGGAGGAGGCAGAGTTTTTGTTCCCCCTTTTTAATTTTTCCTTTGTCATTATACAGGAAATAATATTTCCTAACATTTTTACGTGTAAAATACATTTTTCCTTCAGTTTTGTATGTTTTATTGTCAGTCTGTAAAAGGGGAGTAACCACATTGCTCCAAGCATCGACCTGGGAGTCAGAGATGTGTCCAGGCATCTTCTCCCATGTTGTTCCCATTCAATTTGAGCACTGTTTCCATCCATTTCAGCACAATTCCTGCCCCCCCCCAGCTCTCCTAGTATAGTCTCCCGGAAAAATTCTCAAGTTTCCCATTGACTTACATTATACTTGTTACTCTAATCGAGCCCATCCGAACATCCAACCTGCTCAATTTGAGTACCGAGCACTCAAGAATGTTGGTGTTTGCTCATCAATATTAGCCACATGTGAACACTCGATATTTCAGCTCCCAATTGAGCCTTTCTCATGTCACAATCTAGAGAAAGAGATTGAAACCAACTTTTCAATTTTTGGTCTATACAACGGACCAAAATTCAGGGATAGTCCAAAATAAAGACGACATCCCCACACCACACCCTTATAAAAGACCTAAAAATTAATTCCGGCTTCTAGTGGCAGTAAAAAGACTGAGCACGCTGTTTGCACTGTGCATGTAATGTAATGTAGCCGCCTGTGTAAGCATGCCCGTAAAAATAATTTTCAGCAGCACATCGTCCTATGTAAACAGGGAATGTGCTGCCAATAATAAAAATAATTTGTACATTGTGACAGAACAATCTACTAACGATCATTCTGCAGTGCTCGCATCATTGTTCATTAACCTGTGCAAACAGTGCAGTAAATGAGTGACGACTGACTTTTGGCCATGTGCGCACATTGCGGTTTTTTCTGCGTTTTGGCTGCGTTTACAACTGCACTGTGTCATTGACAAAATGCATGTGTTGTGCTTCCCCAGCAAAGTCTATGAGAATCATGCAAAATCTGTGTGCACGATGCTTTTTGAAACACAGCGTTTTGATTGTCAAAAATTTGACAAAATCTCTGCGTTTAGAAAAGCAGCATGTTAATTCTTTTGCCCGTTTTGGCAGCATTCTACACCCATTGAAATCAATGAGTTGTAGAAAAACACTGCCAAAATGTTAAGCAGTGCGTTTGCACTTCATTATTGTTGCGATCCGCATGTTTTTTTGACATAATAAAGACAGGTCTTTCGTCTTTCTCTCTCTGTCGGTCGGTCGGTCTTTCTCTCTCTCTATGTCTCTATCTCTCTCTGTCCATGTCGGTTTCTCTCTCCCACCCCTCTCTCATACTCACCATTCCATGATCACCGGCGCGGCGCTGCACGGCGTTCACACTGTGGCGGATTCTCTTCGTTTGAAGATGCCGGCTGCTTATTAATCCATCTCGTATTCCCTGCTTCCCCCGCGCACCGGCGCCTATGATTGGTTGCAGTCAGACACGACCCCACGCTGAGTGACAGCTGTCTCACTGCAACCAATCACAGCAGCCGGTGGCAGCTGTCTATATCGAGCAGTAAAAAAAATAAATAAGTAATTAAAAAAAAAACGATGTGCGGTCCCCCCAATTTGGATACCAGCCAGAGTAAAGCCACACGGCTGAAGGCTGGTATTCTTAGGATGGGGAGCTCCACGTTATGGGGAGCCCCCCAGCCTAACAATATCAGCCTGCAGACGCCCGGAGTTGCCGCATCCATTACATGCGACAGTCCCGGGACTTTACTCGGCTCATCCCGAATTGCCCTGGTGTGGTGGCAAATGGGATAATAAGGAGTTAATGGCAGCAGCCCATAGCTGCCACTAAGTCCTAGGTTAATCATAGCAGGCGTCTCCCCGAGATACCTTCCATGATTAACCTGTAAGTTAAAGAAAATAAACACACACATCCAAAAATCCTTTATCTGTAAAACACCCTCTTTCACCACTTTATTAACCCCTCAAAAACACCTCCAGGTCCAACGTAATCCACGCAAGGTCCCACAACGCTTTCAGCTCTGCTACATCGGAAGCTGACAGGAGTAGCAGTAGAACACCGCCACTCCTGTGAGCTCTATGCAGCAACTGAAGTGAGTCGCGCGATCAGCTGTCCTGTCACTGAGGTTACTTGCAGCCACCACTCTCAGGTGGAGGACTGCAGCTGTGGCCGCGAGTAACCTGAGTGAAAGCACAGCTGATCGCGCGGCTCACTGCAGTCACTCAGGAGATTTGCGATCACAGGTGAGTCCTTCACGTGTGACTGCAAATCAAGCCGCGGCACACGCACAGAGCCGCGCGATCACAATGAAGTCGGGTGACGTTCATCCGAGTTAATTCTGTTTCGCAGCCAGCCATGCTCTTTTTGACAGTGTGGTCCTACTCGGCTCTGCTGCAAGTCTATGGGGATGCTGCAGAGCTGAGTGGGACCGCACTGTAAAAAATGTGCGTTCTGGATGCTTTTCCCACCTTGTCTATGGCAGGCCAGCATCCAGAACGCATGAATTCTCCAGGAATGTGCGCACGTGGCGTTCTGCCGAATGCGTCTCAGAGCGCAGCTTTTTCGGCTGCATTCTGAGACGCACATGCAGTGACTTACATGCTGCGGAATCGAACGCAACGTGCGCACATGGCCTTTATATAAGGGATCAGCACTCGTTTAACGGGCTGAAATCAGTTTGTCGAAAGGCCCTGTCACACACAGAGATAAATCTGTGGCAGATCTGTGGCAGATCTGTGGCAGATCTGTGGCAGATCTGTGGCAGATCTGTGGCAGATCTGTGGCAGATCTGTGGCAGATCTGTGGCAGCCGTGAAATTGTGGACAATCAGTGCTAGGTGTGTGGCTGTGTACAAATGGAACAATATGTCCATGGTTTCACTGCAACCACAGATCTGCCAAAGATTTATCTCTGTGTGTGAAGGGCCTGAAAGCTAGGGTCACACGATTTATTATGATTTTCAAGGTGAGTTGGAATCCAACCATCAACTGCAGTACGATTTTAGATTCTATGAACCATTAAGACGTTTTTGTTCTTAACAGGTTGCACAATTTATATAGGTAAAGATTTCAAACTTGAATCTTTCATGTATCACAATCCAATGTGTGATTTGTGAACAATTAATTTTTTTGCACACCACTGTGGCTTCCATAAACATTTCCTAATGGATGCAGAGCTTTAAGGCTGCTTTACACGAGTCAATCCATCGTGCGATTTATTTGGCAAAGTCTTTTTTTTTTTTTGTTTGTATCGCTGATAGGTAGTTGTCCATGTGTCACACGTTGAGTGTTGTCAAACGACCACAAAGCGCTCATCGATATATTGATTGGCCATGGCGGACGTCCAAAAGGCTTCACACATGTTTTCCTTTGGTCAATCTGTCTTTTGTATGGGCGTAATTAGGCAAACTATACACCCCTCCGTGACGTTGTCTGGATTGTTGCACGCCCTGAATTCTTCTGACCTGCTCAATCCAGTTCTGCTAATGTGGTTGATTGGTTACATCCCATATATATAGTTTCTCTTCGGCGTCTGTCTTTGTTGCCTCGTGTGTCCTTAGCATCAATCTTGTTTGTTGTTTGTGGTCTGGTTAATGTCGATTTTGATCCAAAAAGGAAAGATTGGCATATAACAACTTACCACAAAAAAGGTATAACAAGGAGTGAGGGCGGAAAATCCAGCGAACAAACAAACGTAAGAAAAATTATGAGTAATGCACTATAAAACACTGTGCATGACGCCAAGGCTGAATGTTGACACATCATGACTACAGCTCCGTATTTTATAACAGTAATAACCAATCAAAACGCATCTGCTACAACCAATCCGATTAGATTAGGCGTGATTATTTTAAACCACAAATACGCCCTGAACGTTTACTGACGTCACAAATAACTACGAGGATGGCCGATTACACGGTGTCACACTTTGCAATGTGTCGTTCATTAAGCCTAAACTGACCGATTTTATGGAATTAAACGATGAGTACACGATGGCCGAATTTCAAACGATTAGGCATCGGTTGGACTCGCAAGGAGCTGTCACATGAGGAGATGTCGTTACGAATGACGGAAGTGCGTCACAAAATCCGTGACCCCAACGATGCATCGCACAATATATCGACTCGTGTAAAGCAGCCTTTAGGGTATGTGCAGACAGACGTTTAGTATTTGGTGCACAAATTTCTGCACCATTTCTACATCTCTTGGAAGGAAAAATGCTATATTTTGTTGTGTTTTTGGTGATTTTTTTATGCAGATTTTTCCCATTCATTAGTATGGATGAAATCTGCAGCAAAAATTCTTCAAGAAATGACATGTAGCATATTTACTTCTACAAGGAGAAAATACTCAATGTGTGCATTAGACTTCAGGTTTTGTGACAAGTCTGCAGTGAAAAACACATTAATGAAACGCAATTAAAAAGCAATGTGTGCACACAGCCTAAGGCCCCCTTCACACGTCCGTGATACACGTGCGTGTTTGGTCCGTTTCCGTATATGCCGAAGACACGGCCAAACGTGCACCAATGTTAATCTATGATTGTGGTCACACGTCCGTTATTTCATTATGTCCGTGTGTGCGTGTCCGTGATCCGTATGTGTTTGCGTTTTGCACGGATGCATGTCCGTTATCTGCACGGAGCACGCACACGTGGACACAATGAAAGTCTATGGGTATGTGCACACACGTTAGTAAACACGTATGCATCTACCTATAGTCCGTGTCCGTTTGGTGTTTTTATTTCTAGTGATGTCGGCTATTCTTTCTATTTCTGTGTATGTCGGTCAATCTCCCTGAGTCCGTCGGTCAGTCTCTCTGTCTCTCTGTCGGTCTCTCTGTCTGTCTGTCCCTCTCTCACAGTCTGTCGGTCAGTTTCCCCCCCTCTCTCATACTTACCGTTCCCCGATCTCCGGCGCAGCGCTGCACGGCATTCACACGGCTGCGGCGGCTTTTACTATTTTGAAAAAGCCGGCCGCTCATTAAACAATCTCCTATTCCCTGCTTTCCCCGCCCACCGGCGCCTATGATTGGTTGCAGTGAGACACGCCCCCACACTGAGTGACAGGTGTCACACTGCACCCAATCACAGCAGCCGGTGGGCGTGTCTATACTGTGCAGTAAAATAAATAAATAAATAATTAAAAAAAAACGGCGTGCGGTTCCCCCCAATTTTAATGCCAGCCAGATAAAGCCATACGGCTGAAGGCTGGTATTCTCAGGATGGGGAGCTCCACGTTATGGGGAGCCCCCCACCCTAACAATATCAGTCAGCAGCCGCCCAGAATTGCCGCATACATTATATGCGACAGTTCTGGGGCTGTACCCGGCTCTTCCCGATTTGCCCTGGTGCTTTGGCAAATCGGGGTAATAAGGAGTTATTGGCAGCCCATAGCTGCCAATAAGTCCTAGATTAATCATGTCAGGCGTCTATGAGACACCCTCCATGATTAATCTGTAAATTACAGTAAATAAACACACACACACCAGAAAAAATCCTTTATTAGAAATAAAAACACACACATATACCCTGGTTCACCACTTTAATCAGCCCCAAAAAGCCCTCCATGTCCGGCGGAATCCAGGATGGTCCAGCGTCGCATCCAGCGCTGCTGCATGGAGGTGACAGGAGCTGCAGAAGACACAGCCGCTCCGGTCACCTCCACGCAGCTAATGAAGACAGCCGGCGATCAGCTGAGCTGTCACTGAGGTTAATCGCTGTCACTGGATCCAGTGACAGCGGGTAACCTCAGTGACAGCTCAGCTGATCGCCGGCTGTCTTCATTAGCTGCGTGGAGGTGACCAGAGCGGCTGTGTCTTCTGCAGCTCCTGTCACCTCCATGCAGCAGCGCTGGATGCGACGCTGGACCATCCTGGATTCCGCCGGACATGGAGGGCTTTTTGGGGCTGATTAAAGTGGTGAACCAGGGTATGGGTATGTGCGCACGTTGCTTTTTACCTGCTTTTTACCTGCTTTTTTGCTGCTTTTTCTTCTGCGCTGTTTAATGCCAAAATGGATGTGTTCTTCTATTCAAGCAAAGTCTATGGGAATTTGGGTTTCTTGTTCACACTATGTTGTTCAAAATGCTGCCTTTTTGTGGCAGAACTTTGGTCAAAAACTCAGCTTTTCAAAGAAGCAACATGTCAATTGTTTTTGCTATTTGGGTTTTGCACTGCAAAGCTGAGTTTTTGACCAAAGTTCTGCCACAAAAAGGCAGCATTTTGAACAACATAGTGTGAACAAGAAACCCAAATTCCCATAGACTTTGCTTGAATAGAAGAACACATCCATTTTGGCATTAAACAGCGCAGAAGAAAAAGCAGCAAAAAAGCAGGTAAAAAGCAGGTAAAAAGCAACGTGCGCACATACCCTCAATGTGTGTGTTTTTATTTCTAATAAAGGATTTTTTCTGGTGTGTGTGTTTATTTACTGTAATTTACAGATTAATCATGGAGGGTGTCTCATAGACGCCTGACATGATTAATCTAGGACTTATTGGCAGCTATGGGCTGCCAATAACTCCTTATTACCCCGATTTGCCAAAGCACCAGGGCAAATCGGGAAGAGCCGGGTACAGCCCCAGAACTGTCGCATATAATGTATGCGGCAATTCTGGGCGGCTGCTGACTGATATTGTTAGGGTGGGGGGCTCCCCATAACGTGGAGCTCCCCATCCTGAGAATACCAGCCTTCAGCCGTATGGCTTTATCTGGCTGGCATTAAAATTGGGGGGAACCGCACGCCGTTTTTTTTTAATTATTTATTTATTTATTTTACTGCACAGTATAGACACGCCCACCGGCTGCTGTGATTGGGTGCAGTGTGACACCTGTCACTCAGCGTGGGGGCGTGTCTCACTGCAACCAATCATAGGCGCTGGTGGGCGAGGAAAGCAGGGAATAGGAGATTGTTTAATGAGCGGCCGGCTTTTTCAAAATAGTAAAAGCCGCCGCAGCAGTGTGAATGCCGTGCAGGGCCGCGCCGGGGATCGAGGAACGGTGAGTATGAGAGAGGGGGGGAAACTTCAGTCACTCGGGGGATTAGCGGTCACCGGTGAATCCTTCACAGGTGACCGCTAATCAGTACTCGACACAGAGAGAGCCGCGGTATGAGGATGAAGTCGGGTGAAGTTCACCCGAGTTCATTCTCATCGCGCAACTCTGTCTGCTGTCAGCCGACATTTATAAACGACATTGTGCATCACACACACGGACATTACACACGGACATTCCACGTACACATAAACGTTAATTCCACACGCACACACGGACGTTCTGCACACAAACACGGCTAGCATACGCAATTCACACAGGTGCCACACGGACCATAAAAACGGACACAAAAACGGGACACGGACCCGAAAAACGGCCCGTAACACACGTGCGTGTTTTTCACGGACGTGTGAAGGGGGCCTAAAGTGGTGACAACGCAGGCGTACTAATGGTTACATAATTGATGGATCTCAGCTGTTGTGTTTATGAAATAAAACTGCCTTTCATCAGCACAAAAATGTATTCATGGTTTACGTTATGGGTCGACACATCTGAAATTGTGAATTTTGTCTTGATTTTCACAAAATCCGAAATGTCAGTTTTGCCACCACATTCCAGAAATGGCGGCAGAAACCTTAAATTGAAAGCAACCTTTGGATCATTTTCGTTTCCATTCCTCTTTTTAGTTGGGAGTTCTTGTGTGCACCAATGAACACTCCCATATATAGGAATGTATATAGTTTAACTCGAGTGAAAGACTACAGACTTTTATGACAGGTGTAGACTTGTACTTTATTCAAAGTTGTTTTATATTCCGATTGCAGAATATTATCCCCTCTTCCATACATCATTGTGGAATATGGGCATAGTCAGTATGTGCAGAGGTCACTGTGCAAGGAAGGGGAGGAGGTAAGCGGTGCCTGTGTCTATCACATAGTGCAAGGGTAAAGCTGGGCTCTACTGCTTGTAAGAAGAAGGTGCTTAAAGGGAAAAAGACTATAAACAGTATGATAAATCCCAAGCACTCAATTGGACACAAAAGGTAATGCAAAATGTGTTTTTTATTAGTAGATTATTTGCAAAAAGAAAAATGCCACTACCAAATAGAGCAAAGCCAAGCCAACATTTCGGCCTATTTTAGGCCTTTGTCAAGGTCTTATACTCACAGCAAAAAAGAGGGCAACCAGTCCAGTTAGCCCAGGCCAACACATCTAATGCACCAACAGGATGCAGACAAACCTGTCAACATGATGGACACTTCACAGGTGCAAGGTAAATTGCACACTAGTGGCGCGCATAGGACACTGTTCACACTCGTATGCGCATGGTATCCAGCCAGCAACCTATTACCACGCCCTTACTATTAGGTTAGGCGGGTTACCCGGACACTACTCACTGCAGCACACAAGGGACAGAGACTCCACTATGCACGGCCGTATTAAGAGGCCCGGCTGCACCCCGTGTTAAAAAAAGGTGCAAAAAATATATTTCAAATATATATGAGGTATTAGTTAGTAAATTGGCCAATGTACATAAGCCCACAATCCTCATCACGGATCCTCATGCTTGTGGGTCCCTACACTAATAAATATCAAAAAATAGCAACAGAAAGAGGAGATAAAAACTCCTCCAAAAATTTAATATACTCACAGCAAAAAAGAGGGCAACCAGTCCAGTTAGCCCAGGCCAACACATCTAATGCACCAACAGGATGCAGACAAACCTCTCAACATGATGGACACTTCACAGGTGCAGGTTTTTTTTAACACGGGGTGCAGCCGGGCCTCTTAATACGGCATGAGGATCCGTGATGAGGATTGTGGGCTTATGTACATTGGCCAATTTACTAACTAATACCTCATATATATTTGAAATATATTTTTTGCACCTTTTTTTTTAACACGGGGTGCAGCCGGGCCTCTTAATACGGCCGTGCATAGTGGAGTCTCTGTCCCTTGTGTGCTGCAGTGAGTAGTGTCCGGGTAACCCGCCTAACCTAATAGTAAGGGCGTGGTAATAGGTTGCTGGCTGGATACCATGCGCATACGAGTGTGAACAGTGCCCTATGCGCGCCACTAGTGTGCAATTTACCCTGCACCTGTGAAGTGTCCATCATGTTGAGAGGTTTGTCTGCATCCTGTTGGTGCATTAGATGTGTTGGCCTGGGCTAACTGGACTGGTTGCCCTCTTTTTTGCTGTGAGTATATTAAATTTTTGGAGGAGTTTTTATCTCCTCTTTCTGTTGCTATTCTTTGTCAAGGTCTTGCCTATAAAAGATAATAAAGAATATTTACACACCAAATAGTGACATGATATGACATAATTTACATATATACAAAAATTTTTTATACACGTACGTTATAATCCACCTTTCTATTATAACGTATGTGTATAAACATTTTTTGTATATATGTAAATTATGTCATATCATGTCACTGTTTGGTGTGTAAATATTCTTTATTATCTTTTATAGGCAAGACCTTGACAAAGGCCTAAAATATCCCGAAACGTTGGCTTGGCTTTGCTCTATTTGGTAGTGGCATTTTTCTTTTCTTTTTGCAAATAATCTACTAATGAAAAAACCATATTTTGCATTTCCTTTGGTGTCCAATTAAGTGCTTGGGATTTATCATACTGTGTCTATCACATATTCTGAATTGTGTATCCTATAACATCTGCCTTTATCCCTATAATAGATGTCACTTTTTGTTGTAATCCTGTCCGTGCTGAAGATGAGATGATTGCTGATGGCTACACATCAGGGTGTGTCGGCCCACTATAGTCCCAGCGACCAGATCAAACCGATTTTATATATATATATATATATATATATATATATATATATTAGCTGTAGTACCCGGCGTTGCCTGAGATAGTAACTGTCTCTGTCTTTCTCCCAGTCTCTGTCTGTCTCTCTGTCTGTCTCTTTCCCTGTCTGTCTCTGTGTGTCTGTCTGTGTCTATGTCTCTGTGTCTATCTCTCTGTCTGTCTCTATATCAGTCTCTCTGTCTCTCTCTATCTGTGTCTGTCTGTGTGTGTGTGTGTGTGTGTGTGTGTGTCTGTGTGTCTCTATCTGTCTGTTTGTGTCTATCTGTGTCTGTCTCTATCTCTTTCCCCATCTGTCTCTTTCCCCATCTTTCACTTTCCATGTCTTTTTCACAATCTCTTTCCCTGTCTCTATGTCTGTCTCTTTCCTCGTCTGTCTCTTTCCCCGTCTGTCTCTTTCCCCGTCTGTCTCTTTCCCCGTCTGTTTTTCCCTGTCTGTCTTTCCCTGTCTCTTGTCTGTCTTTCTGTCTGTCTTTCTCTCTGTCTTTCTCTCTGTTTTTTTGTCTGTCTCTACCTCTCTCTGTCTCTTTCCCCGTCTGTCTCTTTCCCCGTCTGTCTCTTTCCCCGTCTGTCTCTTTCCCCGTCTGTCTCTTTCCCCGTCTGTTTTTCCCTGTCTGTCTTTCCCTGTCTCTTGTCTGTCTTTCTGTCTGTCTTTCTCTCTGTCTGTCTTTCTGTTTTTTTTGTCTGTCTCTACCTCTCTCTGTCTCTTTCCCTGTCTGTGTCTGTCTGCCTCTGTCTCTTTGTCTGTCTGTCTGTCTGTCAGTCTCTAGCCGTCTCCCCACTGATATCATATTACCTCACACATAAGGTTGTTATACTATGAATGTCTTTCGCTCCTATAGCAACCAATCACAGCTGCTATTAATAACCTGTGGCTTCCAGCTCAATTGACTTTAATGGAGGCAGGTTTTTTGGAGAGTAACTGTAAAGCACGGGGTTACATTTTCCCCTCAAAACATAGTCTATGACGTTCCCTGAGTCACATGAAGCGTCTGTGCAAAATTTCGTGATTGTAAATGCAACGGTGCAGATTCCTTTAGTGGACATCCATACACGCATACATACACACATACATACACTCAGCTTTATATATTAGAGATATATATACTGAAATTAAAAACTGAAAAAAATAAAGCAATTTCATCATACTTCTCATGACGCATCCCTTTAAGGATTAAAAGCAGAAAAAATAGCAGGGGATGACTGCTCACATCAATTTTTGTTCTACATTTATCATGAAGCAAATAGAAAAAAATTCCAGCGTCTTCCAGAAGATAAAATGACAATTCTTTATTCATATAAAAATCTTCTTACCATCAAATGAATTAGTACATGGAGACATGAGGACCTCATGTCTCCATGTACTAATTCATTTGATGGTCAGAAGATTTTTATATGAATAAAGAATTGTCATTTTATCTTCTGGAAGACGCTGGAATTTTTTTCTATTTGCTTCTGTGATCACACACCCGGGCCAGGGTGTTTCCGTGCGTCGGGGGTGAGATCTGGGAGTGAAGAGGGGTGAGCTGAAAATCCTTATTTTCTACATTTATCATGAACGCTAAGAAAACTTCTGACAACTTTTTCGTCTATGCTGTGTCCATAGAGCTCTTTTCCCAGAAAGGTAAAAAAAATAGTTTTGTTCTCCATTGTATACTGTATGTAAATTTGCAACAAAAAAAAAGGATGGAATAGAGTAGTAGACTGTGTTACTATCCTAAAAGTTACACTAAAAATGTATCCATATAAATGATACTTTTTAACATAAAGTCTAGGAGGTTACAAATGCTTGTGTATCACATTCACGAGCATCAGTTTAATGGAAAAGATTTTTAATAGCTTTGCTTGACTGATCTGTTAAATGGATGTTATTATGGCCTATGGGTGATTGATCCCTTATATAGATGCCTAAGTGGCATCTGTCACAAATACAGTTGAAACCAGAAATTTACATACACTATAGACACATCTGCATGTTTTCCACACTATCTGACATAAAATCAGAATAAACATCTCCCGTTTTAGGTCAGTTGGGAACCAAAATTATTCATATTTGCCAAATGCCAGAATAATGAGAACCACGGGGAAGACTATTCTCCTTGCGGAGACTTGACAAACCAGTCTGGCTGCCAGTGAGGGGACTTATAGCTGCAATGCCACTCTGGGAAAAATTAAAATTGTCTCTCCAGGGAGGAAGGAAACAAACTGTAGCACCACCTACTGGAGAAGCAATTTGAACATTTCCTAGAGGGGCATTGCAGCTATAAGTCCCCTCACTGGCAGCCAGACTGGTTTGTCAGGTCTCCGCAAGGAGAATAGTCTTCCCCATGGTCCCCACTATAGCTTCTCATAAGCCAGATCAGATCCATACTTTGCACTGACGAGGGGCAAGCACCCTGAAACACAGTGTCTGCAAATTGGGGTTCTGATCTGGTATAAGTACTAAGTCAAATGAAAAGGCTTGTTAAAAGGCCACTTTTGACTTGTAGGATTGCTACTTCCAATAGGTGACGCTAGAGTTTGTCTCCTTCCTCCCTGGAGAAACAATTAGAATAATGAGAGAGAGAAAGAGATAGAATGTTTAAGGCGTTTTGATTACTTTCTGCATAGTTAAAGTTTACCTACATTTCATTAGTATTTGGTATCATTGCCCTTAAACTGTATGACATAAGTGAAACGTTTTGGATATCCTTCCACAAGCTTCTCACAATAGTTGGTAGGAATTTGGGCCCATTCCTCCTGACATAACTGGTGTATTTAAGCCATGTTTGTAGGTCACCTTGCTTGCACCTGCTTTTTCAGCTTTGCCCATAAATTTTCAATAGGATTGACATCAGGGCTTTGTGATGGCCACTGCAAAACATTGACTTTGTTATCCTTAAGCCACTTTGTAACCAGATTGTCAGTATGCTTTCGGTCACCCAACCTTTAAGTTCCTGGCTGATGTCTTGAGATATTGCTTCAGTATTGCCACATAATCTTTTTTCCTTATAATGCCATCTATTTTGTGAAGTGCACCAGTCCCTCCTGCAGCAAAATAACCCCACAACATGATGCTGCCACCCCCATGTTTCACAGTTGGGATGGTGTTCTTAGGCTTCATAGCTTCTCCCATTTTCCTCCAAACATAATGATGGCTATTATGGCCAAACAGTTCAATTTTAGTTTTGTGAGACCACAGGACATGTCTCCAGAAATTAAGGTCTTAGTTCCTGTGTGCATTTGCAACATTAATCTGTTTGTTTTTATTATATTTCTTTTAGAGTAATGGCTTCTTTTTGGCAGAGTGGCCTTTCAACCAATCCGCCAGCATCTTCACAAGGTCTTCTGCTTTTGTTTTTGAGTTGATAGGCACATATCTGACCAATGTATTCCTGAGCGGTATGATGGCTGGACATTTCCATCTTGTTTGTACTTGCGTATACAGTGGTACCTCGCTTAACGAGTAACCCACTTAACGAGAATTTCGCTTAACAAGCAAAGCTTTCTGTAAATTTGTAACCCGCTTTACAAGAAAGCTTTGCTGTACGAGCGAAATCCTCACTGCACACACTTCCGTTTCCATACATCCACCGCACTCTGACCCGCACTTGCAGTCCACACAAACACACACATGTACGCACAAACACACACAAACACACACGCACACACACACATACAGTATTATGCTCACCTTACCTTCCGTTGCACCGCCGGCCTCATGGTTCTTGTAGTTCCCGGGTACATCGCAACGTCCTTGCGGCGAACTACAAGACCCAGGAGGCCTGCGATGGAACGGAAGGTAAGGTGAGCATATAATATAACATAATATGGTGTACCTTACGTTTCATCGCCGGCCTCCTGGGTCCTGTAGTTCGCCGCTGCGCTCCAGTCCATGCTGTGTATCTGCATCCATAGCAACGAGGGAGGAACTTCCTGTCACCCCTACTGAAAGGCAGCGTGCTGGCCAATCAGAGGCAAGCGGCTCTGCCTTTGACGTCAGCGCTCTGGCCGGGAAGTTCCTCCGTCATCGTTATGGTAACGCGATACAAAGCCCGTCCCCAGAATAATGAGAGAGAATGTTTTAAAGCATTTTTATTGCTTTCTGCAAAGTCAAAAGTTTACATACATTTCATTAATATTTTATACCATTGCCCTTAAACTGTATGAACTGTATTACTTGGATCAAACATTTAGGTCTTCTGCTTTTTTTGAGTTGATAGGCACATATCTGACCAATGCATTACTGAGCGATATGATGGCTCGACATTTCCATTTTGTTTGTACTTGCGTGTAATTGTGTGTACAGATGAACGAGGCACCTTCAGGTATCTGGAAATTGCATCCAAGGATGAACCAGACTTGTGCAAGTCCACAATTCTTTTCCTTAGATCTTGACTAATTTCTTTTGACTTTCTCATGATGCTACACTAAGAAGCAGTGTGTTTCAGGTGTGCATTAAAATACATCCACAGGTGTGTCTCTAACTCCGATGTTGCTTCTAAACCTATCAGAAGCTTCCAAAGACATGACCTCATCATATGGGCTGTCCCATATTGTTTAAAAGCATAGTACTCTTAGTTTATATAAACTTTTGACTTTGCAGAAAGTAATAAAAATGCCTTAAAACATTCTCTCTCTCTCATTATTCTGGCATTTGGCAAATATAAAGAATTTTGGTTTCTAATTGACCTAAAACAGGAAGTGTTTATTCTGATTTCATGTCAGATAGTGAGAAATACATGCATGTGTGTCTTTTTAGATAGTATATGTAAACTTCTTGTTTCAACTGTACCTTATAAGTAGGAGAGACTATGAGCCATATATAGGAATAAGAAACCTTTGTGGGTGCAGTCCAATATACAAATTCTGGGCATAGAGAATCTTACTACAGGATTAATTAACGCTGTTCAAAGACAGATCACACTCCGGGATGTTATTGGCTTGGGTTTTTTTCTTTTGAATGCCGATGGCTAAATTTTAATTAGAGTTGCAGTTTATTTTGTCTATAACATGTCAGATCTCTCAGCAGAACTTTCTCTTTGTCCCTCCGCCTCTGCTTATCCCTACTCTCTCTGGTCTCTGTAAATCTTCTTTTCGTGCTTCTTTCTTACTCCTCCAACAGCTAAGTGGGTTAAGGCGAAATTCTGACCCAAATAGGAAGAAAACAGCATGTGTAACATTATTACAGCTTTGTAGTGTAATTATGCAGCGGTTACAGCAATATGGCAGTCATTTACAATTCTTTCTTCTTGTAACCTATAGCATATATTGGCAATTATATGGGATATCCTTCATTTCTGGGTCTCCCTGTTGAACTTTTGTGCACTCTAAGCCATCGAGAGTCATCACTGACTCGTACCACTTTATATTACCTATTGTTTGTTGTGCAGTGCCCACTCAGTACATTGCCGCCTGGCACAGCGCAGATAACTAATGCCGCCAACATCTAAATTTGAGCTTTGGCTTATCAATACAATGATAGATTCTGGAAAGCCTTCACTGATGAATTATGACTTTATTCCGTTTTTCTAAATTTTCAAGGCAAAAGGTCAATCTGACGTCACCCACCCATAACCATGCACAAGATTGTGACATCAGATGTCCTTCATCTAAGAGAGTCAAAATATATGCGTGCAGTGATACAGTATTTATCATTAGTCATTCTATCCATTGTTAGGGTTTTATTTTCATTTTATTCAATATCAGAAAACGTTTTCTAAGAATTACGCATCAGTTCATTCACTTTTTACTTTAGAAATAATTTTAAGATGGCATTGAAGCATATACGTAAATCTATGGATTTTTTTTACCTTGATGGACAGTGTCTAATGACATTGTAAAACAAATCTGCAGCCTCCTGACGACTAAAGTATATTATTTGCTGATATTGATTCTCTATATTTTGCCATCCCCCAAATATTCCTATAAGGGCTGCATGGTGATGCCTAAAGGCTTTTTGTAATACAGTGATACCATGACAATATTGCAAGATGGAAACTCTTATTTTTTTCTCACAGTCTAAGACAATTGCATAATTGCCAAAATTATTTTTGAGGCATGACCTATGGCTCTGACTTTATGCTGAGGCATATACATGAAAATACAGATGACAACATTTGGAAATGGCAAAGACTGTACAATGCTGATATAACAAAAAAGAAGGAATACAGTAGTTTGTCTGGTTATGGTTTGGCAGAGCTCTCTGTGTGCTTTTGTGTTCATGCTTCATCTTTACCCTTGAGAAATCTGCTGTGCTATCTGAACTTACTTTTTGATACTGTGTGAGGAAGTTGCGTAAGCGTCATAATGTGTGGAGGACTTTGGGGGCATCATACTGTGTGGGGGCGCAAAGCTATGAAGCATCATACCGTATGGGGGGCTGTGCGGGCATCACACAATGTGGGTCAGCATACTGTATGGGGGACTGTGGGGCCATCATAATGTATGGGGGTAGGCTGTGGGACCATCATACTGTATGTGGGGACTCTTAAGACAAACATATTAACGAGGGGGCTAAAGGGCCATCATACTGTGTTGAGGATGGGGGTGTCTCATACTGTGTGTGTTGGGGGGGCAGTTGGACCATCTTTCTGTGTTTGGTGGTGGTGCGGGGGCCATCATACTGTGTGAGGAACATCATACTGTGATCAGACACATGAGGCCCTGACCAGCCAGTTGGGCATCACTTAGTATGGATCAGGCTTGATTTTCTCGTATTGAGATTGCCTACTACATGAGCTTAGAGGAATAGTGTGAGTGAATGAAACCCTTATAAGAGCATCTTGGTCACAGAAGCAGAGCCTTTAGAGTCGGGTCAAGGTTAAAGAGGAAAAATATTAGAGAAGCAGGATGACTAAGAGGAAACAACAAACAATATAACAAGTGGCTATAACCAAAACTGTACATTAGAAATGAGCTAAATCATTTGTAAAACCCTTGTCCAGTGGCTGTCAACAGTTTGTGGCTCCCAGACTAGAGTCCTGTGAACTGCCCTCTACCTGCCCGCTTCCCTGGCGTCTTTCCTTAATAAGCCTAGAACAATGTCATGCATGAATCACGCCACAACGATGACTTCAAACATAAATGGAGTGTGTTGCACAGATCTCCATTGTTGCAGGATTAAATCAGGTGCAACTATGAAATTGCGCCAAACCTGCTGATCAGAAGAGGCGCCAGGGATGCCGGCAGAGAGCAAGTGGTCCACAGGGCTCTTGTCTGCCTGACCCTGACTATCAATGTGGCTGCTGGACCAGGATTCTGTGAATCATATTGCTCATCTATACTGTACCTGTATCTACTGTGTTTAACCATAGAACACTAGAACGTGCAAACATAGAAATCTACCATAGAAAACAAGTGACCTAGCAGGCCTGCGAGGCCCCAGGTATGCGTTCTAGGGTTAATAAAAAAAAAGAAAACAATGGATTTTGGTTAACGTAAGGAAAGCAAAGGATGGAGTTTGTACTAACTTTTCAAGCAGTTCTGTTGAGGTCCAGTCCTGTAACAGAATGTCCACCTGCCCTAGTTTTGTATTATCTTCAGACAGAAGCAAAGTTTCACTAGTGTTTTTTATTCAGTATCAGGCAGAGGAAGGAGGTCTTGAGACTTAGGGCGGCTTTGCACGTTGCAACATCGCACGTGCGATATCGGTGGGGTCAAATCGAAAGTGACACACATCCGGCGTCACTTTCGACATCATTGTGTGTAAATCCTAGATGATACGATTAACGAGCGCAAAAGCGTCATCGTATCATCGGTGCAGGCTCCGACTTTTTCATAATTACGCTGCAGCGACAGGTACGACGATATTCCTCGTTCCTGCGGCAGCACACATCGCTGTGTATGAAGCCGCAGGAGCGAGGAACATCTCCTTACCTGCTGCCGCCGGCTATACGGAAGGAAGGAGGTGGGCGGGATGTTTACATCCTGCTCATCTCCGCCCCTCCGCCGCTATTGGCCGCCTGCCGTGTGACGTCGCTATGATGCCGCACGACCCGCCCCCTTAGGAAGGAGGCGGGTCGCCGGCCAGAGCGACGGTCGCAGGACAGGTGAGTGCATGTGAAGCTGGCGTAGCGATAATTTTCGCTACGCCAGCTATCACAAGATATCGTACCTGCGACGGGGGCGGGGACTATCGCGTGCGACATCGCAGCATCGGCTTGCGATGTCGCAACGTGCAAAGCCCGCCTTAATCATGGGTATGGCCCATCGAGACCTCCAAAAGAAATAAGTTGACTAATATTTGTCGATTTTATAATTTGTCATCTGACATCTTTAAGCTACACCTGTGTAAATTACGCAGAGGGAAATAAATATTTTTGGGGGGCAGCTTTGTTACTTCCACAAAGGTAGATCTACACCTTCGCTTTGGATTTTTACTACGTCTGTAATTTAGATGTAATCTCCTAGAATATAACTGTGCAATTTCATCTCACCCACTTTCTAATAATGACTACTGACATTTCATTATTAGATCCATTGTTATCAGAGAACAGGCTTGCTGCTTTCTTCTCCCTTTTCTTCACACGACAGATACAATGCAGCTGCTCCACATTTTTTTTATAAATTGATTTTAGAGGAATCCAATGATTTGACCTTGTATGCTTGTGCTGCCTTTCCTTTTGCATCACCAAATCCATCTGCATTACCTGACAATACCGCATGACAATTTATAGGTAGAGGAGATGATTTCCTGGATTGCTTGTTATATTTAACTCAGATACAATTCTGTTTTTTTGTTTTGTTTTGGTTTTTTTGGGGGTTTTTTTACGGATGGTAAAGCCTTGCTTACACAGTTAAAGGGAACCTGTCATCAGGTTTTTCCCTTATGAGCCGCGGCCATCACCACTGAGCTCTTATATACAGCATTCCAGAATACTGTATATAAGACCCCAGGCCGCTCTGTAAAACATAAAAAATCACCTTTTATAATACTCACCTAGGGGTCATTCCGGTCCAATGGGTATTGCTGCTCTTGGTCCAGCACCTCCTCCATCTTGTGCGATCATCGTCCTCCTGCCCAGCCCCATGTCCATGATGCGTCCTGCATCATTCACAGAGAGGCCTTGATTGCGCTCCTGCGCATGTGCGGGCTGTCTTTGACCTTTTCTTGTGCCGCCCTTACAGTACTTTGCTCTGCCCTCAGCCGAGCAGATCGAAGTGTGCATGCGCAGGACCGCAATGGAGACCACTCTGTGAATGACGCAGGACGCATCATGCACACGGGACTGGTCAAGAGGACGGCGATCCCACAAGATGGAGGAGGCACCAGACCGAGTGCAGCGACAGCCATCAGACCGGACCGACCCTTAGGTGAGTATTATAAAGGTGTTTTTTATGTTCTGCAGAGCGGCTTGGGCTCTTCTATACAGTATTCTAGAATGTTGTATGTACAGGTGCATCTGATAAACATAACAATATCATCAAAAAGTTAATTTATTTCAGTAATGCAATACAAAATGGGAAACATATTATACAGTCATTACAAACAGAATGATCTATTTCAAGTGTTTATTTCTGTTAATGTTGATGATTATGGCTTACAGCCAATGAAAACCCAAAAGTCATCATCTCAGAAAATTAGAATAATTACCACAAAACACCTGCAAAGGCTTCCTAAGCGTTGAAAATGGTGCCTTAGTCTGGTTCAGCAGGCTACACAATAATGGGGAAGACTGCTGACTTGACAGATGTCCAGAAGGCAGTCATTGCCACACTCCACAAGGAGGGTATGCCACAAAATGTCATTGCTAAAGAAGCTGGCTGTTCAGAGAGTGGTTTATCCAAGCATATTAAGTTAAGAAAAAAGAAAAAGTGTAGTACAAAAAGATGCTCAAGCGACTGGGATAACCGCAGCCTTGATAGGATTGTTAAGAAAAGGCCATTGAAACATTTGGGGGAGATTCACAAGCAGTGGACTGCTGCTGGAGTCAGTGTTTCAATGATCGTCAAAAAAAAGTTTATATATCAGCTCACCACATAGTAGTTCCCTTTAGAAGGCCTGCTGTATGCCAATTCATAGGCAGGCTAGCACGAGTTAATCATATCTGCTCCCCTCCTATTTATGCCAGCTATAGTTTATCTTAGTCTGGAACACTACACCTCACCAGACCAACTGTCTGATGGAAGCAGTGCTTATGCTTATTGCTTTGTGTGGTTGTGGAGTTTACCCCTATTGTCTTTTGTAGATAACTTCCTGGTCTTGTTTCCATCTCTTTTATTCTTGAAGTGTGTGTGTGTGTGTGTGTGTGTGTGTGTGTGTGTGTGTGCGTGTGCGCGCGCAGTGTGTCAGAGTTTTGGTTTTACCTTGTCTGTCTTTTTCTGTGGTTAACATCACACTC
The DNA here is from genome assembly GCF_048569485.1 of Anomaloglossus baeobatrachus. Classification (NCBI taxonomy): domain Eukaryota; kingdom Metazoa; phylum Chordata; class Amphibia; order Anura; family Aromobatidae; genus Anomaloglossus; species Anomaloglossus baeobatrachus. Next base: position 562,977,313 of record NC_134355.1, on the reverse strand, counting down.
TTGCCCCGTCCTTCCCTGATGGGACTGGGTTATCAGATGATGTCTGGTAGGGCAGGGAACAGGACTCGGGCATTTCCCCCATTAGGAGTATTCCTGAGGTTAAGGATGGCATAGGGACCCCTAGCATGAGGGACAGCATATGGGCCCCAAGCCCTCGTTATCCAGCAGTCACATTGTCACAATCAGAGGGGGTCCAACACCCAGCACCCCACCAATCTGCTCTTTGCACCAGCCTGATCTTGATGAGCTAAGTTTTTGGCAACCATTTTAAATATATTGTCTATAATGTTCTGCCAGAGTGAAGGCCCCGTCACACACAGAGATAAATCTTTGTCAGATCTATGGTTACAGTGAAATCATGGACATATTGTTCCATTTGTACACAGCCATAAACCTGGCACTGATTGTCCACAATTTCACTGCGACCACAGATCTGCCACAGATTTATCTCTGCGTGTGACAGGGTCTTTAAATCTGTGGATTGATCAACTCTTACTAAAGGATTTTGTCGTGTGTTGAATATATTTACTTCTTCTTAGATTTTTTGTCAATTACTTGTACCAAGAGTGCTGTTTTTTTGTTATTAAATAATGATGTCAAATCATCTAAAAAATTCTTCACTTCTAGAGCTTGAGTAGACAACCGCATTTTTTGTCCAACTGCTAGCTCTGACAAAAAAAAATCAATTGAGTCAGACCAATGTTATTCAATGATGCAGTGCACATGTCTGAATATTTCATTGGGCAAAGTGATTAGGGAAGCACAGCATGGATTATTTGCCTCCAAGAATCGGATGGCACTCAGACATTCAAGTCTATGGGGCCATGAAAAAAATCAGACCACACTCGGTGGAGAGACTTTTTTTCTGTCCACCTCAGAGAAAAACAGATCCCACTCTGATAAAAGTCGGATCTGAGTCCAAACAAACTGTAATTATCAAAATTAGACCATATTTGTCATGCGATGTTTGGTTACAGACGCATTAGGGCTCTGTTCACACTGCAGAGCCTGACAGGTAACCTGATGTCTACCATAGTTATTCAGCCAGAGCTGGGCTTTGGCTGTGTCATGTGAGCTGTTCCTCAGTCCTGCAGGAGTTAATTACTGCTGACCTGGGGAACTCTGCTAGGAGCTCAGGTTGATAATTACTAATCAGAGCAGCCTCTTTCATATATTAGATTCGCTATCCTGCTATTCAGTGCTAATGATAGTTCCAGCTTGTGCAACGATTCAGGTCTATTGTGGTGATCCAGTTTTGGTGATCTGGGTGTGCTGATTGTCTGTTTACGTCCTCTCTTACATGTTGTTTTCCCTTGTCCACGTATAGTTGCTCCTTTGTGTTTGATTGCTGTGTGTATGAGTTTTGTTTTTTCCCCTGTCTCTGTTTAGTTGTGGGGTGTGTGACTACGGTCCCAGCTCACCCCTTGGGTGGAGGAGGGGAGTTACACCAGGGCTTGGACAGGAGTTAGGGTCACTCTGGTGACTGAGGCCTTCCTACCATCAAGTGTACCTCTGAGCTAAGGGACAGCGCAGGGTCCCCAGTCTGAGGGTCAGCGTAGGTGTCCCTGTCCGGTCATCCCATCCCAGTAACGATTTGTTTTCTCAGAGAAAATACAGTCATTTGAACCCAACCTTACAGAAAGATACCTTTGTCCGGGGACAGACGCCTTAAATTACTGCATTTAGTTTTAATTAAGAAACACTCTGATTTCCACGTGTATGAATTTAAAGATAAAAAAAAACCCCAGATATTATCGCAGTAGAAATACACACCATAAAAAATACTCTGTGGGAAAGAATGCTGCAACACTTCTACAAGAGAGTAGAGTTATGTGACTTCATCTGCTCTTTCTCACTATGTCCATATAAACTATTCAGTAGATTAGGGAAATCTGGTTTGACGTTTCTTATTTTTAAGTACTTATATAGTGCCACTGAGAATTGCCAAAATAATATAATTCATACCTTTGTTTAGTTTACTGCTGGAGACTTTTAAATTATTGTTCTTATTAAACCAGACTGAAACCTAAAAAGGAAGTTTCATGTCAAATAACTATTATCCACAGAAGTAAATGCGGGCTACATAGAAATTGGCAGGGAATTACCTGATTGCCATAGGCATATTCTCAGTCCACTTCACATTCTTCTCATCTGTAGAAAACTTTTTACTTATTATGGGGCCTGAGGTTCCATCCATATAACTCCTCACAGTGATACAGCCGCAAGTAGTTTGCAAAAAGTGTTCAAAGTTTATTCACAAGTGTGGTACAGTGCAGTAGGTGGTGTCGGGAAATGGGCGACTAAAACCCGCTCATTTTAGTCGCTCATTTCCCGAAACCACCTACTGCCCTGTACCACATTTGTAAATAAACTTTGAACACTTTTTGCAAACAACAGTACTTCTGAGTGTGCGGTGATTAGAATTATTGACTACGTGGGATTCTCATCCCCTTTACCAGCACCTCCATCCTGACTGAGTGCACGCCTTAAGGCTATGTGTCCACAGTAAAAGGTCCCTGCGGATTTTTTTGCCTGAAAATCCGCAACTTTCGCGGCAAATCCGCACCCGCGGATTTGCCGCGGATTTACCGCGGATTTACCGCGGATTTTATTTTTTTTTTTTTCCCCATTCAAAACAGAAAATCCGCACCAAATCCGCACCAAACAATTGACATGCTGCAGTTTGTTCCGCATCAAAATCCGCGGCAAAATCCGCAGCGGAAAAATCCGCAGCATGGGCACAGCATTTCCAAAATGCCATTGAAATGGCTGGGGAGTAGCTGTGCTGCAGATTTTCGGCAAATCCGCGCTAAATCCGCGTCAAAATCCGCGTCAAATCCGCGATAAATCCTGTAGCGTGGGCACATAGCCTAAGGGTGCTTTAAACGCTGCGACATCGCTAGCCATTGCTTGCGATGTCGCGAGCGATAGCACCCGCCCCCGTCGTTGGTGCAATATGTGGTGATTGCTGCCGTAGCGAACATTATCGCTATGGCAGCGTCACACGCACATACCTGTTCTGTGACGTCACTGTTGCTGCTGAACAATCCCTCCTTGAAGGGGGAGGTGCGTTCGCCATCACAGCGACGTCACAAAACGGCTGTTTTAGAAGAGGAGGGGCGGAAATGAGCGTCCGGAACATGCCACCCACCTCCTTCCTTCCTCATTGCCGGTGGACGCAGGTAAGAAGATGTTCATCGTTCCTGCGGTGTCACACATAGCTATGTGTGATGCTGCAGGAACGATGAACAACCAGTGGCATGCACCACCAACAAAATTATGAAAAGGAGCGACGTGGCAACGATTTTTGCCGTTTTTGCGATCGTTGATCGTTGCTCCTAGCTGTCACACGCTGTGATGTCACTAACGATGCCGGATGTGCGTCACAAACACCGTGACCCCGACGATATATCGTTAGTGATGTCGCAGCGTGTAAAGCACCCTTTACAGAATCTATATATGCAGCAACAGCAGTCAATCACTGAGCAGAGATTGCAATAAATAAAATACAAGTCATACTGAATCTTTTCCAAGAAACCAATATATCATTACGCTCTGCTTCTCCTTCTCTATAACATGCCATCTGCAGACTGAACTATGTGAACAAAGTGACAGATTCCCTTTAAGGGGCTAAGAGGGAAAATAGGGAATAAATAGACTTTTACATACTGGTTGACATTGTATATGTTAAGGCCCTGTCACACACAGAGATAAATCTGTGGCAGATCTGTGGCAGATCTGTGGCAGATCTGTGGCAGATCTGTGGCAGATCTGTGGCAGATCTGTGGCAGATCTGTGGCTGCAGTGAAATTGTGGACAATCAGTGCCAGGTTTGTGGCAAATGGAACAATATGTCCATGATTTCACTGCAACCACAGATCTGCCAAAGATTTATCTGTGTGTAACAGGGCCTTTAGACACATAAATGTACATTACTCATATTTCCAAAAGTACAAAATACATGATGTGCTTCATACTTTAATTTTGATCAACTTTCCATACATTTTTTTTTTTACAAATGATATTATCCAATTCCAATGACCAACATTTACCTTAGTGCCCTCTATTATTTAGAGGTATTTCCAGTTAACATACTGACACGTCTGTGCCTTCTGTGAGTTAAAGGGAACCTGTCACCAGATTCCCCCGGAATAACAGGTCTCTGGCTATATACTCACACATAAGGAGAGACCTGTCAGCCTACTGGATTGGGGTGGGCGGGGAGAAGCTGTTTTTTCAAAGTATATTTACTCTGACATACCGGAGTGTTACACAGCTAGTGTCTTATTCTTGCTGCATGTGGCTCGGGCAGTATGCATTTTAAGACCGGTTAACGTAAAGCGCTTGTCCACTACTAGGGCAACCCCTTCTGAATCCAGGTTTCCCCCAGGTAAAATAATAAAGACTATACCAACCTTCCGTACTGGCACCCTTCTAGCAGTGTCCAGGCTCAGTGTGGGGTCACGTGGAGTTGTGACATCACGCGAATCCCACGTCCAATCAACGCCAGCTTCCTTCTTTCTTCTAAGTAATGTATATGCTTCAGTCCCAATGTTGCCTGTGTTATTTATATGCTGAATCCCCAGTGTCTCTTATGTAATGTATATACTTACTATATACAGTCCCAATGTCGCCTATGTGATGTATATTATTATGGTCGCCGATGAGTGGCGAACATCCGAGAGTGAACCCACTGTGTCATACACCAAACTCCCCTAGAGGAGCTAACTGAGAGAAAACCCCTATACAGGGATTATCTGGCGCAGCCCTAGGGGGCCTAAATGCACGACTGCCAGGATCAGTGGTGTTGGCTCATACGGACGGGAGAGACTCTGATGTCCAATACGGATGTGGTGGCAGCTCGAAGGTAGTTGAAGCTCAGACGTGGCAGCACAGAAGTGTTGGTAGCTCAGACGTAGCAGCACGGAGGTGGTGGTAGCTCAGACATAACAGCATGAAGGTGGTGGTAGCTCAGAAGTGGCAGCATGGAGGTAGTGGTAGCAGACTCTAGGAAGAAACACAGATAGCGTGTACAGGTAACTGGTACTAGAACATATAGAACATAAGACACAGGACTAGACACAGTGAGGAGTACGGGACCTGAGGACTAACAACACAGTATGAATAGGCAAAGTTACTCAGGCGCCTCCCCTAAGGGGAGGCAGTCTAAAATACTTTCAGGCTGATAGCTGACCTCAAGCATTACTTCCGGGTAATAGGACACCGGGGCAGGAGCGGGGCGCATGGGACTGGTGGACTGGTGAGGAGAGCGGCACCCTTGCTGCAACCTGGGATCAGTAGCGTGCAGGGGTACCGTGCTGGGACCCGGACTGGGCGCTACATATACATTGAAGCGCAGGTGTCTCCTATGTTCTTATGTGATGTATATGCTCCAGCCCTAGTGTCTCCTATGTGATGTATATACTCCAGTCCAAATGTCTCTTGTGTGATGTTTATGTACCAGTCCCAGTGTTTGCTATGTGATATTTATGCACCAGCCAGCCCCAATGTCTCCTATATGATGTTTATGTACCAGCCCCAGTGTCTCCAATGTGATGTTTATGTACCAGGCAGCCACTGTGTCTCCAATAGGCTAATTATGCACCTGCCCCTGTGTCTCCTATGTGATATATACAGCAGTCTCAGTGTATCCTATGAGATGTATATACAGCAGGCTCGGTGTCTCCTGTATTATAATTACACCAGTTCCAATGTATCCTATGTGATGTATACAGTAGTCTCCATGTATCATATGTGATGAATATACATCAGTCCCAGTGTATCCTATGGGAAATATACAGCAGTCCTTGAGTCTCCTATGTGATGTATCTACAACAGTCTCAGTATATCCTGTGTTATGTATACAGCAGATGTCTCACTGCTTGAGTTCTATAAATGTTACATGAACAGAGATGAATTTCTCACTTTGATGAGACATGCAGTGTAATATACATCTGTACTTGGAACAATGTACTGTTGCAAGTTCTTTACAAGACTTATAAAAAGTCGACCTTGCTCCAGACCGAAGCAAACCTGGAAAAGCAGTTATAGGTGGTAGCATCATCAATATTACCTAAAAATCTCACAAAAGAGAAGCAGCCCCAGCATCACATTAGGGGTGAGTTAATTTCTTAATGAAATATAAGCGGTTAATTTTCAAGTTGATAATATTGTACAGCTCGTTATAAATATCAAAATGGCCCTCGGCAGAAAAAAGTTTCCCCATGTTTTGATTAGTGGCAGAAGAAAATGGAATTTTGGCGATAGGGGAGCGCCGATAAAAGACAGAAAGAAGGGCATAAGAGACAGCGCATGGACCACATGCTACATAAGTATTAGCTATACTCCTATCCCTACTAAAAAAAAAAGTTTTGTGGAACTATAATATTAATGGCCTATAATCATCAGAGGGGACAATGAAATTCATCTGCTACGTCTGGTATTACAGCCTCTCCCGTGCAAGTGAATGGGATGAGATGAAGTACCAGGTATAGTAAGATATATGGACCAGCTACTGTGCCTGTAGGCCGCTTTACACGCAACGACATCGCTAAAGAGATGTCGTTGGGGTCACGGAATTCGTGACGCACATCCGTTCTTGTTAGCGACGTCGTTGCGTGTGACACGTACGAGCGACCGCTAACGATCAAAAATACTCACTTAATTGTTGATCGTTGACACTCTGTCCATTTCCCAAATATTGTTGCTGCTGCAGGACGCAGGTTGTTCGTCGTTCCTGCGGCAGCACACATTGCTATGTGTGATACCACAGGAACGAGGAACCTCACCTTACCTGCAGCCGCCCGCAATGAGGAAGGAAGGAGGTGGGCGGGATGTTCCAGCCGCTCATCACCGCCTCTCCGCTTCTATTGGGCGGCCGCTTAGTGACGTTGCTGTGATGCAGAACGAACCGCCCCCTTATAAAGAAGGCGGTTCCTCGGTCACAACGACGTCACTAGGCAAGTAAGTAGTGTGACGGGTCCGAACGATGTTGTGCGCCACGGGCAGCGATTTGCCCGTGACGCACAACCGACGGGGGCGGGTACGCTCGCTAGCGAGATCGCAGCGTGTAAAGTGGCCTTATGTCAATATTGAAGGGGATGCCACTGAAACTTCATCGTTATCAACTCGTGTTGTGCAAACATTTTGTGACATTTGGTAATTTTACTCCATTCATAACCAGCTCTTCTATTCTTTTGAAAAGTGGGTGGAGCTCGGTCAACAAGTTCATCATAATTTACCCCACAAAACTATAAATTATGACAGAAATGTATTGCAGTTTTTGATTGGAAGACATTTCCTTAGTTGTGCATCACAGCTGAAAAATGCACAGATTCAATCATCTCTGCATTTGTAAGGAAATATATGAAAATTAAAATGTTGCTTCCACGATTTAAAAAGTTGTTTGCATTGCGCAAAAGAATTAAAAAAACAAACAATAGAGTACTGACCAATCTATAGTAAATCAAAAGGTAAACCTCCTAAAATGAAATCATAAAAAACAAACAAAAAAATTGCTTGGTCTTGATGGCTCCACTGTTCATGGTAGATGACGTTCGTCTTCAGTAACTTATCATGCCAAGAATGATCCTAATAACATTAAATGATCCTTTTTAATTAATCCTAATTATTATAATACACTGTGACGTGATATAGAAGAGAAGTGGGGCTTTATGTTACCAGGATAAATGCATGCATTTCCAGGCACAATCATTTCCTGAAATCTGACGAAGAATCTATTCTCCCGGAGCGTTGAATCCTGTGACATTTAATAAAACTGTCATCACTGTTTTGCGTCTTGCGTTCAGTGAAGCAAATAATAATAGTGCATTGGCTCCAGAACTATAAATACTTCCTATGAGTAATGAAGGTTTTGAATGAACCTGTTGGTTGATGGCTGCATTGTTCCTGTACACTGGTAATTACTGGATCACATCTATGGGCTTCACCTATAGCAGCGGTAACTACAGGATATTGCCAGATGAAGTGTGGTCTCATCTTCCTGTTGAATAATCTCAATTCTGACTATTTTACATAGCATATACAGTTCAAACCAGAAGTTTACATACACTATCTAAAAAGACACATATGGATGTTTTTCTCACTATCTGACATGAAATCAGAATAAACCTTTCCTCTTTTAGGTCATTTAGGAACTAAAATTATTTATATTTGCCAAATGCCAGAATAATGATAGAGAGCGAGAGAATGTTTTAAAGCCTTTTTATTACTTTATGCAAAGTCAAAAGTTTATATACACTAAGGGGTACTTTGCACACTACAACATCACAAGCCGATGCTGCGATGCCGAGCGCGATAGTCCCCGCCCCCGTCGCAGCTGCGATATCTTGTGATTGCTGCCGTAGCGAACATTATCGCTACGGCAGCTTCACCGCACTTACCTGCCCTGCGACATCGCTCTGGCCGGCGAACCGCCTCCTTCCTAAGGGGGCGGGTCGTGAGGTGTCACAGCGACGTCACATGGCAGGCGGCCAATAGGAGCGGAGGGGCGGAGATGAAAGGGATGTAAACATCCCACCCACCTCCGTCCTTCTCATTGCAGCCAGGACGCAGGTAAGGAGATGTTCCTCGCTCCTACGGCTTCACACACAGCGATGTGTGGTGCCTGCTGGAATGAGGAACAACATCGTACCTGTCGCTGCTGCGAAATTATGGAAATGTCGGACCCTACACCGATCATACGATAACGACGCTTTTGCGCTCGTTAATCGTATTGAAAAGGATTTACACACTACAATATCGACAGCGACGCCGGATGTGCGTCACTTTCGATTTGACCCCACCGACATCGCACCTGCGATGTCGTAGTGTGCAAAGTACCCCTAAGAGTACTATGACTTTAAACAATAAGGGACAACCCATATGATGAGGTCATGTCTTTGGAAGCTTCTGGTTATTGGCACCATCTGAATTAATTAAAGACACACCTGTGTATGCATTTTAATGCTCAACTGAAACACACTGCTTCTTTGTGTAGCATCACGGGAAAGTCAAAAGAAATCAGCCAAGATCTCAGGAAGAGAATTGTAGACTTGCACAAGTCTGGTTCATCCTTGGGTGTAATTTCCAGATACCGGAAGGTGCCTTGTTCACATGTACAAACAATTATATGCAAGTACAAACAGGATGGGAATGTCCAGCCATCATACTGCTCAGAAAGGAGACGGGCTCTGTGTACTAGAAATAAACATGTTTGGTCAGACATGTGCATATCAACCCAAGAACAAAAACAAAAGACCTTGTGAAGATGCTGGTGGAAGCTGGTAAGATTGTGTCATTATCCACAGTGAAACGAGTACTGTATCAACATGGGCTAAAAGGTCACTCTGCCAGGAAGAAGCCATTACTCCAAATGAAACATAAAAAAGCCAGTTTAATGATTGCAAATGCACACAGGAACAAATACCTTTAATTTTGGAGACATGTTCTGTGGTCTGATGAAAATTTAATTGTTTGGCCAAAATAACCATTGTTATGTTTGGAGGAAAAAGGGATAAGCTTTGAAGCCTAAGAACACCATCCCAACTGTGAAACATGGGGGTGGCAGCATCATGATGTGGTGTTGTGTTGCTCCAGGAGGGACTGGTGGTGGTCATGAAATAGATGGCATCATGAGGAAAGAAGATTGTGTGGCAATACTGAAGCAACATCTCAAGACATCAGCCAGGAACTTAAAGCAAGGGTGGAAACACGTCTTCCAAATAGACAATGACCATAAGCATAGTGCCAAACTGGTTACAAAGTGGCTTAAGAATAACAGTTAATGTTTTGGAGCGGCCATCAAAAAAGCCCCAATCTCAATCCTATTGAAAATTTATGGGCAAAGCTGAAAAGGCAGGTGCGAGCAAGGCAACCTACAAACATGGCTCAGTTATACCAGTTCTGTCAGGAGGAATGGGCCTAAATTCCTACCAAGTATTGTGAGAAGCTTGTGGAAGGATATCCAAAACGTTTGACCCAAGTCATACAGTTTAAGGGTAATGGTACCAAATTTAAAGAAATGTATGTAATCTTTTGACTTTCCAGAAAGTAATAAAAATGCCTTCAAATATTCTCTCTCATTATTCTGTCATTTGGCAAATATAAATAATTTTGGTAATACCATTTGACCTAAAACGGTAAAAGTTCATTGTGATTTCATGTCAGATCATGAGAAAAACATGCAGATGTGTCTTTTTAGATAGTGGATATAAACTTCTGGTTTCAACTGTACATATTGGCATATGGCAACATGTATTAATTTATGACACCTTGTATTACCTTGTACAATGTATTAGGGAACTTCTATTTCAGGACAATCTTTCTTGGAGAATGTTTAATAATCTAATACATACATGTTTGGATTTAAGAACGCCTGTTCATTATTTAACTTTTTTTTTGGGGGGGGGAGGGGGATTTCAGACTTTTGCTATGGGGCCTCATGATTTCTATGTGCGCCCCTGTGCAGAAAGTATGTGATTGTGGCATCTAAATGTAATTTATCTTTTCAATGAATTGTGTCAGAGTATATTGGGTAGTGAAGACACCCACAAAATACGTCAACTGTAGTGCAAAGCTTCTGGGTCTCGATGCAAAATCTCCAAAACAGCCCCAGGTGCTTAATAGCATTGGTTTTCTCTAATGGATGAAACTGAACTCTTGGGCCTCATGCACACGTTGAGGATTTGGTGAGTTTTTTACCTCAGTATTTGTAGCCAAAACCAGGAGTGGAACAATCAGAGGAAAAGTAAAATAGAAACAAGTCACCTTTTTTGCATTTCTCACCCACTTCTGGTTTTGGCTTACAAATACTGAGGTAAAAAACTCACCATATACTCAGTGTGTGTACATGGCCTTACAAATACTGAGGTAGAAAAAACTCACCAAATACCCAAGGTGTGCACGTAACCTTACAAATACTGAGGTAAAAACCTCACCAAATACACAAAGTATGTACATGGCCTTAGGCTGCTTTCACACATACGGTTTTTGCTGAGCGGCACAATACGGCGCTTTGCAGAAAAACTGCAACAAGTATTCTTTGCCGCCGGTTGTGTTTTTTTCTGTATAGACTTGCATTAGCGCCGTATTGTGCCACATGGCCTTGCGTTGCGTCCATTTTTTGCCGTATGCGGCATATTTAGCCCATGCGGCGGCCGGATGGAACGTTGCCTGGCACTTTTTTTGTGCGGCGAAAATAACGCATCGCGCCGGATCCGGCGCGATGCGGCGCGATTTACAGTGCAAGCTTATGGACACCGGATGCAGCATCCTGCGGCAAAAAACGCATCCGGCGGCCAGATGTGGTTTTTTTGCACTGCGTATGCTCAGTATGAAGCCGCATCCGTCAAAAAACGGATGGCCCGCATGGAAAAACGCATGCAACGGATCCGGTTTTTACGCCGCATCCGTTGCATAGGTTTTTGAGCCAGATTGAGCCGCACTGCAAAAAAACGGATATGTGAATGCAGCTTTAGGCTCAGGCCCCAGGTGCAATAGCAATCCTTGTAGCCATCATATTTACTCTCCTGCAATCTAATTGAACTCAGAAAACTGGTAATCTGGTAAACAGTTAGTAATAATATCAGTTGTATTTACATGTTCTGTGTTGTCAATCATTAGATTAATCACAGATTTCATTGTGTTTCCAACAGAGAATATAGTCACAATGAAGACTCCAGCAACCCACCTGCAGACACCCCCTCCACTCCCGAGAGCACATCTACCAGCACGGAGGCACTGCCAGCAGTTTACCCTGCACCTGCAGACTCATGGAAAACCTTAATAGGACACGTAGGTAAGAATAATGCAGAAATGTTTAATTTACCTGCAAATAGCAATGATTTATATATTGGAATGAGCCCTGCTGACATAGCAAGCTTCACGTGAGCGCGTCCCCAGAGGTGCAGCTATAGAGGCAATGGTGTAATGTAAAACTGAAAGGCTCCAATGCAAAATCTACAGTAGGGTCCGCAATCTTATTATATGGACAAAAGGGACATTTTGGCCTCCTAGGATCCAGGAGCCATGCTGCAACCCCTGCACCCACTACAGATTCTTATTATATCCTGCATGGTCCATGGTTTCTTATCAGTAATATTTTATACATTTAGGGCTCATTCGACACAAGGCTACAAAAATGTTTGAGGCATAATACACATTGGGAAACAGGTAATCAAATACTCTGATTTCGGAAGGACTGATCACCCATCTTCTGTGTAGGGGGCCTCCCACCTTTTCCTTAAAGGCAATCTGTCACCAGATTTTTCCTCCCCATCTGAGAGCAGCATAATATAGAGACAGAGACCCTGATTCCAGCGATGTGTGACTTACTGAATTGTTTGCTATCATTTTAATAAAATCACTGTTTTCTCTGCTGCAGATCTAGCAGTTACAGTATACAGAGCTCACAAATATGCTGGACTACCTGGCAGCACGCCAAGTAGTCCTCTAATGATAATCTACTGCTGATTAAACAGTAATTTCATCAAAACTGCACTAAGCAGCCCAGTAAGTGAAACACCCCTGGAATCAGGATCTTTGCCCCTACGTTATGCTGCTCTCAATTAGGTGGCAAAACCTGGTGACATATTCTCTTTAAGTTGAATTTCAATGCCCAAAATGTATGTTCTCAGTAAATAATTCTATTGCTAGATGTGTCTGACAGCGGGTCACTCCCCCCTCACCATTGAAACCACATTCAGACTCTGCTCAATCTCAGAGTGCATGTATACGGGGAGTCAGTTAAAACACATTCAAATGATGGTTATCTATGGGGCATGGGCATATGAGACTCAATCACTAAAGTGTAGCAATACTCTACCTGTGACAGTCTCAGTGTCTGCTCTGCTTTGCCATGTTCTTTTACTCCACTAGATACTGAACCATGCTCTATTTTCTACAACCTATCTATCATGCAACATCACAAATAGAATAGATGAAAACTGATATCAATAAGAGCATTATCCCAATTCAATCAATATCATGTATCAAATATATCAATATGTCACGCTCCCAATGTCCCAGCACCGCTCCGTACCCACTGATCCAGTCGCACCATCCCAGCACCGCTCCGTACCCACTGATCCAGTCCACGTGCCCACCGGTCACGGCTGCCACTCCCGCTCGTGCTCTCCTGCGTCCTGCTCCCTTGTGTCTGACTCTGAGTTGTCTGGCTCTGATTCTGAGGCTCATGCTTCTGTATAGGACCGGGCCGCGCCCACTCTCCTGGTCTTTTAGCCCCAGCACACCTGAAGCAGGATATGACATAGGGCTGTGCTGGGTATATAAGACTGGCCTTTCCATGTGGGCGGCGCCTGATCAATGTGTCTTGAAGCTAGTCTTTGGAAGCTAGGTGCTCAGGTCCCCTTGTGCCGTGTCCCGTTACCTGTACTACTGCTTACTACCCGTCTTTACTACCCGGCACCTGTACCAGTATACTGTACAGTCTCAAGAACTCTGTGACCCCAGTGACTTTGTTCTACCCGTCCCCTGTGGGACGCGGCTCCCGTCCCGGCCACGCCAGTGCTCCGGCTGCCGTGTACCCTGCCCCCCGGTGGGGTGCTCGGTCCAGCGGATCCACCTCCTGGGTCTACCAGTCCTCCCGGTCCTGACAGATTGATCAGGCCATGGATTCCGCCGGAGCACAAACGTCTGAGCTGGCTGAACTACGCCAGGAACTGGTGCAACAGCGTGACACCTTACACCGCATACTGAAGTTCCTGACGTCTGTGGACCACCGGTTGTACACGTTACAGACCGCCGCCTCGACCTCATCCACACAGCGTACAGTGACTACGTCCGAACCCGTTGTCTCCTCGACCTTGAACCTCCGCCTCGCTATGCGGGGGATCCCAAGACCTGCAGAGGCTTCTTGAACCAGTGCTCTCTGCATTTCCAGCTGCTCCCGCACCTGTTTGTTTCGGACCAAGCAAAAGTGGCATTTCTAATGTCACACCTAGAAGGCGAAGCTCTGGCCTGGATAAATCCGTTGTGGGAGAACGAGGATCCGGTGACCACCGACATCCGGGAATTCCTTCAGGCTTTTAGAAGTACCTTCAATGAACCAGGACGTACTACCATGGTTACCTCTTCGCTCCTCCGGCTACGCCAAGGGACCCTAACTGTTGGCCAGTACGCCATCCAGTTCCGCACGTTTGCCTCCGAGCTAGGCTGGAACAACGAGGCACTGACGGCGGCCTTTTGGGAGGGCCTGTCGGGCCGCATTAAGGACGATATAGCCGGTCGTGACGTTCCCCGTACGTTGGACGCTCTGATATCCCTAGCCACCCGGATTGATCTCCGTTTTCAGGAACGGACCAAGGAGGTATCCCGGGAGAAGCGACCAGTCCGTCACGCCTTTGTCCTGCAGAGGTCTACCGTTCCCCCGCCATTGCCTTCCTGTGTTTCAACTCCCGAACCTCTGCAAATAGACCGGCTGAGCCAAGCCGTGCAGAGCGGCTCGCCCGGGGCCCGTGTTTCTATTGTGGAAGCGGTTCACATCTGCTCCGCTCTTGCCCTGAGAGGCCAGGAAGACCCCAAGTCCAAGGGATGGTGGGAACCACCACCCTTGGTACCGGAATCCCCTCAGTCCCGGTTACACAGACTGTCCAGGTAACGACTGAGAAGACCCGGTTCACGGCAGAGGCTCACATTGATTCGGGGGCAGCGGGTAATTTCATCCTACAAGCTACAGTGGACCGTTATCGGATACCCGTCATCCCGCTTGCTAAACCCCTCTGGTTCGCCTCTGTGGACGGAAAACAGTTATACGAACCCGTCTTATATACCACCGAACCCGTGAGACTCCGTGTTGGTGCTCTGCACACTGAGACTATTGCCTTGTATGTCATCCCAAGAATGGCTCCCGCGCTCCTGCTGGGTCTGCCCTGGCTACAACTCCATGACCCTGACATCAGTTGGCGCTCTGGCGCAATCACTCGCTGGAGTCCCTTGTGCCATGACCACTGTCTACAGCCCGTTCCTCGGCCCCTGGCACCTGAGCCTGTTATGCCGCAGGAAGAAGAGGCGACGACGCAGTCCAGCGCCGTACCACAACTCCTGTCACTTGTGCCGGTGGTGCCACCGGAACCAGAAGAAGAGACGACGCAGTCCAGCGTCGTTCCACCGTCCCTGGCAATTGAGACTCTGATACCACCGACTTCTGATTATAAGACAATGTCCTGTGCCCGGTCCGAGACACCCGAGCCGGTCGTTCTTGATACCCTCTCTTCTACCGCCTGTACTACCGAGCCGGTCGTCCACGATTCCCTCTCTCCTGCTGCCAGTACTTTCCCTCTCCCCGTTGCTGCTGCCAAGGGGTGTCCGGTGAGAGGTGTAGTGGCCAAGAGGAGGGTGAGGACTTTGCGGTCCTTCCCTGTTGATGAGCTGATTCGCGGCCTGGAGGTCCGGCCCGGGGTGCCCCGGGGGTACTTTGCTCAGAGAGGGGGGCATAAAGGGGGGGGGTACTGTCACGCTCCCAATGTCCCAGCACCGCTCCTTACCCACTGATCCGGTCGCACCATCCCAGCACCGCTCCGTACCCACTGATCAAGTCCACGTGCCCACCGGTCACGGCTGCCACTCCCGCTCGTGCTCTCCTGCGTCCTGCTCCCTTGTGCCTGACTCTGAGTTGTCTGGCTCTGATTCTGAGGCTCATGCTTCTGTATAGGACCGGGCCGCGCCCACTCTCCTGGTCTTATAGCCCCAGCACACCTGAAGCAGGATATAACATAGGGCTGTGCTGGGTATATAAGACTGGCCTTTCCATGTGGGCGGCGCCTGATCAACGTGTCTTGAAGCTAGTCTTTGGAAGCTAGGTGCTCAGGTCCCCTTGTGCCGTGTCCCGTTACCTGTACTACTGCTTACTACCCGTCTTTCCTACCCGGCACCTGTACCAGTATACCGTACAGTCTCAAGAACTCTGTGACCCCAGTGACTTTGTTCTACCCATCCCCTGTGGGACGCGGCTCCCGTCCCGGCCACGCCAGTGCTCCGGCTGCCGTGTACCCTGCCCCCCCGGTGGGGTGCTCGGTCCAGCGGATCCACCTCCTGGGTCTACCAGTCCTCCCGGTCCTGACACAATATTTGTTTCTTTACATGTATTTTTATAAAGAAAGAACAAAAGAAAAAAAATGTACAATTCCAAACAACCATAAACCTATCCAGGATTAGGAGAGTGTAAAACATGGTATCAAAGAGCACCTCACTTATCACTATCGAAAGCGCGCCTTTGGCCTTGATGACAAAGGCGTCTGCTCTCCCCGATCCCACAGTTGATGTCCAATCCTATGAAAACGGCTGTGCTGAATATAGCTACGTTCCATGGCATATCATTTCTGCAGTGCCATTTAAGCAACTGTGAGCATTATTTGTAGTGTATTGTCATTATTTAAACACTAGGTGGTATATCATAATCATTAAAGGGGTGGTCTGGACTATATGATCTCTCCTTGAGGTGAACAGGACCTGAGCAGTGTACAGACCTGTGCTGTTCTTACTCCGTACAGTGTGCACATCTGGCTGCAGAGGGAAATGCAAACAGCTGGTCAGAGAAGAACCCTGTGCGCACACTGCATTTTTTGCCGCTAATTTGCCAAGGTTTTTGCTGCAGAAAAGGTGCAGTTTTTGTTCATAACCTTCCTGCAGTCCTTCCCCAGCAAAATCTAATAGAAATTCAAAATTGCTGTACGCACACTTGTGTTTTTATTCCCTTCAGGTTTTGCTGCAAAATTTCTGCAGCAAAAAGAAGTAGCATGTCACTTCTTTTTCGCAGGTACCTGCGGTTTTGCCATTAAAAAATGGTTAAAAACCGCAGGGACCAACCTGCGGAAAAAACACACCAAACCCGCAACCAAATTGCAACAAACTGCGGTAAAACCGCATGCGGATTTTGGGTGCGTCTTTGGTGCTTTTTTTGCCACAGGTGCAGAATTCCGCCATAGGATGCGTATTTTACTTAAGAAACACATTTTCCCAGTGCGCACAGACCCTAAAGGGTGCTTTACATGCTGCGACATCGATAGCAATTGCTAGTGATGTCGAGCGAGATAGAGATATGTGGTGATCGCTGCTGTAACGAACATTATCGCTACGGCAGCGTCACACGCACATATCTGTTCAGCGATGTCGCTGTGACTGCCGAATAATCCCTCCCTCAAGGGGGAGGTGCGTTCGGCCGGCGTCACCGGGACGTCACTAAGCGGCCAGCCAATAGAAGCGAAGGGGCAGAGATGAGCGGGACGTAACATCCCGCCCACCTGCTTCCTTCCTCATTGCCAGCGGACGCAGGTAAGGTGAGGTTCCTCGTTCCTGCGGTGTCACACACAGCGATGTGTGCTGCCGCAGGAACGACGAACAACATCGTACCTGCAGCTGCAACGATAATTGGGAATGGACCAATGTCACCGATGAGCAATTTTGAACGTTCTTGCAATGATTCAAAATCGCTCATAGGTGTCACATGCAACGACATCGCTAACGCGGCCGGATGTGTGTCACAAATTCCGTGACCCCAACGACATCGCTTTAGCGATGTCGTAGCGTGTAAAGCGGCCCTAAGGCAGGCACGTGACAGACCCCCAACAATCTGATACTGATGACCTCTAGAGATAGGACATTCATATTATAGCCATGGACAGCCCCTATAATAAAGGGTAATGTACAATGCCATTATCCTGACTAAAGCAGCTCATGCCTCTTAGCAGTATGCCATGTCCCTTATCCTGCATACACATGGACACTACTGGTGGACACATACAGGAAAGTACCCAAGTGCAAGAATAATACTTGGGCCCTTTACAGCCCAATAGCTCATCATAATGAAAATTCCAATTGCTTGAAGGAGGAAATGGGCCGCCTGACCTCTTGGGCCCCTGTCCGGCTACACAAGTTGCACCAATAATATCTCCACCCCTGATGCACGCTTAGTTCAGCTGAGCGTACATGTGTTCTTTAAGAAGAGGGGTGAATAGGTCACTGCCAGGCACCTCTGGTGTCAATGTATCTTCAAGAAGTGGGTGTTTTCATTTAAAATGCCTGATCCTTTTCTCCCCTTTTTGTTAGGAAAGAATATTAAGGTCACCAAACACATTAGATGTCTCAAAATTCAACTGACTTTCATGCAATGTGTTTGGGGCCACTAGGACGGGCACTGAGCGTAATCTGCGTTACTAGACAAATGACTGATAAAGGAGCCCCGTATGTTGGGTTCTGACTGGCCTCCTTTTATGGCAGTGTACTGTTCCGTTCTCCATTAAAAGTTATTATTATACAAATGAATCAAATCCAAAAATGAGAACAAATGCATTCTCCTCTGACCCATAAGCCGGCGGCGCCTATAAACATAATCATAGTGCGGGGACACTGTATCACCCATGTTTAGGGCTCGCTCTATTTTAAGACAGACCAGTAGTGCGTTACTCCGCAGCCTCATTCATTCTGTTTATTTTGAGAGGGAAAAAAAATCACTTGTGGGCTAACGACACACAGAGCCAAAAATACGGCGGACTTGTCAGCTCTCCTATTCATGCCCCATTAAGCCTAAGACGAAGACAAAATGTTCCATCTCGTGCATTATTACTCGGTAGCTGCCAGCCACAGCCGCTGTACAGGGGCGCAGCATGATAACGGCAGCACACAATGACATGGCTTGTGACTGGTTAAATCTTAAGATGTTTGCAGAGCTTGATTGGCTAAGTGCTTCGGCTTGTTTGTGCAGATCGATGCCGTTATATCTACTCTAGTATTCACCCTCTGCAAACCATCGGCAAAGTAGAGCGCAGAAATCGTTGACATGGGAACCACTCCTGCCATTTCTGGCAAATGTAAAATTACAGCAGTGGTCTATAAATTCCTGCTGGTCTAAATGCTGCGATTTTGCTTAATGGGATATTTATACTTGTAGCCTTATTGTAATTCAGTAACCTTCCAATCCCACTGTGAAGACCATTTTCTGTACTCTATGGCCCCGATCCATCAGGACCAGCGTTCACACGAGGCTTGGTGAGGGGGCATGTTGGAGCCAGAAGCACCTGATTCATTAAAAAAGCGCACACCTGTTAAGGCATCAAGAGCATCTTAAAGTAGTGCACACTTGTTATGCGCTGTCTGGATCCGCACACGCGGATTACTTCTATGGCGTCAGGCTCTGTTCACATTGCAGAGTCTGACATGCAGCCTGGTCTCTCTTAAGTGCTCAGCTCGGCTGGATGTCGGCTGAGTTGTTTCGCCGTGTTCCAGCCGTGCAGGAGTTAATCCTTTTATGAGCAGCGTGCTACTTTTCTGAGAGCCAGGTTGCTGATTACTTTCCACTGCTGGTCTCCTCCTATTTAAGGCTGAGGAGTGTAGTAGGAGACCACTGAAGATAGTTTCTGCTTGCAGTTGCGGTATCCCATCATCCATGGCAATCCTCCGTTTGGTGACCAGCGATTTGTTGTCTGTGCTGTATGAAAGCTCCATGGTGTGATTTTCTTCTTCCCCTTTGATTTATCCCCTCCGGTGTCTTTTTGTGTCCCCTCTGTGGATATTTGCAGCTTGAGTGAGTTTCAGTTTTACCCCCTTGTCTTTGTTTGATGGGAGGTGTATTACTTTGTGTGCTGTCCAACCCTGGGTTGTGGGTATGGGGGTATTAGGTCAGGACACGACAGAAGAGAGGACCAGGTTGGGGACCTGGACCTCCCTACCATTAAGGATACCTCCAGGGTCAGGGTGAGTGCAGGGGTCCCAGTCTTAGGGCCAGCATAGGCCCCCCCTGTGTCCCCTGGTCACTCATGACAACACCTCATCATCTTGCCACAAGTCTTACTTCTGTCTGAGATTGCAGTAAAATTTGTGGCGTAAGACATGCCATAGCTTGTCATGAATGGCTGAGCTGGGCAAAACTGGAGCCAAAAGTCGCAAAATGTTTACACAATGCTGCTACTTTTTAAAGTGTTTTTTTTTTTTTGCCAGATTTCTGGTGTAAACACTTTGATGAATTGGGGCCTATGTCTAGCTTGCAGATGGTGTCCTTGGTGAGATTTGAACCCAGGACCCCAGCGCTGCAAGGCTGAGCCACCGTAGTGCCCTAAGAACAGCAGTATTTGTTATATTTATGTACAAAATACCAGTGGAATAGAAAAAACAATTAGAACCAGACAACCCCATTAAATATATAGTGCATGTTATATTTCAACATATTGGATTTATTTATTATTAAGGCCCCTAGACTTCCACCAGAAATGTCTGGATGCGGTTTTATTCATGTACAATGCAAACGAGTCTGTTATCATAAATCTGTGAAATGTGAACTATATTTGTATGGAATTCAATGTGATTTGGATATTGATGCTAATTGATATTGTTTTTCCTTTGGAGAGTTCCTGTACCAGGAATACAGAGATAAATCTACACAAAATGAAATTGAAGCTCGAAGACTTCAAGACATTTATGTACAAAGTCCTAAAACACCAGATAGTCCCAAATCGCCAGAAGAAGGGTCATCCCCACCCACAGAGCATACAAGATCCAACTCAACCTTCAGCCGCCTACAAAACACTTGCTCTGGATTCAACCTATGGCAAGATCTTCCAGAAATAAAGAATAGTTGTGTGTTATCTGTATTGCAACCCCAAGAAATAAAGCTTCAAGAGGTGAGATTGCTATAGTGTATCGTATTGTAAAAAGTGATGAGAATCTTCAATTCCAGGATAAATGTTTCAGACAAAGCACTTAAACGCTATGGAGAAAAGTTGACATGAGCAAAAAAAACAGTTAGTGCAACTTTTTTAACTAAAAAAAACGCCAAAGTTTTATTCTAAAAAAAAATTAAGCTAGAACATATGTTGGTATAAGGGCAATGCATAGGTGCGCATTCACACTATGGCCATTCAACAAGCAGAACCTAAATTACAAACAAAATGAGCAAATACCCCGTAGTAAGTAAATAAATAAAGCAGCAAAATGCGTGTTATTTCAAGGGAATATGTCACCGGGTTTTTGCTATGGAGTCTAATAGCAGCATAGTGTAGAGACAGAGACCCTGATTCCAGCAAAGTGTCACTTACTTGGCTGCTTGGTGTAGGTTTGATAAGAATCTCTGTTTTGTCCGATGCAGATGTAGCAGAGCTAAAGGCGGCGTTACACAGTACGATATATCGTGCGATATGTCTTCGGGGTCACGGAATTCGTGACGCACATCCGGCATCGTTAGAGATGTCGTACCGTGTGACACCTCCGAACGACTGTTAACGAGCAGAAATACTCACCTTATCGTTGCTCGTTGACACGTTATTCATTTTGATAATGTCGTTCCTCCTTCTGCGCGCCGGTTGTTCGTCATTTCTGTGGCAGCACACATCGCTCCGTGTGACACCACGGGAACGACGAACAACAACTTACCTGCGTCCCGCCGGCAATGAGGAAGGAAGGAGGTGGGCGGGATGTTACGTCCCGCTCATCTCCGCCCCTCCGCTTCTATTGGGCGGCCGCTGTGTGACGTCGCTGTGACGCCGAACGTCCCTCCCCCTTCAGGAAGAGGATGTTCGCCGCCCACAGCGACACAGTTAGGGAGGTAAGTACGTGTGATGGGGGTTTAACTACTTTGTACGACATGGGCAATGAATTGCCCGTGACGCACAAACAACGGGGGCGGGTGCGATCGCTCACGCGATCGCACAATAAATCATTGCATGTAACATAGCATTAAGTCTTCTGCTCTTCACCACTGACTGGCCGCTTTGTGTGTACACTGTGAATTGTCAACAAGTTGCCAATGAGTGGCGGGGGTGGATTTACACGGATTAACCTAAAGCTGGGTTCACACTAAGCGACAGCGACAACGACGTCGCTGTTACGTCACCATTTTCGGTGACGTAACAGCGACCTTGTAAGTCGCTGTTATGATCGCTGCTTAGCTGTCAAAAACAGCAGAAGCAGCGATCATAACGTCGCTGT
The DNA here is from genome assembly GCF_048569485.1 of Anomaloglossus baeobatrachus. Taxonomy (NCBI): domain Eukaryota; kingdom Metazoa; phylum Chordata; class Amphibia; order Anura; family Aromobatidae; genus Anomaloglossus; species Anomaloglossus baeobatrachus. The sequence goes on along the minus strand of NC_134355.1, from coordinate 562,955,380 downwards.
GCTACATGTGCAGAGAGCAGGGAGCCGCGCTTAGCGCTGGCTCCTTGCTCTCCTAGGTACAGTACACATCGGGTTAATTAACCCGATGTGTGCTGCAGCTACATGTCACAGTGCAGAGAGCAGGGAGCCGCGCGCACTGCTTAGCGCTGGCTCCTTGCTCTCCTTGCTACAGTATACATTGGGTTAATTACCCGATGCATACTGCAGCCACATGTGCACAGAGCAGGAGCCGGCACTGGCAGCAAGAGCGGAGGCTGGTAACGAAGGTAAATATCGGGTAACCAGGGAAAGGTCTTCCCTTGGTTACCCGATGTTTACGCTGGTTACAGCTTACCGCAGCTGCCAGTGCCGGCTCCTGCTCGCTTCATTTCGTCGCTCTCTCGCTGTCACACACAGCGATGTGTGTGTCACAGCGGGAGAGTGACGACCAAAAAATGAAGCTGGACATTCAGCAACGACCGGCGACCTCACAGCAGGGGCCAGGTCGTTGCTGGATGTCACACACAGCGACAGCGACGGGACGTCGCTGCAACGTCACAGAAAATGGTGACGTAGCAGCGACGTCGTTGTCGCTGTGTGTGACACCAGCTTAACTGCTCTGCACTGAGATCTAATCAGACAGTGATAATCTCCTGCTGATAAAATACTGATTGTATTTGAAACTACAGCACAGCCTAATAAATGGCACATCTTTGGAATCAGGCTCTCAGTTCCTACTTTATGCTGCTCTCAGATTAAATAGCAAAAACCTACTGACACATTTCCTGTAATTTGGAATGATGACCTGTTCTTTTGCAGGACAAGTCATAGTTTTGAATGACACCATACACTTTTAACATATAATATACTGAAAAATTAGATGGAATGAAATGGTGAAAAAATTGCAATTCCGACATTGTTTTTGGTGTTTTGTCTTTTCGGTATTTTATATGCAGTAAAGATTACCTGGAAAGAGTATTGTTCAAGTCAGTCCAATGATGTCAAGCATGCATCAATTTTTTTTTTCTATTTAAAAGGGGTGGTTCACCCATATTTTTTATTGTCTAGTTCGATATTATATTGAGAAACAATGTTTCTCTCAAATACCTTGTGTTGGCAATAGTGCCTGTGAGAGGCGCTATTGCAGACCGCTGTTCCCCGCTCCAGTGACGTCACGTCAAGTTCCGCACACGTCACATTCCTGCGGCTGGCTGCAGTCTTCCTGACTCACTGAGCTGTGGGCGGTGTTTCACCGCTGTCACAGCCCACTTGCTCCCTGCTCCCTCACAGCAGAACGCTGCAAGCAGGAGACGCGCTGTGCTGTGACAAGTGGTGAAACATAGCCCAGTGAGTCAGGAAGACTGCAGCCGGCTGCTGGAATGTGACGTGTGCGGCACTTGACGTGACGTCACCGGAGCGGGAAACAGCGCCTCTCACAGGCACTATTGCCAGCATAAGGAATTTGAGAGAAACCTTGTTTCTCAATATAACATCGAACTAGACAATAAAAAATATGGGTGAAGCACCCCTTTAAGTAGTGGAAAAAATATCAGAATACAGTAAAACAAAAATGTATAACATTTTACTTTATCTTTTTATGGGAGTGAGAGTTTGTATTTTATGTGTGGAGTTGATGTTTTCTGATACCAATTTTGTGTACATACGATGCCTATTATGATGATTATTGTAACATTTTATGGTGAGATGAAGGGAACAAAAAAAAAAACAACAAATTTGGCATTTTGATTATTTTCTCACTTTATGGTGATTACGAATCGGGGTAATTCATGTTATATTTGAATAGATTGACATCTTACAAACACAGTAATACCAAATATGTTTATTGTTTCTTTATTTTTAATTAGGGGAAAGGGGATTATTTGAATTGTTATATTTTTTTAGAAAAATATTTATGGTATATTTTTAAAAACTCTTTTTGCGGGGGGGGGGCAATTTTTTAGTCCTCGTTGGAGACTTGAACTTGCAATCATTTGATCACATGTACTATATACTGCAATACCACGGGAGGACTAAGATGACTGATTCAGCAGACTCGCGGTGGTCAAAGTAAACCATCAGTCTGCCGCGATTATATCACAGGGGGCTGATGGGGTCCGGTGAGCATAAGCATCGACGTCCATACATGTAAATACCACTGTCATAGATTGATAGTGGCGTTAAAATGGTTAACAGCCGTGGCCAGCAGTCGGCACCAGCTGGCTTTATAATATAGACATGCTAATTCCCGTCCTAATTCTAGAAGGGGTTAAATACTATATATTTTATATTATTCAATAATGATTATTGTCAATATGGTTCCTTTAATGAGATGGATGGAAACCCAAAAAAAAGAGTTTGCACGTGTTTGATGCAATGTGAGCTGTTTTAACTGATCATAGAGAACACTCCACCTCCCCTCTCAAAATAGGCACATAAAGCAAAGGGTGTGACCATGGGAGCACCAAACAGAAGCTCATCAGAAATGAATAGGAGAGAAAGGGGAGTTATGTAAGGAATAGTCTACATGTGTATTTACAGAGTGACTAAGACCAAAGCTCACCATGTTACAATGCTGTGTCCCTTACTGGGCTCCTTGCTGTAATTTTGCGAAAATCACCTTTTTTATCTCCTGCAGCTCTTCTAGTCCTCGCAGTGATGAGTCTATATAACCCCGCCCACACTCCTGATTGGCAGCTTTCAGTCTACACTATGCATAGACAGCTGACTATCATTAGTGGGGGCGGGGCTAGTCAGAGCCCTTGAGTATTGAGGACTACACAACAGGGGCTCAGCAGATTAAACTTATATTTTATCAAATCTATAGCAAAAAGCCCAGTACATAACTCAGTGTGTGATCAGATGAGGGAGCAAAAACCTGATAACAGATTTGTTTTAAATTTGTTTTCAGAAAAGTCCCTCTATGGCTTTTTGTATGTATTTAGCTTACATATAGCACATATACATATACAGCGCTTTACAGACATCATCACTGTCCCCATTGGGGTTCACAATTTAAATACCCTATCAGTATGTCTGCCTGGATTTCCTCCGGTTGTCTCCCACATTACACAAACACTGGGAGAACGTACAAACTCCTTGCAGATGTTTACCTCAGGACTCCAGTATTGCAAAGCTAATTGCTAACCACTGAGCCACCATGCTGCCCGGTATACATATTAGCACTTTGAAGTGGATCAATCACTAGATTTCACAACAAAATGCATACATTATTAAATAGATCTTTGAGACCTGATAAGGCTAGCATACTGTCACGAGATTGGAGGAGGTAACGAGGAATATGACGGGAAGGAATGGAGGTAACAGGGATAAGGGCTCCTGAACTGACTTTCAGGCTAGGGGGACACTAGCTTTCTTTGATCCCAGAATTACCTCTGATGGTGGGGAAGTCAGGGCCGGCTCCTAACCAGCCCTGATCTAGTACCTCCTCTCCCACCACCCAAGGAGGGAACTAGGATTAGAGCGGTAACCCCACAAAAACATAAACAAACGGGGTGAAATAAAACTCAGTCATACAGCACCTAAACACAGAGGTATAAACAATAAATGGTAAAGAGGAACCCAAAGCAGGGAAGAAAATACAAGACAAGGGGTAAATCCTCAACAACAGCAAGCACACAGCAAGATTTGCACCAGCTCTGCAAAGCCAATCCCTCTTGCCACAGCAGAACTTGGTATAGTAATCTATAAACTGCAAGGAAGAGGTAGCTGATGGGCCTTTTTAAGGAGGAGTGGAGTGGCTACAAAAGGCTACAGCTGAGCTCCAATTAAACAACTTTCAGCAATGGAAAACTGACATTAAACCTTGCTGCACCAAGAGAAAGCAAAGTCCGACGGGGGATTTCGGCTCAGTGCGCGTGACCCCAGAGTCAGTGCGCAAGACCCAAACTCCGGGTGTAGCACCCAGGGAGCAGGGGGGTCCAGGTCGGGTCTCGTACCTGAGTTACTCGTCACTGGGCCGGTGTGGAAGTCTGGGATGTCATGGTGGCCTGCCCGGTTTCGTGCCCCAAAGTGTACACCAATAGAAGGGGATAGGAGGTGGATGATTGTCGTGATGCCACCTGTGGTACACGGCCAGGGATTAGCTGCCGCTGCTGTCGCTGTCCTCTGGGGCGGATGGTAGTAGCAGCAGAGATGGTGTGGCTCCCCACAGGTGGAGCAGGCCCCGGGGAGGAGGAGGGTAGTAGTGGTAGTGTCGGTGGCTGTTGCCTCCGAGGCGCAGGGCGCCAGTAGTAAGAGTCAGAGTCGGCTGTAATAAGAGTCAGAGTCGGCTGCTAGGTTCCAGGTGTCTTTACTCACAGTTCTTTAAATAACCTGGTTGCTGCCGCCATAGCACTGCTACAATATCGTCTGCTGCAGCTAATCTGTAAGATCAGCTGTTCTCCAGTCCTGTTGTGACCGCACGCGCTCCCGCGGTCACATTGAGATCTGAAGAAGCGAGGGCGCATGCGCCGCCCTCTCAGGCACAAGACTAGCTAATGCAGGCTTCAGAAACATGGCGCAGGAGATAAGCGCTTTGCGCAGGCGCCAACTCCGACGCCATGTTGCTGAATAGAAAGATTTGCATAGAGCCAGACAGAGGGAGGAACAGGTGGGGGGGGGGCAGGAATCCATGTGCATAACCTGCCCGGATATTATCAGCAGAGGTGCAAATGTCAGTCAAAAAGATGATGAATTTTTAAACTTCACAAATTTGGATTTCAAAGCCTAAACATCCGAGCTGCCCACTAGTGGCATGTACAGCCTGTGCCTGATAGTGCCAGTACTGCACTGGCTTTACCTGATATACGAAAATCCTGATGATTGGTTCCCTTTAACCCCTTCACGACCATAGACAGATACATCCGTCGTGAAGCGTGTCCCGTTAAGCCCCGCCCCCTGCCGCGGGCAGGCGGCGGCGGTCGGCACACATATCAGCTGTTTTCAACAGCTGACATGTGTGCCTGCATGTTGCGAGTGGAATCGCTTCCACTCGCAACATTTAACCCCTTAAATCTCGCTGCCAAAGTCTGGCAGCGAGATCTATATGCTATATGATTTTTACTTACTGCCGCCCCCACCGCAAGTCACGTGCGTGATCACGTGACTTTCGGTGGTTGCCATCGTAGCACAGGGTCATGTGATAACGCCTGCAGCTATGAAGTTTTACTTTCATTTTCCCTCGGCCGGGAGCAGAGGGAAACAGGAAGTGACTGAATCTGCTGTTTACAGCTTTATAGCTGTGATCAGCAGATAGATAAGAGCCATCGGATTGCTGATCGCTATAGCCCCCTAGGGGGACTAGTAAAATAAAAAAAAAAAGTTTTAATAAAAAAAAACTAAAAGTTCAAATCCCCCCCCTTTCCCCCATTGAAAATTAAAGGGTTAAAAAATAAATAAATATACACATTTGGTATCGCCGCGTTCAGAAATGCCCGATCTATCAAAATATAAAATCAATTAATCTTATTGGTAAACGGCGTAGTGGCAAAAAAATTCCAAACGCCAAAATTACGTTTTTTGGTCGCCGCAAGTTTTACGCAAAATGTAATAACAGGCGATCAAAACGTAGCATCTGCGCAAAAATGGTACCATTATAAACATCAGCTCGAGATGCAAAAAATAAGCCGTCACTGGGCCATAGAACCCAAAAAATTAGAACGCTACGGGTTTCGGAAAATAGCGCAAAACGTGCGCCACTTTTATTGGACAAGCTTGTGAATTTTTTTTAACCCTTTAGATACAAGTAAACCTATACACGTTTGGTGTCTACAAACTCGCACCGACCTCAGGCATCATACTCACACATAGGTTTTACCATATAGTGAACACCGTTAATAAAACATCCCAAAAACTATTGTTCCATCACACTTTTTTTGCAGTTTTCCCACACTTGGAATTTTTTTGCTATTTTCCAGTACAAAACTTATGGTTTCATTTAAAAGTACAACTTGTCCCACAAAAAGCAAGCCCTCATATGGCAAGACTGATGGAAAAATAAAAAAGTTACGGCTCTCGGAAGAAGGGGAGCAAAAAACAAAAACGGAAAGTGCCCCGGGGCTGAAGGGGTCCAGAGTAGGGGGAAACTCAAATAGAAGAACCGCCGAGAGATAAACGTGACACATACTTACTTTGAAAATCAATGTCTGGTTTCTTGTGTAATCCCTGTTGAACGTTTCCCTGCTGAATAGTAAAATGAGCGCTATCTGGGAGCATAAGGTACTCCTTTTAGTTTCATAAAAATAAAGTCATTCTGAGGTACATTTGTGAGACAAGTACACCAGCCTCATCTATTTATTCAATGGTAATGGACAGGATCTTGTTACAACTTGAATTGAAAAGAGAAGTCTGATTTTTAGGACAGTAAACAATCCTGTATTTGTCACTAAGGCTATGTGTCCACGAGAGAATGTAGCTGCGGATTTTTCTGCATCAAAATCCGCAGCTTTACCGCAAAATCCACACCTTTTCAAAGGTGCGGATTTACCGCGGAATTGCCGCGGATTTTGGTGCGGATTTTTTTTTTTTTTTTTTCCCCAATTTTAAAGCCAAAATCCGGATGAAAATCCGCAACAATAATTGACATGTTGCAGATTTTTCCGGACCAAAATCCGCACGAAATCCGCTGCGGAAAAATCCGCAGCATGGGCACAGCATTTCCAAAATGCCATAGAAATGGCTGGGAAGTGCCGGTGCTGCAAATTTTCGGGAAATCCGCGGCTTTTCCGCGAGAAATCCGCGGCAAAATCTGCGCATTTTCCGCAGCGTGGACAAATAGCCTAAAGAGAAGGCTTAAATTATCGCTTATATTTCTACAACCTTAGGCTCATGTCAAGGCCATTACAATGACTGACAAAACAAATTAAGCAAAATCATTTTATATCCCCTAAATTATATTTTCAGTATGAAAAAATCTTCAAAGTACTGAATCTATGAAAATATAAAATCAAATAATCTAAACAGTAAAGGGCGTAGCAATAAAAAAAAAAATAAAAAGCCCAGACTTACGTTATTTTTTTGTCGTCACAACATTGCACTAAAATGCAATTACAGGCAATCAAAACATCACATCTACCCCAAAATTGTATAATTAAAAACATCAACTCAAGACGCAAAAATTAAGCCCGCACACAGCCCTAGATCAGGAAAAGTGAAACATTACAGGTCTCAGAAAATGGCAACAAAAACACTATTTTTTTTTTTTTATTTACAGTTAGGTCCAGAAATATTTGGACAGTGACACAATTTTCGCGAGTTGGGCTCTGCATGCCACCACATTGGATTTGAAATGAAACCTCTACAACAGAATTCAAGTGCAGATTGTAACGTTTAATTTGAAGGTTTGAACAAAAATATCTGATAGAAATTGTAGGAATTGTACACATTTCTTTACAAACACTCCACATTTTAGGAGGTCAAAAGTAATTGGACAAATAAACAAAACCCAAACAAAATATTTTTATTTTCAATATTTTGTTGTGAATCCTTTGGAGGCAATCACTGCCTTAAGTCTGGAACCCATGGACATCACCAAACGCTGGGTTTCCTCCTTCTTAATGCTTTGCCAGGCCTTTACAGCCGCAGCCTTCAGGTCTTGCTTGTTTGTGGGTCTTTCCGTCTTAAGTCTGGATTTGAGCAAGTGAAATGCATGCTCAATTGGGTTAAGATCTGGTGATTGACTTGGCCATTGCAGAATGTTCCACTTTTTTGCACTCATGAACTCCTGGGAGCTTTGGCTGTATGCTTGGGGTCATTGTCCATCTGTACTATGAAGCGCCGTCCGATCAACTTTGCGGCATTTGGCTGAATTCGGGCTGAAAGTATATCCCGGTACACTTCAGAATTCATCCGGCTACTCTTGTCTGCTGTTATGTCATCAATAAACACAAGTGACCCAGTGCCATTGAAAGCCATGCATGCCCATGCCATCACGTTGCCTCCACCATGTTTTACAGAGGATGTGGTGTGCCTTGGATCATGTGCCGTTCCCTTTCTTCTCCAAACTTTTTTCTTCCCATCATTCTGGTACAGGTTGATCTTCGTCTCATCTGTCCATAGAATACTTTTCCAGAACTGAGCTGGCTTCATGAGGTGTTTTTCAGCAAATTTAACTCTGGCCTGTCTATTTTTGGAATTGATGAATGGTTTGCATCTAGATGTGAACCCTTTGTATTTACTTTCATGGAGTCTTCTCTTTACTGTTGACTTAGAGACAGATACACCTACTTCACTGAGAGTGTTCTGGACTTCAGTTGATGTTGTGAACGGGTTCTTCTTCACCAAAGAAAGTATGCGGTGATCATCCACCACTGTTGTCATCCGTGGACGCCCAGGCCTTTTTGAGTTCCCAAGCTCACCAGTCAATTCCTTTTTTCTCAGAATGTACCCGACTGTTGATTTTGCTACTCCAAGCATGTTTGCTATCTCTCTGATGGATTTTTTCTTTTTTTTTCAGCCTCAGGATGTTCTGCTTCACCTCAATTGAGAGTTCCTTAGACCGCATGTTGTTTGGTCACAGCAACAGCTTCCAAATACAAAACCACACACCTGTAATCAACCCCAGACCTTTTAACTACATTGATTACAGGTTAACGAGGGAGACGCCTTCAGAGTTAATTGCAGCCCTTAGAGTCCCTTGTCCAATTACTTTTGGTCCCTTGAAAAAGAGGAGGCTATGCATTACAGAGCTATGATTCCTAAACCCTTTCTCCGATTTGGATGTGAAAACTCTCATATTGCAGCTGGGAGTGTGCACTTTCAGCCCATATTATATATATAATTGTATTTCTGAACATGTTTTTGTAAACAGCTAAAATAACAAAACTTGTGTCACTGTCCAAATATTTCTGGACCTAACTGTAACATACCACTTTTCACCAATTCGTTTTTTTATGGTGTTTTACAAAGCTAACAAGACATAACATATAATAACAATAGAATATTAGCCAGCATTAAACCTCTTCATGACCGTCAATATGCCTATTTACTTACCTGATAAATGAGAGAATGAAGTCACTGACCCAACCTAGGAAGGTGGCATGTTGAGCGAAGACAGCAGTGCAAAGATGGAGAGATCCGTAGCACTGCAACAGGCAGGAAGAGACAGTGGGGTGGGCAGAGGTAGGAGGCGTTATACTGTTCCCAATAGCAGGTGTTCCCCAGTCTCGCACATTTTTATAGAAAGTGCGAACGATAAATGGTCATTTGCAACCTGTGCCATACCAACATCACTAGGGGCCTGACCACTGCCAGACTGACCACCACCAGTATGCTCTGGCACATGTCATCAAAGTACCTGACTAAGTGGACCGAACACCTAGGTCCACAAGGGATAACACCACTGCCTCCTCCCTTGTGCAATGTCCTTGTCAAACCCCATTTCACTACGCAGGCACGGATGCCTCCCACCCTGCAACTGACATTGCACATTCGCAACCACCATTAGCAACCATGTTCTCTTCCTTGTCCCAGCGCAGCATTCAGCTGTTTCTACCCCAGGCCTTTTGGAGCGCAAAAAAAATATACACAGCCACCCACTCAAAAGCCCAAACACTAAACACTTGCACTTAGTGCATAGGCTTTAACAGTGTAGGAGCCACTCTTTTTAAAATCGTAAAAAAAATATTCTGAGGCCCTCCTCCATATGTCTTCCAGGATGTATTGCAATCAGTCCCTTAAATTTCTGCTTGGCCTTACACTTAGTGCATAGGCTTTACCAGTGTAGGAGTCCCACTCTTTTTAAAATTGAAAATATACGGTATTTATTTTGAGGCCCTCCTCTACATGCCCTTTAAATAAATACAGTGGGAGATGCCCGGCTACTAAGGCTATGTTAACATGTTGCATTTTTGTTGTGCAGCATTTTTTCATTAGTTTTTTATTTTTTTTCTTTCAAATTAAAAGCTGATTTTTACAGCACCAACAAAAGCTAGGAGATCTCATACATCTAATGCACACTTTTTTTTCTTTTTTTACTGAAATGGAAAACTACTGCATTTTTAATAGAAGCAGCATGTCAATTCTTTTGGAATTTTTTTCAACATGGAAAGCAATGACTGCAAAAATACTATGTGTGAACATAGCCTATGGGGTGGAGGAGGCGTTTTTTTTTTCTCTTTTTAATTTTGCCTTATATACATGGCATTATAGAGAAAACCATGTTTCCTAACATTTTTTCCTGTAAAATCAATTTTATCTTCTGTTTTGTATGTTTTATTGTCAGTCTGTAAAAGTGGCGTAATACTCTGGCAACATTGTTCTTGCAGCGACCTGGGAGTCAGAGATGCGTCCAGGCGTCTTCCCCATGCTGCTCCTAGTCCATTTGAATGCGGTTTTCATCCATTTCAGTGATTTTACTGCCGCCCCAGACCTCCTCGGGAGAGGGGTCTTCCAGAACAAATGCTTGAGTTTTCCACTGACTTCCATTATACTCGTTACTCGAGTTGAGCCAACTTGCTCAATTCGACTAACGAGCACTTGAGCATTTTAGTGCCTGCTCATCACAAATTACCACATAAGGTGACACGTCAGGTTAAAAAAATTGGCCTCATCAGGAAAACAATATAACTCCCTGGAGTTCTCCCTCCATTTTTTAGTATCACTCTCCAAATACTCTAGTGCACTGAATACCTTTGCCCTTGGCTGCATCTACCTAAACCAAGGACACCAAACGCAAATGATGTGCACTATATTCATCAAAACTACTCAGGTCTCTGAACACCACCAGATGCCCAATCAATCCCGCTGTTCCAGCACCAGCTTTCGTCTTACCTTCAAGGAGGCTTTATCTGCCACCAAACTGAAGGCCACACACACACACACACACACACACACACACACACACACTAAACTAATGTCAGCCAAACCCGCTAATATAAATGGATTCAGCAGATGGTCTAATGTATATCCCCACTGGCTGACTGTCGGGGAAGATGTCGATACTAGTGCATGCCAGATTTCGGACTGCCAATCGCACTGTACTCCTGGAGATAAGCCAACAGCAGAAGTGTCAAATGGCTGCTTTCTCTTACAGGACATTGGAGTTCTTCGTTGAAGCATCGTTTGACCGACAGCCATCCAATATATCTGGTCAACTATACAGTCGACTTTTATTGGTTGAAATGCCCACCAAATACTCTTAAAAGACAGGAGGGCAGGACTAGCAGTCGCCGTGGCTCTTCACACTGTCTATCCCTAATTAAACCTCTGTGACCTCCCCTTTTGTCTAGCTCCCTAAGCACACATACACATCTTCCCTACCTTAACGTTTTAAAGTCAAGCACACCAAATTACTCTTCCTGACGAATAACTAGCCACATACCTACACCCCCTCTCCTCCCTAAAATTTACTGCTAAGACCTTCTCCAGTCCTCTCCTGTATGTAGCCCACAGAACAACAGAAATAATTAACCCTGATGTGTACAAAGCCATAAGTAAATCTGCTCAATATTGTTCCACCATTATACAAGACCATGGAAGTAAATTCTTTTTTACAAGTCCCCATATACAAAAAATGCTTCACTTTTTTTCTGCATTTTTCTGCACCAAAATACACAATAGCAATCTGCTCTGATTATTGTGGGTTTTTTTTTTATGTATTTTTCCTTTTTTTTCTAGGGATTTTTATTGCAGATTTGACTCGTCATTAGTTTTTTAGTGAGGAAACAGTGTGATTATGCATTAATTTAGGCTCTCCATTGAAGCTTACAAGGAGAAAATGAACCAATAAATGCACAGCACAATTGAACAGTGTTTTTCCACTTTGGCCATGAATATTCATCAAATCACATCCATTTTGCCGCAGATTTTAGAAACCCAAAAAACCTGAAAAAATAACCCCCACAGCATTTATGCTAGGTGGGAATGTGGCCTTAGAGTTGATATAATTCATTTTTCAACCTCTGATTCTTGAGAACTGCAATTGCTGCGGGAAAAGAACCTTTTATGCAACTGGAATCTCTAAGAACTGTGGTGCCGAATAAATCTTACTTTCCATTTAAAGGGATTGTCCAGGATTAGTTTTTACTTTAGGGAAATGTAATTACCCAGCAGTAGAAAGCCAATATATTATTTTGCTCCAGCCCCAATGGAATACGGTATGTAGATTGCTTACTAAATGAATGATTGAATAGAGATAAATTGTCTCCAGCATCAGTATATGCAAAAATGTCAGACTGTTTTTTTTTTTCCTTTTATTCCAAAGTGGATGTTCCTTCTACCTTATGTATCATTCATGTTTCTTTCTGATATTTAGGCAATGTTTGAACTGGTGACTTCAGAAGCATCTTACCACAAGAGCCTGAGCCTTCTGGTTTCTCACTTCATGGAGAGCGACAGACTGAAAGCCACAATTCACTCTTCAGAAATGCATTTCATATTCTCCAATGTACTTGAAGTCCTGTCCACTAGTGAAAGGTACACAGCTACAAAAGACCTCCTTCTGTCATATGGGACAGTCTTAAGAAACATTTAAGATTCTGAAAAAAAATACGATTATTTCAAGCTTTTACTGTAGAATTCTGGTGAAAAAAGCTTTGAAAAGTCACAAAACTTTGGTACAACTCAAAGTTTAAATTTTGCAACTTTTGGTGTTCTCACACCATTTTCGCCCATCTCCAACAAAGCAGAACGGTGGCATATCAACCAATATTTTGACAAGCGTCAGTGTTCACTATGCCACAAACCTTACTCCACGTGGGGAATGGAATAAGAGTGGTAGTGTGAGGAGTCTCATGAGTTTGATAAGCAGGGGTTGCCATCCTGCTCCAGATCAGCCGCCATTGTCAGAGCTGAATTAGAGGCAAAAATGGCGTAAGAATGACAAAATTTAGTGCAGCCTCATGTGGTACCAAAATTTCACGACTTTTCAAAGCTGTTTCACAACTTTTTGAAGCTTTGATGAATCAGGTCCATATTGTTTTTACCAAAAACAGTGCCACTGCTGTCCATGGGCTTTGTCTGGTATTGCAGCTCAGATATACTCACTTGAATGTAGATGCGGACATAGCATTGTTGCAACATGTGCAGCCATACAAGAGCCCAAGGTATGAAGAAAATGGATAGCGCAACCTCGGCACTATAGCAAAAGAGTGAAGTCATCGTTTCTGAAGCGGGCTGCAATTGAGAGTGGATCCCAGATGGTGCTCAGCTGATAGACCCAAGGTGCAGGGAAAACAATTTTATTTAAGTGGAAAAAATTAGCGAGACTCAGTAGAAAATGCAGTAAAAAAAATCCTTTATTTCATGTCGTTAAAAAAGTCTCACCAAAAACACTGCAGTATCAAGACGTTGTTAGACGACGGCCGTTTCAGACCCATAGAAGCACACAGATGTGCGAAATGGCCATCATCTGATGTCTTTTGCACCCTTGCACTTTATGTCCTCTCCCTCAATACTGCAGTCTCTTTGGTGAGACTTTAACTACCGTATTTTTCAGATTATAAGAACCACTTTTCCTCCTAAAAATTTGGGAGGAAAATGAGGGGTGAATCTTAAAATCTGAATGTAGCATACCGGGGATGGTGGAGAGAGGTCGCAGGAGGCTCTGTGCGGCGGGCAGCGAGGCTCTGTGCGGCGGGCAGCGAGGCTCTGTGCGGCGGGCAGTGAGGCTCTGTGCGGCGGGCAGCAAGGCATGGGCCATTCTGAAAATGGCGGCTGTAAGAGCTTCAAATAATGAAGCCCAGAGTAGGCGCGTGCGAAGATGGAGCTCTCGGCTCAAACTCTCATCTGTGCACACGTCGACTCTAGCCGCCATTTCTTTATTGTCCACACTGCCGACGTCCTCAGAATGGCCAGTGCCTCACCGCCTGCCACAGCACTGAGCAGCGCCGGCTGCCGCAGCCCGCAGTGAGCATCTGGCCCCCCCCTCTGCACCGCCCGCAGAATCGCCGTACTCTAGCACCGCCCATGCCTCCTGTGACCCCGCTCCACCACCACTGCCGCCCCACCTCCCTGGTAAGACACCACCGGATTATAAAACGGACCCTATGGGTATTTTTTTTTCATTTTGTTTTATCTCTAAGTTTGGGGTGCGTCTTATAATCAGTGTGTCTTATAAAATGAAAAATGTTATATGAAATAAAGGATGTTTTTTATCGATGGGTGCAGCAGATTCCTTTCCACTTGAACACAAGAGCCCACGAGCTAAGGGGGCCCACTTCTACCTCCAAAGCAGGTGTAATTGTGCATTATGATGAGCTTTTGGACAGCAAAGGGCCCATATTTGGTTCTTACACAAGGGCCTCTTCTGTCCGTGTCCACGTTTACTTGAATGGGATGAGCTGCAGTACAAGCACAGACAGACCATGTACAAATGTGGCAATATTTGTTGAAAACTAAAAGGCTGATCCTTTATTCTAAGCCTTGGCAACCTTTTTAAATACATGCATAGTTATATTGAATGCTTCATGAGAAAATGTTGAGCACATTCCAGAGTCACATACGTGGCAGTTCACGTTGAGTCATCTTGGCTTATGCTTTGGTTACAGCTTTCATACCTGTTTTTCTAGGTTCCTTCTGGATCTGGAGCAGAGATTTGAAGAGAACTTGGTGATTTCCGACGTGTGTGACATTGTATTCAATCATGCAGAAAATCACTTTGGTGTCTACGTCACCTATGTTTGCAACCAGACATATCAGGAGAGAGCATACAGGAAGCTGCTGTGAGTTCATGAATGGCAGAAATGTAAATGTAACCAAGAAACCTTTGCTCCCCTTCCATCTTGTCCTTCCGGATGTCTGTGTATCACTGTGCTTCTTCCATCTCTGACCACATCTGAATTCTAGGTTCTTTGCTTTCCTAGCATCTTGGAACCTCAAGTCTAATCAGACGTTTGCTCTCCAATGCTGTATAGCTTTAAAAAATAGGCAACTTTGTCATTTTAAGGTTACTTTACACACTGCGACATCGCTAGCGATTGCTAGCGATGTCGAGCGCGATAGCACCTGTCCCTGTCGCTCATGCGACATTTGGTGATCGCTGCCGTAGCGAACATTATCGCTACGGCAGCGTCACGCGCACATACCTTGTCAGCGAAGTCGCTGTGACCACCAAACAATCCCTCCCACAAGGGGGAGGTACGTTCGGCGTCATAGCGGCGTCACTGCGGCGTCACTAAACGGCCCTACCAATAGAAGCGGAGGGGTGGAGATGAGCAGGACGTAACATGCCACCCACCTCCTTCCTTCCGCATTGCCGGTGGACGCAGGTAAGGAGATGTTCGTCGTTCCCGCGGTGTCATACATAGCGATGTATGCTGCCGCAGGAATGACAAACAACATCATACCGGTGGCTGCAGCGATATTAAGGAAATGAACGACGTCACTCATTAGTGTTACATGCTGCGATGTCGCTACCGGCGCTGGATGTGCGTCACTAACGATGTGACCCCGACGATATATCGGTAGCGATGTCGCAGCGTGTAAAGTACCCCTAAGAGTCTGGGAAAACTTAAACACAACTAGTTAAACCTGTAATAATGGCCAAATTGATTGTCAGCAAACTATTTTTTGGAAACTTATATGATTAAACAGAATTTATAAGTTCTGGTTCCCAAGACTGATCTATAATGATCCAAATAGTCACAATAATCTAATGTTACAGCCGCAACGCAAAGGTGGTCCATGTACTCATTTCCAAAATGCTCCAAGTATCCATCACTTTTTCAAGTACATGTGTTGGTCATCTCCCGTGTATGTAAGTTTTTTAAATTCATTAATAAGGAGGATGGTACGCTGCATATCTCAGGAAGGCATGAGTTAAAAGTAAGGTCATGTCTATGAGCCTAGTAATATTTCCACTTGTTATACTCTGTGAGCTTCAGAATCACTTTTGTAAATCAAATTCAAGGGGCCCATCATCACTGAAGAAATGGGTCATTGTTCTCCTTGGATCTAGTCCAGGCTCCATTGTTAGTCACAGACTTTAAACACATGCTATCCGAACAATTTTATTTGCTATTTAATTGCTATGATGCAATCATTTGATCATTTCAATTATCCACATGGGAAATATTTGCCATGACATGCTCAAAATGATGGAGCTGGGTGAATTATATGTGTGTGTTTATGGATATCTCCAGAAATTTGAAGAAGGATCACAGTAATGTCCTGTAATCATCTGTTAGAACAAATCCAGCAGCAATCCATTCACAAAAGAGTTTGCAATTGGATCCGTTGTTTGTTTGTTTGTTTTTTTACATTGAAATCTATGGGAAATGGATCTGTTGAATAGTCATTGTTTTTTCTTTCATTTGAATCTGATCTGTTTTTTTTGCTTACTGGATCAGTTCCAAACAGATGATTGCTTAAAATGGGACCTTCGCCTTATAAACACGTCAAAAGATCCTTGAGCTGAGACCTCCACTGATAAAGTGGTTATTGCTATTAGTCAAAAGCCCAATGTAATGCGATTAGTTGGGAAGATGCCAATTAATTCAATAGCTTTTTTTTTTAAAGAGTTACTGTTTTTGAGATTCCAAGTGATGGAAAACTCCATAAGTAGCAGAAGACCTGTTTATTGGTGGATGCATCCATTTACAAACCATTTGTATCAGAAAAATCTGTGATATGACAAAAGATAGCATAAGGTAGATTACTTTTTTATAGGAACTCAGTGGCCATAAAGAAGCCACTTGCCTTCCTACTTTCCCAGTAACATACTTTGAGAATTTGATGCCCTTGCTATGCTCTATACCAGTGGTCCCCAACCTTTCTTACCTAGAAAGACACATTATGCACTAGGAGAGGGTCATGGGCCACATTTACAAGTCCCACAGCAATGACATTCAGATATTGTCTCACCCCCCTTCCCCCAGAGTAGTGACACCTAGAGCTCCCATTACTAGTAAAATGAATGCCAAAGCTGTCACAGCGAGGCAGTATATTTGTATCAAGGGGTGCAGTGGAGTAACGACAGTCTGATAGGACCAAGTTCAAAATTTGGATCTGCCTTCCCCCCTCGAATGTGGGTCAGATGTATGGGCCCTTGTAGTGTTCTAAATCCTATAAAGACATAAATGTAGCTCCCCCTCACCCCTCATTATGTATTACTGTCCCCCATCCTGTTTAATGTCCCCATCCTGGGCCCTTCCTAGTAAATATGTCCCCCATCCTGGTAAATATGTCCTCCATCTTGGTATATATTTCCACATTCTGAGCCGCTTCATGGTAAATATGTTCCCTATTGTGCTATATATGTCTTCACTCTGAGCCCCTTGTCCCCCATCCTGGTGTATAGATCCTTATCCTGAGCCCCTTTCTGGAATATACAGTCCCTTTTCTGTCTATAATTCCTTAAAAAAATTCACTCATCTTTCCCAGCTCCCAAGTTGCCCGACATCCACCTTTGTAGTGAGTGCAGTGGCTGGCAGCTGACATCGCTGACATGCCTTATCACTAGAAGTCCCAGAGAGGGGTCATTTAACATTTCTACCTTTGGAACCCAGAGACGGGTTGAATAACCTGAAGGATTTTAGCTAACATCCTTTAATCACCGTCTTTTGTTCTGTAATTAAGGCCATTACTGTCGCACCACAGGAGGTGGTTGTTTTTCGTTGAGTTTAACCATTTAGTTTCCAGTTAGTTTTATTCAGTTTGGACTAAGGGTTATTTGACTCTCTTTCGGGACTTCAGGGGGGAGCTCGAAATTTCTGGGACTTCTAGTGTTATATGGTGATACATGATGTCACTGCCATGCCCCCCCCAGTCATGGGCATTCCGATGTCAGCACCAAACAGTGGCCAGCAGTGTGTATTGTAGTGATGGATTCTGACGGGTCTCTGCACAGCAATGCATTTCAGCTGGATGTGTGTCCTTGAACGCCCAACTAGCTGAAGTAGGGGCTGGGGTCGGAGGGGGCCAGGGCCTGGTCACCATCACAACCTCTGCAGCCGAGATCGTTACGCCCCTGCAGAGGTGCCCACCTTACCCCAATTAGGTGTTGTCTCATCAAGCATACCCACCAAACTATTATACACTATTACATCCAGTTTTACACACTCCTCAAGCTGGAGCCTGAATGATACTCCCGAGCCACAGGTTCGAGACCCCTGCTCTATATGATTGTAACCTTTCCTTTTTGTATAATATTGTGTCCCTTTTTTTGTCTTGTGGTTTCCTTGTGTACAAGTCATTAGATGTCAGTCAGCAATGTCAGAAATATAATCCTGCTATCATCTTGCTTGTCAATTTTTATTTACTTATTTTTCATTTTATTGAGAAATACAGTTTTTATTGCGCTTTATTTTGACGTGTTATGAAAGTGAAAATGATCCAAAAACATGGCCATCGGACTAGCTGTAATGATTGACCCTGACCATTGATTTTGCTTGGTATTGCACTAATTATAACATAGCGAGTCATATAGCAATCATTATCCTCTAATGCACAATTGGTCATTTTAATATCTGAACAATCAATATTTCTCAAATCTTCATTTACTGATGACCTTTTCTTTACACCATGCAATTATCTTTTTGGATTCTCAAAGTAGCCTATAACCTTAGCAATGATTGCTGTGGCTTCTGGCTACAGATGGTGAAATACTTCTAAGACAGTTTGATTTTATATGATATTATTGGAAATAGAGACAGTAAAAGAAATGAGAAAAATAACCTGTTACCCAGAGTTTCCCAAATCTAGGTATTATTAATTTTTTTAGGGTTACATGATTTTCTGTTAGGGTTTTCCTGCCGGATCCACTAAAGTATTACAATACAATTCCTTTCATTTTCCTTTATAGGGTTAGGACATGTTTAACTTCCAAATTGTGTATTGTTGCCAAAATTACCCTTTATTTTCATTTAGCTAAATAGCAAAGCTTTGTCCCTAGATTGTGTAAAAATATTAAAGATTTCTAGATTTAAAATAAAAATGTAATCTATTTAATAGTAAATCTTGTGCCTTTCTTGTATAATAAACCCCTTTAACATTTTCAAGATCTCTGTTTTCTGTCAGTGACACCACTGGTACAATCATTTTAGATTTAGTCCATAAACAACCTCTCACTGAACCCTCAGTCCAGCTCCTGTATAATGTAGTTTTTGACGTGGATTTGCTGCAGTTTTGCTGCATGAATTGCTGCAGAAAATGTTCATAACCTTGCAGTCCTTCCCCAGCAAAACCTATGGTAAAAAAAAAATTCTGTGCACACACTGCATTTTTTTCCCTACAGGTTTTGCTGGAAAATTTCTGCAGCAAAAAGAATGAGCATGTCATTTCTTTTCTGCAGGTACCTGCAGTTTTTGCCATAGATAATGGTAAAAAAACGCAGGGACCAACCCGCAGCAAACCGTGGCAAAAATGCAGGTGCGTTTTTTGCCGCGGATGCGGTATTCTGCCAGAGGGATGTTTCTTAAGAAAAGTCAATTTTATAGTACGCACATATCCTAAGGGGTGCTTTACACGCTACGACGTTGGGGTCACGGAATTTGTGACGCACATGCGGCTGCGTTAGCGATGTCGCTGCGTGTGACTACTAGGAGCGATTTTAAATCATCCCAAAAACGTTCAAAATCGCTAAACGGTGACATGCCCCCCTATTCCCAATTATCATTGCTGCTGCAGGTACGATGTTGTTCGTCGTTCCTGCGGCAGCACACATCGCTATGTGTGACACCGCAGGAACGAGGAACCTCACCTTACCTGCGGCCGCCCGTAATGAGGAAGGAAGGTGGTGGGCGGGATGTTACGTCCCGCTCATCTCCGCCCCTCCGCTTCTATTGGGCGGCTGCTTAGTGACGTCGCTGTGACGCTGAACGAACCGCCCTCTTAGAAAGGAGGCGATTCGCCGGTCACAGCGACGTCGCTAGGCAGGTAAGTAGTCTGACGGGTCTGGGCAATGTTGTGCGCCACGGGCAGCGATTTCCCTGTGACGCACAACCGATGGGGGCGGGAACGCACGTTAGCGATATCGGTAACCATATCGCAGCATGTAAAGCGGCCTTTACTTGGGAAACACTTGTATCCCAAAGCCAACTAAATTAAACCTCTTTTTAGAGACTCCAAGTATGTATGACCCCTTATGGTATGTGCACACATCAATCATCGTTTATATGTTGGCATACCCGCATAGTGTTTGAAGTAGAAGACTGTTTAGGAAAACGCATGCGGTATTTTCCCTGAACAGTCTTTTCGAATGCCTTTTGCGTTGGCTTTTCCAACAGAGGTTTTTTCGACTTTTATGGATAATATAACATTGTGTCAGTTCCAAGCCACCAGAATAATGGACCATTATAGCAATCACTAGAATTTACAAAAGATGAAACCAATGGTTTTTCATTGCTGCGCATATGTGCATTCTTTTTTTTGGGGGGGGGGTTAGTGCATTTTCAGGTGGGTGCCAGGCAAAATCTGCCTGAAAAGTACTTTATATGCACCTATATTTAATGGTACTCTGCTGTATTTTGTCTGAAGCAACTTCGCTGGTGGTAATGCCGTCGTGTTACTTTTTTTTAACTGTTTCACTATTTCCAAACCCTGAAGAGGTTAAGAGTAGCAAAAGATTGAACATGTGCGGAACAATGTCATTTTTAATTTGCTGTGCATTTTGTTCATTTTGTGAGCTGGTTTTGCTGTACTTTATTAAGGCGGGTTCCTTTTCTGTCGAAGTCTCACTATTCCTTGTGGTTTTTCCATCTCTTTCTGCAGTAAGGCCACAAGTCTATTCAAATGCAAGGCAAGTGAGGTGGACACCATAAACCTGAAGTACCTCTTACAAGAAACTTGTATGGCCCAGTAAAATAAATCTGGAGACCTCAGATTAATTTTATTTATGGCAGTGCATTCTGCCGAGGAAAGGTGTCAATTCAATTATACAAGCACTAAATCACGGATGGTCTTGGTCTTAGGCTGCGTGCCCACGATCAATGTTCTCAGCGTTTTGAACACAGCATGCTTCAGCTGCGTCTAAAATGCTGCAAAGTACAGTACAAGCACAGTGGATGGGATTTTTAGAAATCCCATGCCCACTGTCCATGTACTGTCCAGCGTAAGATGACTTGCGGTGCTGTGAAACCGAGAGGTTACTCCCAGAATACAGCGGGTCACGAACGAGGAACGAGATCAGACTAGGTTTAAACGCAAACTTTTTATAACCTGAGAAAGGCAATGGGGATGTAAAGCAAATGTAATCACAAAGAAATGTACAGGCACCCGGTTACTGAACCGGGATCAGCGTGCTGGGCTAAGGACTGACTCCAATAGGACAGGAACCAACAGGAACAGTTTACCTAGCCAGGAACGTCTGGAAATGCTACAAGGTGTAAATCACTGAGTGTATGAAGGAGTTGTCCCTGGACCAGCACACCAATTAACAATCTTGGCAGACATGCTAATTCCCCGCCCTTCCCCCACACATATAAGCAACACAGGAAAGTACCCCGGGGTTGGCCAATGGCTAGCAGAGATACACCAACAGTACTGCAGCAATGGCGGCTGCGTAGTATATATTAGACATGGTCTGGCACCAAACCACTACTTAGT
Organism: Anomaloglossus baeobatrachus; assembly: GCF_048569485.1. Lineage (NCBI taxonomy): Eukaryota > Metazoa > Chordata > Amphibia > Anura > Aromobatidae > Anomaloglossus > Anomaloglossus baeobatrachus. Next base: position 562,933,924 of record NC_134355.1, on the reverse strand, counting down.
CAGTGTGCACACTTGTCCGCAAAAACAAAAAGATATAGGCCAGGCCTGAGCTCAGGACTCACTGTTACGCGTATTTATCTCCAGGAGTGTCTCCAAGCAAAGGGATATCCGTTCCGTGTCTGGCTCTGCACAGTTCTGTATGGCACCATTAATCACCAGCAACAATTCTACAATGGCTGAAGTCACAGTCTGATAGCAAGGCCTCAAATGAAGATCTCCTCCGGGTTCGCTTCTGCAACTGCTGTCTCATTCTGGCAGCCATTTATAGCCAATCACAAGCAGCTGAGTGAACTCTGCTTGTACAGCAGTCAGCGGCCCCTCTCTCTCTCATTCCAGGTCTGCTAGCACGGACCACGACACAGTCAACTACCTCTTTCTCCAGTCCCTTCTCTGCTCTCAGTCTCTTCTCTTTTCTTCTCACTTCCTGTCTTTTCTCCTCACAGCCTCTTCCTCTAAGCCTGAGCAGACCTCCCTCTGCTGGACAGAAGGAGACACTGCAACTGTTGCAATATCAGCACTCTCACATTGCGGCTTTCCGAGCCGCAACATGTCAATTGTTTGCTGCGGAGTCGCAAGTATCCTCCGTAGGGAGAACACAAGCTTGAGACCGCAATTGCCCGAATTCGATCGTGAGCACGAGCAGCTGCGGTCTTCTGCGTTCTCCTGCAGAAGAGACTCGCGTCCCCGCAGATCAGGATCTGCTGTGTCCAGGATGCAGCGGGTCATGATCATGGGCACAGACCCTTATGCGGGCTTTACACGAGTCGACCGATCGTGCGATTTCACGATCGATCGTACCCGCCCCCGTCGTTTGTGCATCACGGGCAAATCGTTGCCCGTGTCGCACAAAGTCGTGAAACCCCCGTCACACGTACTTACCTGCAGAGCGACCTCGCTGTGGGTGGCGAACATCCTCTTCCTGAAGGGGGAGGGACGTTCGGCGTCACAGTGACGTCAAACAGCCGCCGGCCAATAGAAGCGGAGATGAGTAGGATGTAAACATCCCGCCCACCTCCTTCCTTACGCATAGCCGGCGGGTGCCGCGGGACGCAGGTAAGCTGTGTTCATCGTTCCCGGGGTGTCACACGGAGCGATGTGTGCTACCCCGGGTACGATGAACAGCCGGCGCCATTTTAATTAAACAATTTTTTAAAACTGAGCAACGAGTACACGACTCACGATTTGTGAGCGATACTGCGTCACTCGGAGGTGTCACACGAGACTATGTCGTGAACGATGCTGAATGTGCATCACGAAAACCGTGACCCCGACGATGCATCTCACGATAGCTCGTCTCGTGTAAAGCCCGCATTAGAAGAAAGTGATTTCAGCAACTTACAGAATATTGTTTATTGCCTAAACAAAGTAGTTCTATGTGATGACTATTTTAAGCCTCTGAATGTAAATCCCATGATCTTAAGCACAGATCTTAAAGATTTAATGATATATTGCCCTTTATAATACTGTTTGTATTTTTTTTACATGTTTGTTTATCAGTCAAGAAAGAACAGAATTTCGGGAAGCAGTAGCACATTTGGAAACAAATCCAATTTGCAGAGGCCTCCCATTCTCCTCGTTCCTCATCTTGCCATTTCAGAGGATCACACGACTCAAGCTCCTGGTGCAGGTACCATACAAAGTTATAAGGACTTTAGTTTTACACTGAATTCAGTACTATGAAGATCCTCTCTACACTAAGCTTTGCTTTTAAGGAAAAGCACAGTGTCACATGGAAATACTATACAGTGATGGTCAGGAATAAAGGTCCAGAGGGACTCCTTGTGCCACAATACATGGTACATGCACTTTGCTATGTGTTTAGATTTACACACTTGCACAAAGTCTGCACAGCAAAGTTATTCAGCATCGGTGCTCTGCCATACAGGGTGGGTCAGAGTGTGCGGAGATATTCTCACCAAGAAGCAATGCTTCTAGAGAAGATGCAACTTTATTTTTACTTTTAGGGCGATTCATATGTAGGTATAGTACAGGATTCAAGTACATTTATTAAAACGCTTACACTGCACAATCCTAGTATGCAGCGATGTGACACATTCTGTAACTATGCTTCGATTTCATGGAACTGTGAGACAAGGAATAAAAATGCGCTCTTGCAAAGGTTTATTGTACTATGAGTCAGATCTCTTGAGATTTTATGCTCCCAATGTGGCTGACTTTTCTGTATTATTCTTGTGTTTCTTATTCTGAATCCTTTGAGTGCTCTCTTGTGCTGTGAATTTGTGAGTTTCTCAGTGCAGTGAAGTTAAATGGTATACCGTATGTTCAGTTAATTGTTGAAGCAAGTTTTATTTTTTTCGATATTTTGTGGGGGTGAGTATGGAAGAGTCAAATGCTGAAAAAAAACCCCTTCTTTTTAGATAGATGATAACTTGCAGATCAGTGAAAGGTTAGCCGGCTACCTCCATTAGTTCCATAGACAATGAATGAAGTGGTAGCATTGCGTTCCCATCTGATGGGGCATTTAACAGTCTTATTCTGGATCAGTGGGTGATTTAGTTGGTGAGCCACAAGTTATGTATTGTATGTTTGGAATAACATTTAATCATAATCCGTGAAAGACATGAAGCTTTTTCTTAAAGTCCATATACACTTTTTTTTTTTTTTTTTTTTATTTCATGAATTTCAAGAAATAATTAAAAAAAAAATGACATAGGCTTCGCCCAATTTTTGAGTCCAGCCAGGTACAACTAGGCAGCTGGGGATTGGAATCCGCAGTGCAGAGTGCCCATGCTTTCTGGGCACCCCCACTGCGAATTGCAGTCCGCAGCCACCCCAGAAAATGGCGCTTTCATAGAAGCGCCATCTTCTGGCGCTGTATCCAACTCTTCCAGCTACCCTGGTGACTGTGGCTCGCTGGGTAATAAAGGAGTTAGGGGGAGTTAGGGCTAGCTGTATATTATCAGCTGGCCCTAAGGCCAAAATTCATGGTGTCACGCCAATATTAGACATGGCCACCATGAATTTCTAGTAATGATAAAAAAAAACCACAACACAGAAAAATATTTTTATTAGAAATAAAACACAACACAATTAGTGACTCCATCTTTATTGAAATAAAGAACCCCCCTCCACAGTAATCCTGGGTCAAGGGTCCCGCGCCGTCCAATCCGGATCCAATATCATCTGATCGGTTTGCTGGAAGGCAAAGCGATCAGATGATGTGTCAGGTGAAAGGACGTGAATCATATCACACATCAGCTGATTGTATAAAAGCCGATTATACAATCAGCTGAAGCATCAGTGCAAAAAAAAAAAAAAATAAAGACTCACGTCTGTGCTGATTACTGGCAGCTCCTGCAGCGATCGGATGAGAGTCTGATCCTGTCCCATCGCTGCAGGAGCTGCCAGTAATCATTATTGTGAAATGAGTGTTCCAAGAAACGTTCACTCACAATAATCTAACCTTAAAGTTGGGTTTGCATTACTTGATTTTTTTGACAGTTTTAATTAAATGACCGCCTATTGTTAAATATTTACTGATCGGCACTTATTTACTAGCATGTTTACACAGCAAGATCTTGCAGTGCTGGGGTTACAATCCCACCAAGAATAAAAATTTGCAAGGAGTTTTGTATGTTATCCCCATGTTTGTGGTTTTCTTCCAGTTTCCTACCACTCTCCAAAGATATACTGGTAGGGAATTTAGATTGTGAGCCCCAATGGGGACAGTGATTGCTGTAAAGTGCTGTGAAATTAATGGTGCTATATAACTGAGTAAAATTATATAATAAATAAAATTCAGATGTGTATTGAACAATCAGTAATAGATCGTTTATTATACATAGACTGTGTCACACAGAGGTTTTTACTAACTTTGCTGATTGTCATGGCGTCATTGAGATCTGTTTAGACTACTGATTCTGACACTCTGCCTGATAATATGTCTGAGGTCTTATCACCGCAGGCAGACTCGGGTATCAACCAACAGATTGGTAGTTTATAGGCAGGCTAGCAAGAGTTATTCTCTGCTGGTCTGCTTGTGAGTCATCTTTGATCACATGTTGTGGTAGAGCCAATCACATCTGCTCTCTCCTATATATGCTGGCTGGACACTTCCATTAGTGCCAGCTATAGTTTATCTTAGCTGGTCTGGTGAGGTATTGGGATCCAGACTAACTGGTGGTTGTAGTACTTGTGGTTGTGGAATTAACCCTTGTTGGTTCCTGTGTGTTTGCAGTATGTCAGATTTTTTTTTTTCCCCTGTCTGTCGTTTTCTGAGTTTCCAGCTCTCCTGTCCCTTCCCCCTTCCTTCCATGGTTGGAGGTGGGGATAAAATCAGCTCTAGTGAGGAGCTTAGCCAGGCATGGGACTTAGGCATCTCCACCATTAGGGGTAACCCGGAGGTTAGGGATAATCTAGGGACCCCTAGCGTGAGGTTTCCTCACTTTCCTACAATCACAACGTGACAGACTGCTATTGTTTTCGGCAGCACAGGTTCTCTCCACACAGGGCAATATGCTGGCAAGAACGATGATCTTTTGTGGAAACCAACCTCAAAGTAGAGCTATTAGTCATTAACCCTACCTAAATTTCCTACATAAGACCTGTAATGTAATGACCCTGAAATGAGCTGTTTCTCAGCCAAAACAGATAGTAATAGCAGTTCAATAATATTTGGTTATATAATATTGTGCTAGGACATAAGTAATTGCACAATTAGCTAATTATTAGCCTTACAGTCAAAATGTTATAATGCTATTTGATCAAGTATCCTTCAAATTGATTTCCTCCTGACATGGACTTACAAGTCGTTGATGTTTGTCATTTCCCTTTCATAAAACTTGAAATGCATCATCCGGAAGTAGCAAACGTTACACAGGAGCAGGGTTATACCACTAGTGTCTACTGATGATGAATAATCTCCCTGTGTAATACATGTGGTCACATTATTGCCGCATAGTCATTTACAAACCACAGCAGAATCCTCTCAAGTCAGATTTCATCCCCAGAATGGATTCAAGGCACGTCGCGCTCTCAGACACCTCTTTTTAGAGTCTCCAATTTGAAGAGATTGGTGCTGAATAAATGGAGCGTTGTTCCTTGTAAACAGACTTGAGAACAACTTCTGTGCAGTATGCTCTTCTGCAAGAAGCATAAACATGTAAAACTGAGGAACGCTGGTGTCAAGAATGATTACATAGACTCTCAGCCCTCCAATCTTCTGGGTCCGGGAGGTCGAACTGAAAGGGAAAATATTTATTGATCTTGGCTTCACTTAAATCACTTTTATAAGATAGAAGGGAATAAACTATTATGTAACATATCTCAGATATAAAAGAGGTTGTCCACTATTTTTACATTGATGGCCTATCCTTAGGGCCACTTTGCACACTACGACATTGCAAGCCGATGCTTGCGATGCCGAGCGCGATAGTCCCCGCCCCCGTCGCAGCTGCGATATCATGGTGATAGCTGGCGCAGCGAACATTATCGCTACGCCAGCTTCACATGCGCTCACCTGCCCTGCGACGTCGCTCTGGCCGGCGACCCGCCTCCTTATTAAGGGGGCGGGTTGTGCGGCGTCATAGCGACGTCACACGGCAGGCGGCCAATAGAAGCGGAGGGGCGGAGATGAGCGGGACGTAAACATCCCGTCCACCTCCTTCCTTCCGCATAGCTGGCATGAGCCGCAGGACGCAGGTAGGAGATGTTCCTCACTCCTGCGGCTTCACACACAGCGATGTGGGCTGCCGCAGGAACGAGGAACAACATCGTAACATCGGTCATTTCCAAATTATGGAAATGACCGACGCTACACCGATGATATGATTATGACGATTTTGCGCTCGTTAATCGTATCAAAAAGGCTTTACACACTACGATGTCGAGAGCGACGCCGGAAGTGCGTCACTTTCGACATGACCCCACCGACATCGCATCGCGATGTCGTAGTGGGCAAAGTGCCCCTTAGGATAGCTCATCAATGTCTGATCAGCCTGGTCTGACACTCAGCACCCCCCACCGATCAGCTGTTCTTGGTCCCGGCGGCAGCAGTAGGCAGCCGGAAATGCTCAGTTTTGCAGCTACTCCATCTTCTGATAGCGGCTGTGGCCGGGTATTGTACATTCACTTCCCATTCTGATCAATAGGAGGAGGATGGGCAGTACCCGGCCGCAGCCACTAGCCGAAGACAGAGCAGCTCCAAAAATGAGCATTTCTGGCTGCCTTCTGCCACCGCCGGGACCTAGACCAGCTGATCAGTGGAGGTGCGGAGAGTCGGACCCTGACCGATCAAACATTGATGACTTATCTTAAGGATAGGCCATCAATGTAAAAGTAGTGGACAACCCCTTTAAAGTTGATCTATTACCAGATTGTACAATACAAACTGCATATGTGGCGCCCCTGAGGCTCAGGTCGCCACAGGGTACTGCACTCCACTTAGGGTGTGGTGCTGATCATGGATCCATAGGAGGTCAGTGCCGGTTTTATCATCCACAACCACATACACACATGGGTTGCTCCTTCCCCACTGGGGACTGGGCTAGGGTCGGGTACAAATGCAAAAGGGGTTGCCAACAGTGTGGCATTTACAGGATACCATTGTCGCGGGCGCGGAGGAGGGTGTCAGCACACCGCGCTCACCCCTTCTGCTCGGGTCCGGCAGCTGCTCCTGGTGGCTCGAGCGGTGGGCCGGATCCCGGGGTTTCTCGAGCGACACTCCTCGCCCGTGAGTGAAAGGGGGTGTTTGTTGGGTGTGGGGATTGTTATAGTTCGTGACGCCACCCACGGTTGTGGTGATTGCACCACCGCTGCTCAGTGTGGGGGTCCCGGGGATGGTGTTGCGGAGCAGCCAGGTGTTGGGTTGCCCCTCCGTGGGTAGGGGTTGGTGATCCCGGGGCCCGGTGATGAGATGTGAAGTGTAGGGCCTGGAGGGCGCAGGGACGTGGGGGCAGCGCTGTGCCTTGCGGCACTATGGTACTCACTCAGCCTGACACACGGACACAGTTTGTACGGTAAACCAACGGCTGGTAGGACGGTCCCACAGACGGCTGCACCTGCACTCCCGGTAGGTGACAGTGATGTCTCTCTTCCTTGCACCTATGTTGACTGATGGTAGCGGTGGATTCCCTCCGGTTACCCGCTCCCCGACTGCAATCTGGGCCGGAGGAGCTCTACACTTTGCCCGCAGGCGCTGGCCCTGGGGAAACTTGTGCCCTGGCGGTGGCGGTGTCTCCCCGGTAATGGTCGGGCTGTTGCCGTCAATCGGGACTTGGTTGTTGGGGGATCTGCGTCCCCGTCACTGACGGATTTGGCAAATTTGGCGACTCCTAGCCTTGCCGGGGTCCGAGAGGCCCCTGCCCTGGTGCTGACCGTCCTTCGGAACACTGCTCCAGACCACCGGGCACACAGCCAACGGGGTCCTTCCAGGAACTTCCAAACGGTCCCCCTCCGGACAGTCACCGCCGTCGCTGACCTTGCTGTTCTGGCCCTACACAAAGCTGGGCTCTCAGGCTTTCTTTCTCTTCTGTCACTTTACTTGCTTTTCCTCCTTTTCCACTTTCACTTTCACTTAACTCCTAAACTGAACTCTCCTCTTTACTCTTGCCCTGCCTGGGCTCGACTTCACTCCTTCCACTTCCTCCTCCCTGGACTCATCTGCCTGGTTTCTTCCTGCCTCCAGAGTTGTGAGCTCCTTGGTGGGCGGAGCCAACCGCCTGGCCCACCCCCTGGTGTGCATCACCAACCTCTGGAGGAAGGCAACAAGGATTTGTGGTTAGCTGTGATGTTCCTACCTGGAGTGTGGGGTGTGGTGGTGTGTGACCTGCGTCCCCTGGCTTGCCCAGGGCGACACATTCCCCCTTAGCAAAATGCAGACCGTCCGCGGGCTGCCGTCCTACACCGGTTTTATTTTTCTGTAAAAAGGGGATAACAGGGTTAAGAAAACATTAATACATTTTTAATCGAAACTCTTCCCAAAACGGGAGGCACATTTACTTAAACGTTGCAACGGTTTACGGTTACGGTTTCCGCTCTCTCTAACCCAAGCAACCTGGCCCTGATGCTGCCCCTAAAGCCCAGGCAGCACCCCTTGACCCACAGTCCAGCACAAGTTACCCGAGCGGGATCTGTCCTTGCCCTCCAGAGGGTGGCCACCGGTTCCTTTGGTGGCTGGGCCCTGGCCTGCTCTGCTCAGGGCCCTCCCTCCAACCTGCCTCTCCGGAGGCGGTAGTGCGGAAACGGTAACAGTAACCAACATATTTACAAGCCACTTAACGTTTGTGGGTGCCCTGCAAGTTCACGGGCTTGTCCATGGATAGTTCCCATGCAAAACTTAAACGGTCCCCACGGGGACAACGGTGCCGGCTCCTGCCGGTTCAAATCAACAAAGCAAATCAGGTGAAAAACTCGGTATAATCATTTTCTTCTTATCATTTCAAACTTTCAAACTTTTTCAAACAAACAGCAACACTCTGTGATGGTCCCAACGGGGACGGTGCAATGGGCATCCGCTGCCCTACTCCGGCTCCTCTGCTAAGGCGAACCCATCCTCTGCCACCAGCACACCAAACAGGCACTGACATGCCTGCTGTGACAGGGGTACCCGGTACCCATTTCCACCGGTACGCGGGGTATGATAAACCACAGGGTCCCCCACATAGCGGGAGCGCTCAATTGCTCCTTCAGCCGCAACAGCGGACCTGGAGCTGGGGCAGGAGTCGTCATCTCTTAGTCCTGCGTCAGGCGGGTTGCCGCCAGCTGCCGCAGCCTCCTGGCCCCCAGTATCCAACACCTCAGACCCTTCTACGGTAGCACGGGGCAGCAGATTAGGCGAGCTTACACGGAGGCGCTCCATAGATAACGGTAAGGATGATGTATAAGCCGAAATTATGCCGGGCCCCTCAGCCGCAGCGGCCGGTCCAGGTAGGACATAGGGACGTGGGTCACCAGTCGGTTCTGCTACATCCATTTCCCCTCCGTACCTCGGGGCAGTTGTAATCAGCTCCTCCACCTCGTTGGTCCACTGCTCCAGCATCCGGAAGATCTGATCCTGCTGACGCTGGTGGAATTGTATTACCCGGGCCTTCATCCAGGCCACGGTCCCGGGCTCAGGGTCTGGCACAGTCTCTATTGGGACGTCTGGCACCACGCTGTTAAGGGGCCGCGGTTCTAGCGGTTCCCCTTGGGGCACTTCAGGGCCGTCCTGGACGTCTGCAGCCGGCTGATCCGCCGGAGCGGCTGGGCAGGGTATCGCTACCGATTGGGCAGGTAGCGGGCCTAATGGTGGGGCGGCAGCAACTATCACGGGTAGCGGGGAGAGAGGCAGGGTGAGCGGAAGCCGGCCGGGCCCCTCAGCTCCAACGGCCGATCCTTCAGGAATACAGGGGCGTGGGTCGCTTACCCGCTCCTCCAAATCCTCTTCCGCCTCGCGTCTCCACATAGCAGCCACCACGTCCGCCATGTCGGTCTCCCACTCCTCCAGGAGGAGTTGCATCTGGGCCTGCAGACGGTTACTCAGCGGGACGGTCCGGTCCCTCAACCACGTCGCCGTGCCGGGCGCAGGGGCTTCTTCGTTGGGAGCTGGGTGGTACATCTTGGCACTCGTGCCTTCCAGGAACTGGGTATCTTTGCAGAGTCCTGGCGTCCCTGCTCTTATAGCCGCAGCTACATGCGTTCAGCCGCCATCGCGTCCCCCTTAGCTCTTTCCGGCCCCTCCTTTCTCGGGGCGGAGTTTTGGCCTTCGCGCTTCTACTGCTCGAGAAGACGCTCGAGCGGGAACTTTTCGCGCCAAAGATGGCGGCTTCTGAAATTTTTCTGCCGGATGCCTCCGGCGGTAACAAGGCGCACCTCTACCTGACGGCAGAGCGGTAAGATCCTGTTCGTGACGCCAAGTTGTCGCGGGCGGGGAGGAGGGTGTCAGCACACCGCGCTCACCCCTTCTGCTCGGGTCCGGCAGCTGCTCCTGGTGGCTCGAGCGGTGGGCCGGATCCCGGGGTTTCTCGAGCGACACTCCTCGCCCGTGAGTGAAAGGGGGTGTTTGTTGGGTGTGGGGATTGTTATAGTTCGTGACGCCACCCACGGTTGTGGTGATTGCACCACCGCTGCTCAGTGTGGGGGTCCCGGGGATGGTGTTGCGGAGCAGCCAGGTGTTGGGTTGCCCCTCCGTGGGTAGGGGTTGGTGATCCCGGGGCCCGGTGATGAGATGTGAAGTGTAGGGCCTGGAGGGCGCAGGGACGCGGGGGCAGCGCTGTGCCTTGCGGCACTATGGTACTCACTCAGCCTGACACACGGACACAGTTTGTACGGTAAACCAACGGCTGGTAGGACGGTCCCACAGACGGCTGCACCTGCACTCCCGGTAGGTGACGGTGATGTCTCTCTTCCTTGCACCTATGTTGACTGATGGTAGCGGTGGATTCCCTCCGGTTACCCGCTCCCCGACTGCAATCTGGGCCGGAGGAGCTCTACACTTTGCCCGCAGGCGCTGGCCCTGGGGAAACTTGTGCCCTGGCGGTGGCGGTGTCTCCCCGGTAATGGTCGGGCTGTTGCCGTCAATCGGGACTTGGTTGTTGGGGGATCTGCGTCCCCGTCACTGACGGATTTGGCAAATTTGGCGACTCCTAGCCTTGCCGGGGTCCGAGAGGCCCCTGCCCTGGTGCTGACCGTCCTTCGGAACACTGCTCCAGACCACCGGGCACACAGCCAACGGGGTCCTTCCAGGAACTTCCAAACGGTCCCCCTCCGGACAGTCACCGACGTCGCTGACCTTGCTGTTCTGGCCCTACACAAAGCTGGGCTCTCAGGCTTTCTTTCTCTTCTGTCACTTTACTTGCTTTTCCTCCTTTTCCACTTTCACTTTCACTTAACTCCTAAACTGAACTCTCCTCTTTACTCTTGCCCTGCCTGGGCTCGACTTCACTCCTTCCACTTCCTCCTCCCTGGACTCATCTGCCTAGTTTCTTCCTGCCTCCAGAGTTGTGAGCTCCTTGGTGGGCGGAGCCAACCGCCTGGCCCACCCCCTGGTGTGCATCACCAACCTCTGGAGGAAGGCAACAAGGATTTGTGGTTAGCTGTGATGTGCCTACCTGGAGTGTGGGGTGTGGTGGTGTGTGACCTGTGTCCCCTGGCTTGCCCAGGGCGACACACCATCACAATAGGGGCCCCAACCCACTAGGGGAGGAGCAGCCACCAAGGGGAGTTAGGAGTCACACACAGTAATTTAGAGAGTTCTCCAGCAGAAGTGACAGTGAGCGGACGTCTTTCCCGGTATCTCCTGTGGGACATAGGAGTTTAACGGTCGTTGTAAAGGATACCGTGTCTGTTCCCCCGGGACCAGCGCTGTTCAGGGTGCAGCACCATGGGGTGGTGCAATTCCACACTGCATCATCAGATTCTGCCGTACGGAGATGACCACACAAGTTTCCAGAGCCAAGTGGCGCCTATGATTCCGGGGCCTCTATCATGGTCAGACTCAAGGGGATCCATGCTACTGGCATAGGGAACAGTACTCTACCTAGTATGGAAGGAACTCTAAGTGCTTCAAGTCAAGGGACCCGCACTAAAAAGCGCAGTGAGGAAGGGCCCACAGACTACAGCACCGGTTCTGACTTCCCACGGATCCGGGATCGACCTGAGCCCATCATGGCAGTGACCAGTGTGACCGGGCTGGCAGCTGAAGTTGTGAGTAAACTACACCCTGAACCCGCAGAGACTGTGTTGACTTGTCCTTACTGGCGGCGCCGCCCAGCGCTTAAGTGCCAACCGCCATTACCTTCCCTCTTCATCCACCCGGGGCCCGCTCTGTCTGTGGGGAGCAAAACCATCCCAGCTGCCTAAACACCTGCCCTGACGAGGAATCCTGCAGCTGCAGCTACTCCTGGCCGCATACCGCTATTTACTGTACTCCTCAGGGCAACGGAATCCGGCAAGGCCACGCCGTGACATCGCCTGACCTGACCCCAAACGGCCCGGCAACGAGTAGGTTAACCACCTGCCCCGTGGGGCGCTACACAAACATTAATTAATAGATTTCTTAGACATTATAATGCTGGTGTACTTACTGTGAAAATCCATGACAGAATGGGTGTATAATCCTTTTCGAAAGGGGAAGCTCCATCTCTTACCACCTTGCTGGATTGATACCTCCTCAGAGTCCCTCCTCTCTGCTGCTGCTGAGATTTCACTCTTCTCAGTATAAGCTGCAGCTGTCAGTCAGGCTGGGTGGGCAGAGATTGGGTACACTTGGCTTATGAGCTCTTCCTTTCTATAAATGGTATCTCATTAAATGCTTTTTTTATTATCAGAATATAGCCAAGCAAGCATGGGCAACAGATATACTGTATGTAATAATATATGTATTTCTTGTATTGTTAAACTGGTAACAGATCAACTTGAAAAGGGAACTTGTCGTCAGGTCTCCTGTAAGTAAACTGAAGCCAAAACGTTATATGCCTAATTAAGATCCTTACGGCCATTCTGTGAAACCCTGTAGCAACCGATATTACCACCATGCGATGACCATTAAGTCATAGCCAGTTCTGCAGAGCATATTAAGAGATTGCAGTACAGTTATAGATGACTTACAGCTGAGTTTCTTCCTGATGGAATTGTTCACTTTTCTCATCTTTTCCATCTGGCCCAGGCCACCATGACAACTTCTTACACCCACAACTTGTGTGCAGTTTTTACAACACACAAAATATTTGATTTCTGATATTTTCAGCACCGTTCCATCTATTCCTTACTTGGCAAACTCCTCATCCTACTGTCACCCGTCAGCTGCCGCTGCTGTATTTGTCCCTATAACTGTACCTACTATGTGGCATTGTTACAGTGTTTCTCTTAATATTCCAAAAATAATACCCACCACTGTGCCCTTTGTACCCCTAATTGGTCTAATTGCTGCATAGAAAATATTAATGCCAAATCCAAGTGATCTAGAAACATTGCCCATATTTTATCCCCTATAAAGTAATAATGACCCCTGTGTTTCCCTTTCACAGATACAATATTCTGAGTGCTACTATAACAAAAATGCTTCTCAAGTGTCCACTTACATTTAATAATGTCCCCTCAGATCCCCCATGCTTCTCTATGCACAGTATAATGTGCCCACAGCTCCCATATACATACAGTAGTAGTATATCCATTACAGCTCCCCTATGCCCAATGTGATGCCCCCTATAACTCCCCTATGCACAGTAGGAGGGCCCCATAGATGTCCTATGCAAAGCATGCTGGTTCTTACAGCTCCCTATATACAGTGTGCTGGTCCCTACAGCTCCACTCTGCACAGCATAAGGCCCATAAAGTTACCCTATGAACAGTATGGTGACTCCACAGCTTCTCTGTACACAGTATGATGTCCTTACTGCTCTTCTAGACACAATATAATGGCCCACACTGCCCCCCTTTACACAATATGATTTTCTCACAGCTTCCAATACATAGCAAAATGTCCCAACAGAAGTCCTCACACAGTACAATGTCCGCAAAGCCAACGAATACACAGTATAATGCCCCCACACTATATGGTGCTGCCAGAGTTTCCTTTGCACAGTATATTGCCTTCCACACTGTATCAAAGCCAGTCACACCAGTCTTCAAACAGTATAATGCCCCTAAAGCTCCCCCTACCCATAGCATAATGCCCCCATAGAGCCCTATACACATTATGATGCCCCATACCTCCTCTATACATAGTTCAATGTTCTCCACACAATTTAATGGCCCCTACAGTAATATTCACACAGTTTAATGCCCCCAAAGCCCTCTTCTACACAGTATATTGTCCCCAAAGACCCCTATAAACAGTATAGTACACAAAAAATGCAACACTAGTCCTCACACAGCATAATGCCCCCCAAAACCTCTTATACACTATATAATGTCCCCACACTATATAGTGCTCCACATTGCATTATAGCCACTCACTTTTTCCTCACACAGTATAATGCTCACAAAGTCTCCCAGTACATATCATTATGCCCACGTAGCACCCTATACGCAGCATGATGCCCCAAAGCTCACCTATATGCAGTACAATTTTGCGCAAATTATATCATGGCCCCCACAGTAGTCCTCACACAGTAAAATGCCCCCAAAACCCTCTATACACAGTATAATGCCCCCATAGCTCCCTTTACATAGTATAGTGTCCCCATAACCTCCAATACACAGTATAATACTCCATAACCTCCCCCATAAGAAAGAAAACAGTCATATTGTTATAACACGTCTCACACAGTCCTTGCACATAATACTCCCCAAATACCGTAATACACAATATAATGCCCCTACACTGTATAGTGCCCCACATTGTATGACTGTCACTCACATATTCCTCACACAGTATAATGCCCCCAAAGTCCCCCTATAAATATCATAATGCACACATAGCACCCTATACCCAGTATGGTGTCTCCATAGCTCCCCTATACACACTAAAATTTTCCACAAACTCTATGATGGCCCCCACAGTAGTCCTCACACAGTATAATGCCCTCAAAGCCCTCTATACACAGTATAATGCCCCCATAGCTCCCTTTACACAGTATAGTGGTCCCCATAACCTTCTATACACAGTATAATGGCCCATAATTCCCCCATAAGAATGGAAAAAGTCATGCTGTTATAACACATCTCAATCAATATAGTCCCTACATCTCCTATCTCCTATACAATACCACCATATAATACATAACCATCCTATACAGTGCTCATATAATAGCAATACCATGACATGCTTGCACCAAATCTAAAATGAGTCTCTGTGCCATAAGTCTAAAAAAAATACAGAATTCTTTAAAATATCTGTAACCATGGCAACAACCATTGCCTGCTCATGGTTTCCATGACTACATATATTACTAAGCAAGATTGATTATTCGCTGCAATTTTGATAGTAACATTGAGGGATAGTTCTGAAGATCAGATCATCTGAATGGCTGATCCGTATCAGCCCCAGAAATGTGTGTTACTCTGGCTGCACTGGAAACATGGCTGCTTTCTATAACACGATGCGCTGTGTGAATGGTGCATGTCCTGCACTCTACTAAAGCCTTAACAAATGTGCACGGTAGGCTGTATTCACACAACGCTTTCCCAATGCCTTTTTTGTTGCATGTTTTTGGAGAAAATATATCACAAACGCATCTTGTGTACATTTCTCTGGTGTAGCAAATGTCTCATGTGTTTTATAAATTTGGTGCTTATTTTCTACAATTTAGTCCAAACTGAAAACCAAGGGGCGATTAGGAAGATATTCATAAGATATTCAGAATATAACTTTCCAGGGTTTTTTGTTCAGTTATTAAAGCACCACTTCGGCGTTTTGTTTACTTTCAGTGCTGGAGCGCTGCTTTTAACCTAAGGTCTTTGGCTAATATTATACTTACCCTCCAGTGACTTGTTGAAAGTCAGATGCTACGTCACAAACTCTCAATACAAGTCTATGAACGCAAGAACGAGGCTGTCATAGACTAGTATTGAGTTGTGACCAAAGGCACTCTCCATGAAACACTGGAGCAGTCGGCAAGCCACAACCTGGAGAAGACCGACCATAGTGGTGCGGATACCAGATGAAGACAGCGGCAGGTAAGTATAAGACCTGGGCAAGGGACTAAGGGGCACTTTGCACACTACGACATCGCAGCTGCGATGTCGCTGGGGTCAAATCGAAAGTCACGCACATCTGGCGTCGCAGTCTATATCGTAGTGTGTAAATCCTTTTTGATACGAATTAGGAGCGCAAAAACGTCCAAATCGTATCATCGGTGTAGTGTCGGTCATTTCCATAATTTCAGAAGGACCGATGTTACGATGTTGTTCCTCGTTCCAGCGGTATCACACATCGCTGTGTGTGAAGCCGCAGGAGTGAGGAACATCTACTGCCTGCGTCTCACGACGGCTATGCGGAAGGAAGGAGGTGGGCGGGATGTTTACGTCCCGCTCAGCTCCGCCCCTCCGGTTCTATTGGCCGCCTGCCGTGTGACGTCACTATGACGCCGCACGACCCGCCCCCTTAATAAGGAGGCAGTTCGCCGGCCAGAGGGACGTCGCAGAGCAGGTGAGTGCTTGTGAAGCTGCCGTAGCGATAATGTTCGCTACGCCGCCAGCTATCACCATGATATCGCAGCTGCGACGGGGGCGGGGACTCTCGTGCTCGGCATCGCAAGCATCGGCTTGCGATGTCGTAGTGTGCAAAGTGCCCCTTAGATTTAAAGCACCATCCCAGTGGTGAAATAAAAAAAAACTGAGTGGAGTGGTGCTTTAAAGTTACCAATGAGAACTCATCGAAATAGAAGAATATTTATCACCGGAAACCAACCCTCTTTCCAGTGCTGCCAGTATCCACTGGATCAGTAATAATGACATCCAATGAGCGGCACGGTGGCTCAGTGGTTAGCACTGCAGTCTGTTCAAATCCCACCCAGGACAACATCTGCAAGGAGTTTGTATGTTCTCCCCGTGTCTTTGTGGGTTTCCCCCAGTTTTTCCTGCCACACTCCAAAAAGAAAATGATAGGAATTTAGATTGTAAGCCCCAATGGGGACAGTGTTTCTGATGTATGTAAAGTGCTGTGGAATTAATGGCGCTATATAAATGAATAAATATTATTATTATTGTTCTGACCACCAGTCACCTAATTATGCAGTCAATCAGTGGCCTCAGCAGTCAGGTCACTGGCGGTCCTGTCTTCATTACTTTCGGTCTACTGGAGACTGTAGAAATGACCATGCTATAGCTAGGGTCTAACTCCGGTAAGTATGGCTTGTTTATTGTCTTTTAAAGGAATGTCTTCTCACTGGTAACTGTAATAACAGATGGAAAACCCCTTTAAGATGTATTATAGTTGTAGTTCATATACTTGTGTGACGCCCTGGACTAGCCAGGTACTCACAGGTAGACCCCCTGCACAAACACCAGCCCCTAAAAAGGTGTAACCAGCCAACCTAAAAACCCTGAGTCACCCCTCTCAGGTCTTGACGTTCACACCCGGGGCGGAGCCACGCAGTTGGCCATGCCCTCCGAGGAGTTCGGATAGCCTGAGGCGGGAAAAACACAAACGGATGAGTTAGGGAGTGGAGGAGAGTAGGAGCACTGTGTCAACGTCTGTCAGGGATCTGGGTAGGAGCCCAGATACCCTGTGACCAGGAGGCAGACTGTGGTTGCCACCTGCAGGAGCCGGGAAGACGGCTGGTGGAACCGTAAGGGACCGGGACAGGGTAGTGTCCCGCCGGTACCGAACCGGGGAGCCAACTGGAAACCGGAGTACCAGAACGAGATCCAGAAGCCACTGGACCACGTTGAATTCACTGATTGAGGTCTGGACCTTAGGTCCTTTCCCGTCCCAAGACCCGAAAGACGGCAACAGCCCACCGAGGGGGATAGAAAGCCACCGCACAGGCAGAGAGATCCCACGGGCCAGCGCCTGTGGGCAAACTGGTTCCCCGACACACATAAAGCCGGGGAGCGGACTACCATTGTTGAAGCATAGGCAGTCGAGTTCTACCACAGAGCTGCAGGAGAAAGGCGGGAACCACCAACCTGAGCAAGGGGAAAAGTGCAGCCGGCTGCGGGCACCGACCACCATCCTTTTTGGTTACCAGAGACTCTGGTGTATCTGTCATAGTGGGTACAACAGTGCCCTCGGGCCGCGCACTGCACCACACCATCTTGCCTGCACCTCACAACCACCGGGCCCCGGAACCATCACCCCCTGCCCACGGAGGGGTCAACACCAGGCTGCATAACACTGTCCCTGGGAGCCTAGTTAACGGCAGCGGTGGTGTCCACATTCACCACAACCCGTGGGTGGCGTCACGAACCTACACCCCTAAACTCCACGGCCTCGGCCGTGAACCTTCACCACCGAAATCCCTACACGTAGCGCCAGCTTCCCTTCAGAGCGACATAACTCCTGGGTCTGGGAGGAGCTCGAGCCACCCACCGACGAGCAGGGACCTGAGCGGCTCGGCAGTCGGCCGAGCCCCGGGGCGGTACACTTACAGCATTTTCCACTTCACTAATAGTATTATGTGTCTCAGGATAAAGGCCCAGTCACACACAACGACTTACCAGCGAACCCGAAAACGATGTGACCTGATAAGGATCGCAGGTAAGTCACTGGGAGGTCGCAGGTGAGATGTCACACAGTCAGATCTTACCAGCGATGCAGGAACAATACAGGTCGCAGTAGCCACCTGTATAACGATCTCAGCAGTCACTGTGACCCTGTCACACAGTGTCAAACACAGCGATGGGTCCTGCTCAGCAGGACATCACCTTTGAAGAAAATGGCCTGGACCATTCTGCAACGACTAGAGATCTCACAGCAGGGGCCTGATCGCTGGTAGATGTCACACATAACGAGATCGCTAACGGGATCGCTACTGCGTCACCAAACGGTGACTCAGCAGCGATCTCGCTAGCGATCTCGTTATGTGTGACAGTACCGTAAGTTGTAAATCTTTTAAAAAGTTGAAAATAATGAATGTTGGTGGAAAGAATTATTGGAGATGTTGAATTTCAGCATACTCAAATCTTTGTTTGATTGGGCTATCAGAGAGATCTATTAGCATTTTATTTCATGTTCCCCAAAGGGAATCTGTCAGCAGGTTTTTGCTATATAATCTGGGAGCAAAATAATATAGGTCAAGAAAGGCTGATTCCAGGGATGTATCACTTACTGCGCCACTTGGTACACTTTTGATAGAATCCCTGTTTTTTTCTAAAATAGATGTATAAGAGCTAAGACTACTGGGTTAAGTATAACCCACATCCACGCCTCTGCCTGGAAGGTTCCTCTATACACTGTGCATTGGGGTTACACAGATTAGCCTGACTGCCATGCATGTGAGACCTAGTCCTGTCTCCTGTTGATAAAGCACTTATTGTAATTAAACCACAGCACACCGCTTAAAAAGTGATACATCTTTGGAATCGGGATTTCTTGCCCTATATTATGCTGCTCCCAGAATATATTGCAAAAACTTGCTGACAGATTTCCTTTAAAAAAGGAACTACATATGTATGTATATATAACAGACAGACGGGGAAAAGAGACAGACGGGGAAAAGAGACAGACGGGTTAAAGAGACAGACGGGTTAAAGAGACAGACGGGTTAAAGAGACAGACGGGTTAAAGAGACAGACGGGTTAAAGAGACAGACGGGGAAAAGAGACAGACGGGGAAAAGAGACAGACGGGGAAAAGAGACAGACCTGGAAAGACTCAGACAGACACAGAGATACAGACACAGAGATACAGACAGACACAGAGATACAGACACAGAGATACAGATACAGACAGACACAGAGATACAGACAGACAGACACAGATACAGACAAACAGAGAGATAGAGACAGACAGACACAGGTACAGACAGACACACACAGAGATAGAGACAGACAGGCAGACACAGATGCAGACAGACACAGAGACAGACAGACAGACACAGAGATAGAGAGAGAGAGAGACAGACACACAGAGACAGACAGACAGAAACTGGGAGAAAGACAGTTACTATCCCGGGCAATGGCGGGTACTACAGCTTTTATATATATTATATTCAGTATATACATATGTATGTATATGTATGTATATATATCTAATATATAAAGCTGAATGTGTGTGTGTATGTGTGTGTGTGTGTATGTCCGGGATTGGCATCCGCACCGTCGCAGCTACAGCCACAAAATTTTGCACACTCACACTTCTGGCCCCCGAGAGCGTCATAGGCTATGTTTTGAGGGGAAATTTTAACCCCGCTCTTTACAGTTAATTTGCCAAAAAACCTGCCTCCATTAAAGCGAATGGAGCTGGGAGCCACAGTGCAGTCAGAACTTCAGAAGAATGCGCAGCCACGCCCTTATATGGAATGTTGGCGTGTCACAATGCAGCCAGGGAAAGAGACAGACACAGACAGGGTAAGAAACAGACATAGACAGGGTAAGAGACAGACACAAAGAGACAGACACAGACAAAGAGACAGACTGACAGGGAAAAAGAGGGAAAGTGACAGACAGGGAAAGTGACAGACAGGGAAAGTGACAGACAGGGAAAGTGATAGACAGACAGGGAAAGAGACTGAGACAGACGGAGAAAGAGACAGACAGGGAAAGAGACAGACAAAGAGAGAGAGAGAGACAGAGAGATATATACAGAGGGGGAGACAGACAGAGAATGGGAGAGAAACAGAGAGACAGTTACTATCCCGGGCAGCGCCGGGTGCTATGTTGTGAGGCGAAATTTAAACCTCGCGCGTTCCAATTTACCAATCAATTTTGCCCCTATCTATATTATGGGGAAAAAGTGAAACGAAAAGTGTTGGGGGCAAATTGACAGCTGCCAGATGTGAACAAGGGAGACTTAAAGAATGAGAGCGATGGCGCCAAAGAGTATATACCGTACAGTTGCTAAGGTGGGGCCCCGACATGGGATACTCACCACACTCGGGGATATGAACACACACACACAATGCGCCACACACTACCACGTGCTTGAACACATATACCACCCTCAGCACACATCTCACCACACATACACCAACCTCACCACATAATCGCCCTAAACACACACAAGTCTGGTGGTATCCTTCAAAAATAAAAATCTGATTAATAAGCAGCCAAACTACAAGAACAACAAATGTACCACATAGGAAATACGGCAGCTGTCAGTCACATGACCTGTCTATATGTGTATGTGTGAGCTAATATATACTGTGAGGGGGGAGGGCTTTCTGTTGCCTGGAGATTTATCAGGCTGCCAATAGCAACCAATCACAGCTTAGCTTCTATTTTGCTACAGTTAATTAATCTGAGCTCTGATTGGTTAATATAGGCAACAAAGGACATTCTCAGTATGTGTGAGGTCATAGGATGTTAAATCTGTGTGGAATATCTGTGGTGTTGAAATATATGTTGTGAAATGCTTCTATTAGCTTAGTTTTTGCATTTTAATAATTACATTTCTATTTGTTTTGTGGTTTTTGTGTGCAGAATACATTTTTGTTAATACATTCTACTTTGTTAACAGCAGTTATTAACCCGGGCGAAGCCGGGTAGTACAGCTAGTATGTGTATATATGTGTGTGTATATATATATATATATATATATATATTATACAGTACAGACTAAAAGTTTGGACACACCTTCTCATTCAAAGCGTTTTCTTTATTTTCAGGTCTCTGAAAATTGTAGATTCATATTGAAGGCATCAAAACTATGAATTAAAACATGTGGAATTAAATACTTAAAGTGTGAAACAACTGAAAATATGTCTTATATTCTAGGTTCTTCAAAGTAGCCACCTGTTGCTTTGATTACTGCTTTGCACACTTTTGGCATTCTCTTGATGAGCTAGTCACCGGAAATGGTTTTCCAACAGCCTTGAAGGAGTTCCCAGAGATGCTTAGCACTTGTTGGCCCTTTTGCCTTCACTCTGCGGTCCAGCTCACCCCAAACCATCTCGATTGGGTTGAGGTCTGGTGACTGTGGAGACCAGGTCATCTGGCGTAGCACCCCATCACTCTCCTTCTTAGTCAAATAGCCCTTACACAGCCTGGAGGTATGTTTGGGGTCATTGTCCTGTTGAAAAATAAATGATGGTCCAACTAAACGCAAACCAGATGGAATAGCACGCCGCTGCAAGATGCTGTGGTAGGCATGCTGGTTCTATATGCCTTCAATTTTGAATAAGTACCCAACAGTATCAGCAGCAAAGCACCCCCACACCATTACACCTCCTCCTCCATGCTTCACGGTGGGAACCAGCCATGTAGAGTCCATCCGTTCACCTTTTCTACAAAGACACGGTGGTTGGATCCAAAGATCTCAAATTTGGACTCCTCAGACCAAAGCACAGATTTCCACTAGTCTAATGTCCACTCCTTGTGTTCTTTAGCCCAAACAAGTCTCTTCTGCTTGTTGCCTGTCCTTAGTAGTGGTTTCCTAGCAGCTATTTTACCATGAAGGCCTGCTGCACAAAGTCTCCTCTTTACAGTTGTTCTAGAGATGAGAAGGTGTGTCCAAACCTTTGGTCTGTACTGTATGTGTGTGTGTGTGTGTATATATATATATAATATACAGTATATTATATGGACAGACAGACCTGTGAATGTATTGTAATCCAATTAGTGTGTGATTCATCAGCACTAAGTAGTCTAAGTTGGGGAAGTGAAGTGAGAAAAATATAGGGAAAAATTAAAATTATGGGATAAACTAAATAAAAATTGCCATGTGCATTTGCATTCACCCCTTTTGCCAACATTGGGCAAAATACACCGCTAACCAAACAACACCATGAAGACCAAGGAGATCTCTAAACAAGTCAGAGACAAAGTTGTTGAAAAGTGAAAGTCAAGGTTGGGTTCTAAAAAAAATACCCCAATCTCTGATGATTCCCCGAAGTACCATCAAATAAATTATCAAATTGAAAGACTATAGCACCCCAACAAACCTGTCATGAGAGGACCGCCGCCAAAACTCTCATCCCGAGCAAGGAAGGTATTAATCAGAGAGGCAGCAGAGAGCCCAAAAGTAACCCTGAAGGAGCTGCAAAGTTCCCAAGCAGAGACTGTATTCTCTGTCCACATGACCAAAGTAAACCATGCACTCTGTAGAGCTGGACTTTAAAGAAGAATGGCCAAAACAAGCCTTTACTTACAGCCAATAATTGGAAGGCTTGTTTTTATTTTACCAAAAGACATGTGGCAGACTCCCTAAATGTATAGAGGAAAGTGCTGTGGTCAGATGAGGACAAAATTGAACTTTTTGGCTACCAATAGAAATGCTATGTCTGGCGCCAAACCAACACAGCCAGCTCATCATCCCATGAATGCCATCCTCACAGTGAAAAATGTGTGTTCATATTTAGCGCCCCTGAATACATCAGGGTGCTACAGGGAACTGCATCCTGTCACCCAGGGTGCAGGGCCTACCCCCCATGGTTGCAGGTTCCCAACAACGGTGTCACTAACATCCACACTACAAATCCCAACCACACCTCACACCATGACCTGTACAGACACACAAGTGGGTTGGTCAAGTTGGAGCACGGCTGCCCACCTAGGGGTTAGGCAGACTGGTAGGAGAGGAAACAAGGAGTAGAGTGTTAGCCCTCAAACAGTGAGGAGCTGGGGAGTTGTAGCTCCCAGGGAGGCGACAGGTTGGGTCACAGACGGTGGTCCGGGACCACAGGGGTCGGGGACCGGTATCAGGAACACTGGACAGGAGTGTGACGGACGCAGTCTAGGAGGACTGTTGGCACCAGAAAGCCCAATTACCTTACCGGTACCGAGCACGGCAGGGTACAGGACCTTAGATCAGGGAAGAGCTTCAGGCACCTTGATAATTAACCTGTGGAGGATAGTCTCTTTATGAACTTTCCCCAAGAGCTCAGAGATTGAAGGCATCAGCACAACGCGGGGGATAGGGTTCTCCAAAGCACACAACCCACTAAATTTCCAAGTGCCAGCCATCAAGAGCACAGCTGCTATACACACGGGTAGAGGGGCCCTGAAAGCTTCAAGCCGAGGGCCACAACAGTCAATCAATTTGTGCATGGAGGCAGGGCTCCGGACTTACCAAGTGACACCGGTGGGAGCGGGACCTGGACGGGCACCCCCCCCTGCAGAAACTGCGGTGTCTAGAGACTTTGGTTTACCATCTGTGTGAGTGTCTGCTTATTTCACCTAATCCAGCACCAAGTCTACCGCAGTGAGTATGTCACGGGAGGAGGGTGTCAGCACACTACGCTCACCCCTTCTGCTCGGGTCCGGCGGTTGCTGCTCAGTGGTGGCTCGAGCGGTGGGCCGGATCCCGGGGGTTTCTCGAGCGGCACTCCTCGCCCGTGAGTGAAAGGGGTTTGTTGGGTGGGGGATTGTTTATTGTCCGTGACGCCACCCACGGTTGTGGTGATTTCACCACCGCTGCTCAATACGGGGATCCCGGGGATGGTGATGCGGAGCAGCCAGGTGTTGTGTTGCCCCTCCGTGGGTAGGGGTTGGTGATCCCAGGGCCCGGTGATGGCTTGGGAGGTGCAGGGCCTGGTGGGCGCAGGGACACGGGGGCAGCGCTGTGCCTTGCGGCACTGTGGTACTCACTCAGCCTGAGACGTTGACACAATTTTTACGGTAAACCAAACGGCTGGTAAGACGGTCCCATGGACGGCTGCACTTGCTCTCCCGGTAGGTGACGGTGATGTCCCTTTTCCTAGCACCTTTGTGTACTTGTTGGTTGCGATGGGTCCCCACCGGTAACCCGCTCCCCGGCTTCAAGCTGGACCGGAGGAGCTCTACTCTTTGCCCGCAGGCGCTGGCCCTAAGAAACTGGTGCCTTGGCGGTGGCGGTGTCTCTCTTACACTGGCTGGGCTGTTGCCTTCAATCGGGACTTGGTTGTTGGGGGATCTACGTCCCCTTCACTGACGGATTCGGCAAATTCTGGCGACTCCAAGCCTTGCCGGGGTCCGAGAGGCCCCTGCCCTGGTGCTGACTGTCCTTCGGAACACTGCTCCAGACCGCCGGGCACACAGCCTACGGGGTCCTTCCAGGAACTTCCAAACGGTCCCCTCCAGACAGTCACCACCGTTGCTGACCTTGCTGACCTGTCCTGCACACAGCTGGACTACCTCAGGCTTTTGCACACTCCTTCTGTTCTGTCACCACTCTTGCTGTCCTCCTTTACTACTTTTCTTTCTTCACTTTCACTTAGCTGTTTACTTTAGCCCTGTCTGGGCTACTCCTCCACTCCTTCCACTTTCTCCTCCCTGACTAAACTGCCTGGTACTTCCCACCTCCAGAGCTGTGAACTCCTTGGTGGGCGGAGCCAACCACCTGGCCCACCCCCTGGTGTGAATCATCAGTCTCTGGAGGAAGGCAACAAGGATTTTTGAACAAGCAATGTCACCTGGGTAGCGATGTGTATCCAGTGCGGGTGTGCATCATCCAGATGCATCGTCCAGATGCATTATCCTGGTCTGTACCTTCGGAGGACAAATTATTAACAGTATATAAAATTGTTCTGGTTCAACTCATTATCACCGGTTGAAGCTGTGATTTAATTGTCAAGGATCTATGTTCTATACCCCTGATGAGCCCTATTGATTTGATAAGAGGGCGAAACGCGTAGGGTGCATCCTGGACATATGCAACAGCAGTTTTTATGATCTGAAACTCTTGACTGATAGTCAACTGATGTGACACCAATGCCACAAAACTAATACGAAACTTTGCACGACGAAGCACACGAGCTGCGAAACGCGCGTCAGTGTTGGTGGGGGTTGCTACACTGATACCACTTGTTCCACCTGGTAATATGATGTTATGATGCATGTTTTATAAGTTCTTACTACATAGCCTCTTTACCTTTTCTATATTACCTTCTATGTATGATACACTTGTATCCTTTTTTGGCTATGTTATTCACTGATAAACATGCATAGATATAAAACTGATATATTGTTTATAAATTTGTGTGGTATATGGTGGTGCCATTAGTTACCACTGGTGTTGTACCCCCATGTGTTTATATTTCATCCGTCACCTGGGCGGTTCCATTTTTTTGATGTGTTTTTAACCCATTTTGTGAATAAAGGTTACCCTTTTAATTATTTTTTGCTTGATAGTCAACTGAGTAAATAACTCCCCCATAGATAATTTATGACATTTACTGACAGTAAATTACTATCTGGACTAAATTAATGTCACACACTATCTATGTGGGTCTGACCTTGGGTGTTTCACCTTACCCACTTTAAATTAGGGCACACGGTACTTTCCTAGTGTGAGTGGAGGATTGTTATAGGACTTCAGTCGACGAGGAACAGGGGCGTCAGTAAACCGTAGGACGTCGACCCCTGTATGACAGGAAGGGTGAGGAGTAGGGTGTATTGTTTCCCACCTTTCCTTCTTATCATT
Organism: Anomaloglossus baeobatrachus; assembly: GCF_048569485.1. NCBI lineage: Eukaryota > Metazoa > Chordata > Amphibia > Anura > Aromobatidae > Anomaloglossus > Anomaloglossus baeobatrachus. The sequence goes on along the minus strand of NC_134355.1, from coordinate 562,908,043 downwards.
TTTTAATTAATTTTATATGTGTACCTTGTTTGTGGCATATATGTGAATAAAAATGATTTTTTAGGTAAAATAGTTTCTCTTGGTTAATGGACTGGTAATGTTGGCCAGTTTTACACCTGCTCCCTGTACAGCACTGGTCCAATAGATGATATTGGAAGTTTAATTTCTGTCATGGCCAAGAGGTGTAAAGCCCATAGAATTCATTGGACTGGGTTATAAAGGGTAAGTTTTCTCCTTGTGGAGAGTGACATGCCAGTATGAGGAGACTTAAACGCCTTGCATGCTCCTCTCAGAAATTAATTATGCAAACTGCCTCTTTAGAGAGGAAGAGGACCTGAACTCTAGCACCACCTATTGGAAGTAGGAATCCGAAAAGTCAATATCAGCCCTTTAATGAGCCTTGTCATATGACTTTGCATATAAGGCAAACCAGAATCTCAATTTTGTTTCGGGGTATTGCCCCTCATCATGCAAACATCTAACTTGGCTAGGTGAGAGGCTAATACTGGGATCTAAGGGCTCGTTTTCTCCTTGTGGAGAGTGACATGCTGCGTCTGGCATGCCAGTGTGAGGAGAAATACAAATGTTTCAGCTACAGTCCATTTTTCTTGTGTTTTTGAAGAATTGGCACAAAAAAAGGCTTTGCCATGAATTTGTATAAATTTGCAACAGTAAACCCAGCCTTAATCGTATCAGACCGTGTTTGTGCATGGGATAAGCATCAGGCTATAGAGACTTGATGAGGACTGTCAGACGCCAATGAGTGTCCAGCGACTGAGGACGCCATGGAGCATTTAGCATAACATTATTATGACTTGTAGTGCTCAGGAGCATCGTTAAGATGCCGATGTTTAATCAGTGTCTGCTTACCGTTACATTCACAGCTTATTTGTTCCCCAAGGATACAGTTCTGACAGATTAAACAGCTCAATTCTCAGTAAGGACAAGCAGCGCCTCTGCCTCCATAATAATAATAATGCTAAAAACGCAGATATTCAGCAATTCACACAACCAGTTCATCTCTCTGATTTCCTATCATCAGGTGAATGACAATTTCAGTAATAGTCTGCAACACCTAGGGGCAAATTATCTCTGGGGAAATAAAAATGTTGACAAATGCTATTTATATTGCGGCACAATGTCTGTGACCATATTTCCACACGTAGTCCCTGTATAGACAGTGAAGGGCATTTCTGCCGGCATAATTACCAAGAATGTCCATCTCATTTATTTTAGGAAAATGGATACATAGAAATTAACTAGATGCATCATTGAATGTTCAGATTTCCTGCAAAACTGTCTCTGACATGCCTGCAGGAAAACTGCCGAAATATGTGCAATGGAAAATGATAATGATTCTGCATTTGTGCATATCAATAAATTATAATATTATCAAAAAGTTAATTTATTTCAGTAATTCAATATAAAAAGGGAAACATTTATTATATGGAGTGATCTATGTCACGTGTTTATTTCTGTTAATGTTGATGATTATGGCTTACAGCCAATGAAAACCCAAAAGTCGTTATCTCAGAAAATTAGAATATTATATAAGACAGACTGAAAAAATGATTTTTAGCTCAGAAATGTTGGCGCCTACTGAAAAGTCTGTACAGTAAATGCACTCTACTTGATCTAGGCTCCTTTGGCATGAATTTCTGCATCAATGCGGCGTGGCATGGAGGCGATCAGCCTGTGGCACTGCTGAAGTGTTATGGTAGCCCAGGTTGCTTTGATAGCAGCCTTCAGCTCGTCTGCATTGTTGTGTCTGGTGTCTCTCATCTTCCTCTTGGCAATACTCCATAGATTCTCTATGGACAGATGCCACGTTCTGCTGGAAAATGAAATTTCCACCTCCAAAAGCTTGTTGGCAAAGGGAAGCATGAAGTATTCTAAAAATTTCCTGGTAGACAGTTGCGCTGACTTTGGTCTTGATAGAACACAGTGGACTTACACCAGCAGATGATATGGCTCCCCAAACAATCACTGATTGTGGAGACTTCACACTAGACCTTAAGCAGCTTGGATAGTGGCCTCCACTCTTCCTCCAGACTCTGGGACCTTGATTTCCAAATGAAATGCAAAAAACAACACCTTTGACCACTGAGCAACAGTCCAGTTCTTTTTCTCCTTGGCCCAGGTAAGACCTTCTGGCATTGTCTATTGGTCATGAGTTACTTGACACAAGAAATGCAACACTTGTAACCCATGTCCTGGATATGTCTGTGTGTCGTGGCACTTGAAGCACTGACTCCAGCAGCAGTCTACTGCTTGTGAATTCCCCCAAATTTTTGAATGGTCTTTTCTTAACAATCCTTTCAAGCCTGTAGTTATCCCGGTTGCTTGTGCACCTTTTTCTACCTCACTTTTTCCTTCCACTCAACTTTCCATTAATATGCTTG